>NC_142255.1:6199393-6502424 GCF_052056855.1 Sturnus vulgaris
TGTGAAATTATTATTAAAGAATGGCACAATTTTACTTGATTTTAAGAAGTACTTTTTAATTGGTTGTGAAAAAATCACAGCACTGAGACACTGAATACTTATGCAAAAGTGTTTGACAGACTCCTTAGTAGTTTACTGGATATGATTATTCACAATTGCCAGTGTTACAAAATACCATAGAGTCATGTGTTCTGCTTTAAGCCTGTCACAGGAAAAGTCTGACAAATAGATTTTTTTTTTTTTTCTGCTTGCTGTGTACGAGATCTTTAGGCTGTTTTGTTTTGGTTTTTATTGGATGTGCATTTTATGTTTAAATAAATAGAAAGGGCACTAATATTGCTGTTCTTTGTACTTTGTATTCCCCTTTATATCAATTGAAACTAAATTTATTCAAGCATATAAAACAGCTATTTTATACTTGGGCTTTGATCATAAAGGGGGTGAAAATAGTTACAATGCAACACAATGTTTGAATGCACATTCAATTTTAAATGCTAAATAAGTTTAAGAGATGTTATGGAAGTTAATTAGAGCAAAAATAATACACAGCTTTAGCATTTAGATCTGGTATTTTAATTTGGTCATCATCATATGTTTTGGATTAGATATACTTGTTATCTGATCCGGCCAAAGCTGGATGTTATGGTTTACTTGGTTTTAGTTATATAAAAAGAGCTTAAATGAATTAATTAGCAAGGAAAGGATGGATGGAAATAGGACTCACTCCAACAGCACAGTATCTTGAAAAGGGAAAAAAAAAAAAAGATAGATGTCCTATGAAAAATATAGAATAACTTCAAATTTAGTACATTGCTGAAAAAATGCTCTTCAAATTCAATTTTAAAAATATTAAGTTTATTTCTTTTTTTACTGCATCGTATTTTCAAAATCAACATTAGTGATTCAGATGAAAAGCAAACAGAAAATAAAGCTTGAGTTTTTGGTCTTCAGAGAAAGAAAGTAACACAACTGTTTAAGTTGACTTTTTGTTACAATCTCAAGGTTAACAAGTTCAGTCCCTGAGGGAAAACTTTGTATTTAATAGTTCTTGGGGATTAATTTAGTAAATGGAGCACATGTAGTGCAGCATGATTTTATGTAGGACATAATATAAATCTTCAATATGTATGACAAGAACATTTTTATCCTTTTTCAGCCAGACCACTCTACATGTAGATGTGCATACAGAAATTTTGTAAAATGTCATTAATAATTTGAAAAGTGCCTTAGCTAAGCAGAAGGAAGAGATGAGCTCTGGTTGCTGTTTTTCATTACCGTACAGCAGAAGTCATGATATCCAGCTTTGCAGATGTGTATTACCTATTGGATTAACATGAGTAATAGAGAAGTCTATTTCAATGTAAAGACCACAACCCCTGAAGTGATTCTTAGACCTTAGATCAGCCCTAAATAACAGTTTCAGATAACAGAGAGGGAAGTGTGCATATTCTGCTGTGCTGATTACCATTTGTGTGCCATGTTTGTGGAGACTATTGTCTTGTCAGCTCTGAGGTATGCAGGATTGCCAAGTAAAAAGCAGTATATATTAACTGAATGAGCTAAATAAATTGCATCATTCTAGCACTTTTAAACTGTAAAAAAACTCTTTAAGAAAGCTTTTCTTTTCTCCCCAGCCTTCCCCCACCGTTCCAGTTAATATTCCAGGCTAGAAGCTGAGTGTTGGTCAACCCCCTAACAATGATTCTGTGCCCTTGTCCAATTGTTACATTTACGAACTGTGAAGAAACAAATTGTGTTTATTGAGATACTACTTAAAGTTTTTCCTAGTGATAGTAATCTCAGATTAATTCTAAATTGTCAAGGTTTGAAGTTAGCAAGCCCTGCAGCCTGCTGTCCACCCTGTGCTATGGACTAGAGTGTGACAGATGCAGCCCTTTCCCTGAGCAGGGCCTGCTGGCACAGTCGGTGCCTGTTCTGTGCCCTTGGCAAGGAGTGGCCAGAAAGCCTCACATTTATGTGATACTACCGTTATAATCCTTTTGTGATTAATGGAGCAAACAATGCACTGCACTAAGATAGAGAACATGAGTTTATGTGAGCTGGAGACTGTATTCAGCATTGCTGTCTCTGTTGACCTGGTCCTTATGCTTCTCTTAACATAAATAAATACATTAAAACCACTTATTTCTTCAGCAGGCATTTCTGCCTGTGCTGGCCTTTGTTTCCCTAGCTGCCTTCTGTGCTCTTTGTTTTAAACCTTGCTTCTGTTACCAACTGTTCAGCAAGGTCATGTACTCCTCGGCTACTAACTAAGACTTACTTAAAATTAAGTGAAAATGAACAATTCCACTGTAAAAATAGAATTGACTTTACGTTTCTAATTTCCTGGTCTGTGTTTTCACTAATTTACCCCTGTGTTATGCTGTTGCAGTATACTTTAGACAAGTGTAGATTGTACAATCTCTAAACATTACACAAGAATACAATAAAAATCTGTTAATGTGGATCAAAATTCTATTTTGTTCACACATTTCAATAACACAGAACACAAAGTTTGTCTGGAAGTGCTTAGTAAATATTGTGAATATTGAAGTATACTTAATAATGGGTTGATTTCCCAAAATATGTTATAGGATGAATGGAAATTAAATTTTGTCCAGAAGTTAAGAAGTCAATGTGGAAGTTTCATTGTCCAGTGTTATCCAGGTCAGATTTAGTGATCATAAAGATTGTTTCTACACTCAGTAAAAAGCCAGAAATCCAGAAACTGTGCCAACAAACTTTTGGCAGTTGAAGTCAGTTCATAGTCTGGCCATCACGGTAGGAGAAACACAGGCCACGGTCTCCAGAGATTACAAGCCAAGACAAACCAAAAATAATAACCACCAGCACAAAAAAATGAATCTCTTCCACTTTCTTTACACTTTCTGATTTTGTATAAAATGAATCCTGAAAATTTTTCAACCATTGAAAGTTAGTTTAAAGAGACAACCGGAACTTAATATTGAAACAACAGTATGGTAGACATTTAGAGAAATATAATGAGTGAACACTTATTTTCAGGAGCTGAAAAATGCAGAGAAAATTTTTCCCTCTAAAGCCTCTCTTTTATAAAACCTTTTCCATGATGCTGCCAAAATAAGAGAGTCTGTAAGTTATCTTTTCACATGTGCATGCCCAGAATCTTTCTGTTTCTCCAGCATAACTTAATCAGAAACTTTCCAGTAGACTTTTGTAAGTGCATACAGTATGGAGCAGAATTAATATGTCTGGCCTTCAGAAAATGAATGTAAGAAACCTTTATAAAATTCCTTATTTCATGAAGACTATCATGAGGCACAGGGCAGCATGTATATGCATTAAAATATTCAGAATGACAGGAAATAAAACAAGCACCAGTACTTCATTTGGTTTCTTTCAAAATACATTTGAAGTGCCAGTAAAAGCAAGTCTGTGTTTTGAAGATGTGCCTGCAACAGAACTGTGTGCAGTGTTCTGTATATCAAATTTCAGTTAATTCTCAATGTACATATGTAATGAAATATGAAGGTGCTAATTTTGAAATGTAATTTTTTTTCCTTCCCACTCTCTCACAGGTTACTGAAAATGATATTGTAAAGGCAGAAAGGCTCTTTGGCATTCTGGCATACGTGGCGTCTTCGGAGCTGCCGCATTATCGCATGCTTTCCTTATTTGGAGAATCCAGGTAAAATACAAGGGACACAACTGGAGTTTGTCCAGAACGTGTTGTTTAACTCTTTTGCACGCTGTTATGATAAATTTTTTTTAGATAAAAATTTCACAAATATCATCTTTTAGAAGATAGGTTCTCTGCATAATGTGGAGGTGTTACCATCTCCTGGTCCATGTAGCCAGAGGTTTTCTCAGAACTTGTATGAAAACTGCTGAGGAGATGAAAAGGAACAGGCACACGAATGAACTGCATGTTCAGTTTTCTATTTGTACTGGGATTGTTGAGGACTTGTGGACCTGCATGATGAGAACTGGTTATTTTTAGTGGGTATTTTATAGTGGGTAATTAATGGTTAACAGATCTAAGATTATACTGTGAAAAAGGGTGCCAAACTCCTCTGTTTTTAGTCTTTTATAGACAAATACTTAATATAAGTTAAAGCTGCAAGACTTCCTATTTAGGAGATGCTATGTGATAAATATCAAAGTCAATTGTTTAGAGGCAAGTTAATGAAGGGACATCTAGAGTCCATACGTATTTTGAATAATATACTTCAAAGCTGAAAAGTGTATGTTCAAAAAGAGAGCCCCCCTCACAATAGCTAGAACATCTGCACTTAAAAGTTTTTGATAATTAGGATTGTAAATCTAATTTCACAGGAGGAAGCAATTCCATTTTCTGCTGGAGGGAAAGGGAAAGAAATCTGGAGTAGGGAGTGAGGAAAGTAGTGATAACAGAAGAAGCGGAGGGGAAAGCACAGCTCGAGCAACGTTGAATTACATGACAAAGGATTTTCATTTGGAAAAGCTTGAGGTAAAATACATCATTACGTAATATTTACATTTTCTGTTAGGTAGCCTTAGGCTGCTACTCATTGAGTTTATCTGTACATCAAGTTTCAGTTTTGCTATTGAGAATGGTGGTTTTAAAAGATGACTGATAACATATTTATGTATCTTATCAAACATTTTATCTAACTGAACTTTTTCTCAGAATACTGGAAAATGCTCTGTTTCTGTCTTTGAAGTGATTCCTGAACAGTACCACAGTCTCAGAAATACATTCTCACCCACAAGCCATGGAGTGAGCACAATATTTTAGGAAGAAAAATATGTATTGCACATGCTGGATTTTCCCTGAAGGAATTGGTGAAGAACACCTTCAGACAACACGTGAGAGTGCAGGCTGTAGTATAAGAAGCTGCTTCCTAGTTTTTAAGTGAGCTACAGGAAAATAAATAGATAGGCAATGTATTAGGTTTAATTATTAATAAAATTACAAGCTGGCTTGTTTCAGACAAGGGCATCAGTCACGCTTGTTTTAGTTTGTTTTTCTGATCTGCTAACTCTTTTGCTTGGGCAGAGGGAAATTCTTCCCAGGGAGAACATGATTTTTTTCAGCCACAGTCCCCTTTCTGAGTAATCATCATGAGTTCTAACTGTAGGCACTCTGCTTCCCACATTTGTCCCATTGTTTGCTTTTCGATTATGTAGAAATATATAAATCCTCTAGTGCAAGAAATTAAATCAAGCTCAGTAATCACTGAATTCTGTTATTCTATTGTGGTTTTGTTATCTCAGATCCACAGCATAAAAAGGAGACAGTGACTGCATGTGTGGAGAGATTAAATTAAGAAAACATTTTGTCTGAAAAGCTGTGATATTAGCTCTTACATCTTTGAACAGTATGGAGTAAGACAGTGAAGTATTCCTCTTGTCCTTTGCCATGGAACCAGCCCTATTATAAATAAAATAAAACAAGCTTAGTATTTGTACAGTCCATTAAATAAATGTGTTGTTTTCTCTTCCCAGTGCAGCAATTCCCATCTTGTCCTTTGCTGTAGCATTGTGCATGTGGCAGCAGGTACTGCAGGGTGTCACAAGAGTACATCCTGGCAAAAAGGACTCCTTCCATTCCCCAGCAGCAGTAAACTAACATCACAAATGTGACTGAAGCAGTGTATTGCTGAAGATGACAGTCTTGAGTCGTTGATTAATAATTGGGGTTTTAGCTGAAACTGCTGGAATGCATTTTCTCACCTTTATTAGTCATTAAAAACTTTCATTTGGGTGGCCTGAAGCATGATCTAACATTTTTAACAGTGCCACCATCTAAACTAGTTAGATATTTATATCCAATATAACTTACTGTTCAAAGCTTAAGGCAATTTAGAGAAACTTTACAGAAGCAGGGATTAATAGAGTTGGAGTTACTAAAATGCAGAGGTAGTAGTTGCACAAAGCACAGTATCCCTTTATTATTTTTAAAGGTTCAGCTTACTTCAGTATCTAATGTAACACATTAGGAACCAGCACTTGCCAGAGTGCCTGTGGAAAAGGATGAGTACTGGCATGTTTTTCTATGACAATGTTCTTGTTAGGGCAGGTAGAGAAACCCATAATTTTCAATTGTTGTACTATAAGGATGAAATTCTGGGAAGGGAAAGAAAGAAAAGTAGTTCAGTGTTTAACAGTGTCTGTAAATTTTCACTGCTATACCAGAAAGCAACTCAAATTTTAATGCTGTTAACAGATATTTATATAATTACTTGAAAGTTAATTCCAGATAAAGTAATGACTTAATATAGTATGAATATTATGAATACATTAAGGTTCTGTGGACATAGAAAAGCTGGACATAGACCCTGGGCCATGCAACTTAAAACCAAGGGGAGAAAGTACACAATAGCATCTGTCTGCTAATTGCTACGTTCTTTAATTAATTCAATTTTTGAGAGGGTTTTTTGGATTTGCTCTTGTTTAACCTTTTTTTCTTTCTTGTGTAATTTTTCTCTCATGCAGGAAATCAAAGAAAGAAAAACATTTTGCCAGATGTACGTTGAGAACTTAGTGAAAGAAGCAGCTGACATCAATATGAAAAACGAGTCTTTGCAGAAGCTCTGGCCTCAGATGTTCATTGAACTTGTCAGAGATGCAGTGATAGAAATACGCAATAAAAGCTCCTACATGAAGCTGTGCCTCCAGCGCGTCACTGAGCACAAGCAGTAGAGTCGAGGCGTCTTGTCTTGCAGGCTTTTGGGTCACTCTTCTCTCATGTTTTACAAACATAAACCAATAGAATATAAAATTGTCATCACTAGGGCATACTTCATTTCCTCCCCCAAAGGGATGCCTTTAAATCTTAATTAACTCGTAATAGTTGTGAAATCAAAGTTGACTTTCATACTGCTGTATCAATGCTTCATTGGTAACTGAAGTGATAGCATAGAAATGACTTGGTGATTGTTTTACCAAGTTCTTGTTTATTTTTTTTTTCTGCTACCCTTGATTCTGTAGTGCTACAGCATTGATTTTTTTAAAGAACAAATTTGCAAAACTTGCCTTATTTCTATTGAACACCTTTCAATTGTCATTTTTTGACTGCTGCTGTTTAAAAAACCCAAGAATAGTATTTAATTCTTTTATGGCCAGTAGCTAATAAATTATTTTTACACCTTGAACTCAATGAAGACTTGTTATTGTTGTTTAATTTGTGAGATTATAGAACGCTTTTTCACTTTAGAGTGTTCAGAATATTGACACTTAATCAGCCTAATTCTCAACTGAACAAATTGCCTAAATTTAATTTCAAATATTTTTCATTAATTTTATTAATAAAGTTGTGTGAATTGTTATAGGTAAAATATGATTCCAAGGTATACTCACTTGAGCTTTATTTTTATTTTGTAAAAATATGTTATATAATTTATTTTATTCGTTGATTACTAACTTATTAACTTCTGAGATTTGCCAAGATCAAATGAGCTAAAATGCATGCATTACATTTGGTAGGGAACTGATAACTACTATTCAGTTGTGATTCATTTCTGTGACTGTGTGAAAATTTCATATTGTCAATAAAAATAAATTCTTCACTTTTACCTTTCACAGATACTGTAAAGAAGTACTGTGTGCAAAGAAAATACTTCTCCTTAATGCTACATGAAGAGATGAGACACAGCTTGCCCCAAAATCAACTGTATGGGTAGAAAAAAAGCCCATTCCATAGTACAGTAACTGCTACAATAAAGAGCTTGCCAACTTCTGTCCAGAAATTGATTTTAGGAGGCATTAGCAAGTCCAGCTTGCTAATGGATAGCATTCAGATGCAGGTAGAAAATTGTGCCATTTAAATTTAATTTTTTAGTTCCATTGTATCTTAAGTAAGCCAATCCAAAATATTTGTGCATTTTTTTGCTTAATTAAAATTGTTCTTATTTTACTTAGGCTCATTTATAAAAAAGAAACTAAAGAAAACTTCCTGCCAGGCTTTCTATGACTCAAAATAAATTTATTTTTAAACTCTATCTAGAAGATATTTTCTGTCCAACAGGGATGCCAATACAGTTTGAGTTTTTATGCCTAGAAAATCATGGAATCATGGAGGTTTGGGTTGGAATGGACTTTAAGGACCAATGCTCTGCCAGGGGCAGGGACATTTTCCACATGGGGCAGCCACAGCTCCTCTGGGTAACCTGTGCCAGGGCCTCACCACCCTCCCAGGGAGAATTTCTTCAGTATATCCAATCTAAATCTTCCCTCTTTCATTTAAAGTCATTCCCCATTGTCCTGTCACCCCATGCCCTTGTTCAAATGCCCTTTCCAGCTCTCTTGGAGCCCTCATTGGCACTGGAAGGTGCTCTAAGGTCTTCTGTGACTCTTGGCCAGGCTGAACAGACCAAGCTCCCTGAGCCTTGAATGAGTAGCAGGAATTAAGTGGTCACAGGTATTTTGGGGAGTACAGTTTGCTTGCATTCAGATCAAGCTGGTACATCCATGTTGGCTGAGAGAATCCTGTTTCAGAGCCTGTGACAGGTTAACAGTGATGTGGGTACTGTTAAAAGCAATTTCCCATTTGGTTCATGTTATACTTGCAGGTAGTTGTTTTCCAGCCTGCAGAATGGAGTAGAGGTTAAGTCACTTAAATTCTAAGGCAGTGTTAAAATTCCTGAAGAAACTGCTCCAGCAGTTGATAGAATTTAATTTATCTGGGCGTTTTGAACTGCTTTATGGAATTTATAAGAAGATTTGTTTATTTGATGAGATTTTTGTTTCCTTTCCGTTGGAAAGTTGCACTCTCAAGTTTTATGATGCATTTTATTAAAGGAACAAATTAGGGCCCTGCAAAATGTGAGAAAAGGAGAGTTTACATTAGAGAACCAGCCAGTATAGAAATGATCATGCAGTAGGTTTTTAGATCTATCAAATACTTTACATCATTTCTGTGCCAAGGGGTTGGGTGGAGCAATTCCAGCTTCTGCATGAGGGTAGAAACCTCAGCAGCTGTGTGAAAGTGCAGAACTCTCCTGATGATGTAGCTGGAACAGATGGGCCCCTTTTGAATCAGATTCAGCAGCAGTAAAAGAGTGGAAAAAAATGTTTTAAGAAGATTGCATTGATCTAGAGGAACAGGAAGTCCTCCATGGGAAAATCAAGAGAAAAGCCAGACTTTCTGATATTAAGACTTTAGAAGCATAATCCTGGTTTGGGGCTTTAAGGTATGGTCTTGAAAAAATGAATCAGAGGGTATTGATGGGGAGTTGTAGAAACATCTTAAAATGCTCTGTATTCCCAGTGGTCTGTGAGTGCTACCAGTTTGGACTTTTTTCACTAAGAGATGCTGGTTAATAGCAGGATTGCTAAATGGCTGAAGTTAGGGTAGGTAAGCAGTTATTATAAATGTAGGAAAGATTCATGTTGGGCTCATATGTTCTTTTCACATAAACCCAGAAGGAAAAAAAAAAGCTTACATTTTCACTAATTCTTTTTAGGAAAAATGTGATGAATTAAAGTGATGTTAGACCTAAGAATAGAAAGAATTTTCAGCAGATGGAAGATTTAAAAATTGTTAGCATGCTGCATGTTGTTTTTGTGGTTACCTGAATTATTTCTTAATTCATACAGACTAATGAGATACATTCCTGTAGCTGCATATTAAGGAGATCCCAAGTACCTAAAGATTTGAAGGTCATGTAAGCAGCAAATTCTTGGATGTTCTGAAACTTAAGTGCCACATATATGAACGTCCTATGATGAGTTTTGATGAGTTAAAATAGCAATTGATATTGAAGATGGGGACCTTTTAATAAAACCTTCCAGTCTGAAAGCAGTTGTTTTTTTCTTCTTCAAAAACCTTTAAACACTGCATAAAACCGAAATTTGATGTTGTTAATACTTCACAGATATCCCATTCAAAGTAGACTAATCCTTTCATGTAGCCTGACTTCTGCACAAGACAGGAACTATTATTATAAAATATCTCTATGTTAGCTAGAAATCACCTTGAGGGTCAAGAAGATATTGGTTTAAGTATTTTAAAACCTTTTTGGTTTAATTTTTGGATTATTTATGCAATTTGTTTATTTCCTGGGACAAATTTCTTCTATGTCCAGACAAAAGCAAATAACAATCCATGATATTTTTTCCAGTTTCAGTTTAGCTGTCTCATGCACCAAAGTCCCATTATGTCATGCAGAGTCACTGTTTGTTATGCAACTGAAATTTGATCTTCAGTAAGGAGACTGATGAGGAGCTGTATTTCATACAGTCCTTTTAATACAGGATCTGAAGAAGTAACAGAACTGCATATTTGCTGCCACAGTGGAGCAGGGAGAGCAAATTCATTTGATGCAAACCAAAAGCTGATGCTGTCAGTTATGAGGAAGGAAAAGGTACTGAGCAAAGGTTTTAACTGAGTATAGAAGTAACATTGTCACACACTGCCTGTGAGCAAGGGATACATCTGAATCCAGAAACCGCTGAAAACTCTTTTCCATTATAGAAAAGTGAATTATCTTGTTCCACTGCTACAAATGTATTTTTATCATGTAAACTGGTTAAAATAATGACAACAATAGGCTAACCTATTGAAACAGATCTACACATTAGGTCAGGCTATTGTGACTCCACAATCTATGTATACATTCCATAATTTCAGGACAAGTGGATGCTTTTTTTTTAACCAGAGCTATGGGCTGTAAAAGTGGCAATGATACTTCCAGTTTCTACTTTTTATCATAGCGATACATCAGGATGAATTGGGTTTTGTTAGCTGGTTTATTCAAAGAAGCTAAGGCAAATATTTGCTATTTCTTCATATTAAGTAATAGTCATAAATAAGTGATTTAGATTGGGAGGTCAAAATCACAATAGCAGCTATTTGGTTTGATTGGGAAAACAGACTCCTTGGATGTTTTTCTGTTTCCACATCACACAAACTGCAACATCTTGAAGCTCAGTCCCAGTGAAATTATTTTTTTTTTTTAAGTTGGAGGCATCTGATTTTTGGAGATTTGTTAAGACTTGGTGTTTTGCTACATATATATGGAACAAGGAGTGGGAAAGAGACTGGCTATCACTTCATTTGACTGTCTGATAAGGTGGCTTTTACTACAAAGTGAATATAAAGTGATTTATTTTTTGCATACAGAAAAGGGGTTAGTGTGGGCTATGCTGACTTGAGACAATCTTACAGAAAGCTGAGAGGTATCTGCTTACACACATCACCTCAGACCTGGATTTTCTTGAGCATGAGCTAAAAAATGGAATCTGAGGGACTGTTTATTCAGCCCAAGTATTTACTTTGTTGGCAAGCTTTGCTAGGCTTCTGCTCTCAGAGGAAGAAGGAAAAGTTCATCTGGAGGAACTCTTGTCTCTGCTGTGGTGAAAACAGCATTTCTTTACAGGCTGTGTGTTGAGCCTTATATGCCATACTTCTGCACAGATGGAATGGGCAGACACTTCTATTTATTGTATCAAACATCAGGAAACACTGGTGAATAACTGAGAAGCCTTAATGGGGGAAAAAGTGACTCTTCTCAAATTTTAAGTTGTGTGGTTTTGGTGGGGTATTTTTTAGTTATGGATAGATGTATTACAAGCAGAAATGAAAATGACTGATGTAAGTACACTGATTGTATGAAAAAGTAGAAAACTGAAAATTAGAATATTTATACCAAATCGAGCATTAGAAGCATCCAGCATGCCCAGGAAATGTGTTTGTACAAGGTAACCCCATAGTCCTTACTACTGATTTACTGGCTTGAGGAGGTTCTTATGGGTAATAGTTTTATCCAGCTTTTTGGAAAATCCAGACTGATGGCTTCCTGATTGCTGTGGACTTTGGTTGATTGGTACACTATAAAATAATGTAACCAAGACAGCAGAATCATATTTCTTGGTGATGAATTGTGTTGGTTAATGGCATGACAATTCTTAATCCTATCTTTTGCTGCAATCTTCCCAATTAGGTAGGTACTTGCATACTAAGGTGCAATCTTCATTCTTATATAGTGCATGGCATCTGGTGTATCACTACATCCATAACCTGGACATTTTCCACTTTCAAATTTTTCCTTTCACTTCTGTTTGAATAATATGTGTATTCCAGAGCTTAAAAGCTGCAATTAGCAATGCTTCATTTTACACATAACAAAACTGGAACTTTTAATGAACACTGAGCAGGTCATAAATGAGTTAATTCCTTCTGGAATTCTAGACTTGGATAATATAAACAGCACTGACCTTTTCAAAACAGCAAGAATGACACCTTTCAAGAGTACAGGTAATCATGCAAAGCCTTTCTGTTTGTAGTATTGAGCACTTAACACTCCAGCACAGGAGAAAGATCCTGGAATGATAATGGCTTCCATCTATTTATAAATATATCATTAGGCAAGAGGTTGTAAATTTAATTCTCACTACAGTGGTGAAGAAATTGTGACTGTGAATGTGATGTTTGTCCTATATGCTCACATAGTCTATACATCTTACTTGGTCATGCAAATAACAGTGGTCACGTCACTCAGTAAAAAAAATAATTGCAATATGTAGAGAAGCTGTGACTTTACAGTGATTAAAAATACTGAGTTCATTGATTAGCTATTATATGACACTTAGAAATTATACTGTGATACAATATGTGCAGTTTGTGTTCTATTTGCATTAGGCTTCAATGATCTATGCTTCCTTATAAAATGAAGAAATTCTGAGGAGGGATGAAAGCAGCACAGAGTACAGCTTTTCTCAGTTTCTAACTCAGCACTGACAATAGAGTATATTAGGCTTCATACAACTTTTGTATTCTGGGTAAAATATTCGTGTGTGACTCTCAGAGTCCTCTGACTATGAAGCTGACTGTAAGTCCCCTCTGCAGATGTACTAATGAAAGGTTTAAATGCAAGTTGACCTGCTGCTGAAGTTTCTCAAAGGTATTTCCATTGATTTATGCTCTTCATTAGGATGCACAATCAAAACAAGAAAATCCAAACTAGATAACCTATGTGAGCTAAAACCTTGATGCTGTTGAAGTTGTTGCAAGATTCCCAGTGACTTGATTGAGAATTTTTTATATATATGGTGATGCCAATTGTGTCTTGAGTCTCAGATTAGAATCTCAACTAGGTTAGAAACTCATCTAGATTCTGTACTGGCTGGAGGAAAATAGACACTTATGTCCATATTTTCAATGAAGTGGAGTTGTTCTTTCTTTTTTTTTCCTTCCCTGTTAAAGTTGTGAAGATATTCTTCCAGATGTTGATGTCTGCAAAAGCTTGGATTTGTACTGACAAGCTCCATCCTTCCCACGTGTTGTCTGCTTCCCTCTCATGTGATTCCAACCACAGTGTTCTAAGCCAGTCAGAGCCCACAGAAATAGCCCACCTAAAGGTGAACAAATACAGGTTCTAGTTGGATTAGGGGTAAAATTTGAGTGTCCTAGACTTCCAAATTGAGAACTGCATGCCTCAAGGCACGCCAGACTTCAGTGAAATATAGATCAGTAAGTCCTTTTGTCACATTTGAGAGGACCTTGAGGGTTGGCACACAGGTTCTCTTCTTTGCTGATTTGAATGCATTTATTGCCAAAGGGGTAGAGTGGGAGACTGAGTTGGTGTAGACATTGTTAGACAGTAGATAACTGCTTTTGCACTCAAAGCAGTGCAGTAGCATATGTCTGTGAGGAGTAAAGTGTTGCAAAATATGTTAAATGTTCTTCGTGACAAGCCAGAAAGATGTGTTAAACATGTCAAAATAACCATGATATCTCATTTGTCAGACACAGCCATTTCTCTGGTGCTGAGCTCTCTGGTTGCAAGGGAGCTGCTGTCTCTTGTACAGAGACTGTTACATGCTGGGCAACTGTGAAGAAAGTAGGTCATTTGCAGATAATATGGGTGTTCAAGTTGTTGAGCAGATTCTTCTGCTACATTCTGCAGAGTATCATTCTCAGTATTTTCAGATTTATTTAAAAGAAAAATTGCTTCAGAGATGTGAAGCATCCTTTAGCTTTGTTGTTAGGATTGTTTTTTTGAATTGTGTGAATGTGTGTCTCATTGAAGAAGAGACCAAAATGGAACCACAGGTGGTCTGAGAAAATTGTATTACTTGCTCTTTCTTCTTTGTTGATATTGAACTTTTGCCCTTGTTTGATGATGCTGGCTGTAGCTTACTCAGGGATTAACTATAGTCTGTGTCAGAAAAGTACTTTAATAGATGTAGGTGTGCTTAGGACAGTTTCCAAATTCAGTCAACGTATGTTGCAATCTAAGATTAGTCATTTTTCACATTTTCACACCTTCCATCAGCACCTCACTTCAGCAAACTTTGTCATGTTGCAGGGGAAAACTAGCCTTTTGATAATGTGCATCTCAATATGGGATCTGTGAATATGTTTGATATCTTTCTGTAGAGCAGGTGAATGTCGATTGTAAAGATTCTCATGTTAAGAATATTTAGTGTAAGACATCTGTGGACTTTTATTACTGACTAGCTCTCAGTTTTTATTCCAGTCTCCTTCTTATAAACTACACTGGTTAAATTCCTCCAAACTGGTATTCAGAGGAGACCATAAGATAAAAAGCATGCCTCAAAGAGGATCATCCCCTCATGACCTACATTTTAATAGGAGCAAAAATGAACGAAAACCACTTTGTTGCATTAGATAGCTGGTAATGAGCTGACAAAGGTGTTAGGGCAGCCAGGTGCTGTTTATCTCCTCTGTACTGTGTATTAAGTATGGGGTAGCTACACAGTGAGCAGTCTTGTGTATTTTTAGAGGTGTGAGAACTGTTATGAGAAGCCAAATACTTCTTAATTTCCCGTCCCATACTCCACTTAGGAGACTCTCACTTTACCCACCCTTTGTTTCCAAGCTGCAGTGTATTCTGTTGTTACTTAAGGAAAATACTGTCCCCATTGGTTGTGGCTTCAGTGTTTGGTCACAGAGGGCAGGCACAGGCAGCTTTTTCCTTTTCCCAACCTCTGCAGTGGGGAAGAGCTAGAGGGAGGCTGTTCCTTAAGTGGCCTTAATTATTGGTGTAGAGCTGAAGTGGCACAGTTGTGTTTTGTGGAGAGGCTGAGAAGAGTGCTGGAGGTACAGGCACCTGTCAATCAGGAGAAAAATAGTTCTAGCACATCACATGGAATGTGAAATTCAGTGGGATCTTTTTTTCCTGGTTCTTTTAAAAGAATTTTTTATTGCTCTCACTTCAATTGAACCAGCAGATGAGAGAATCCCTAACTTGTCTGCCACTAACACAGACTTCATTAACCAGCACATTCACCTGTAACAGTCACAGGTCATGTTTATTTACTTTAATTTTTTTAACTAGTTTGTTTTATGTCCTAGGGAGAAATCACACCACTGTTTTGGGGTCTTTTTTATTGCTCGTTACACCTATAGCATGTGTAGTATTTGTGATAGACAAAATGGACTGAAAGCAGGTATTTTTGTGTGAGCTTGTGTGCTAAATACTTAATATCTCTTTGAAATATCTGTTGATTTAGAGGAATCTCATACTCTTGATTTCTTCATACAAATTTGTTTCAGAATGTTATCGATTCATTGATTCCTAATCAGAAGCATTTAGAAATCTACAAGATTGCCAAGTTTTAGCTTTTGGTTTTGTAGCATGTTATTTTTTTAAAAAGGATAGTTTAGCTAAAAATCTTGCAATCTTGCAAAACTTTAATAAGTTTTTGGAAATTGTCTTTAGCACCTCAAGTAAAAGTTATTTCAAAATTTTGGATAAAATTTTTTTCATCTCTTTTGGAGAAAGATTTCAAAGATTTATTTCCTTAACTGTTGAAAAGACTGTTTTGTGTGCTCAAGACTACTTCTTCATGAAGTAAATTTTTTCAGAAGGACTTATGGAATGTTCCAGAGATTAACTTGGTGACTATAACTGTTCCTCTTGTTTTAATTCTGGATTAAAGTAGTATGATGTCAGATGCTGGTGGACTTTCCTTTGTTCCAGCATTGTGTGATGACATCAGTCTTCACATCAGAGACAATTTGAGCTTAGTGGTACAACACGTTCTTGGCAGGAGTTGTGATACTGGGATCAAGATTTTGGCAAGGACAAACTCCAGAGTGATCTCCTGGAAATGATTCTTGGAAAATTTGCGATTCTTGGAAAATTTGCATCTACTTTCAGATCTGAGAAATGATTGCCTGCATTGGTAGCAATTTGTATTATTTCTTTCCTAGAGGGAGCTTGGAAAGGCCATGGATTCTTGCAGCTGCATTTAGAAGTATAGATACATTCTTATCATACAGAGGTGAAGGAACTGGTTATTTTTGTGGCTGCAATGGAGATAAGGAGCAAACTAGCTTAAAATTTTTAATTTTAGTCTTCCATTTTTCCCTCTCTGAGGCTATTGAGAAGGGGAGGAAGAATGGGTGAGTGGCAAGAGTAGAGGAGTTTAGGCTATGAGGTAGGGCGGGACTCTAATGGCAGTCTGAAATTAGAAATAAGCTTTTTTGAAGGGCTTCTCTAGAACCTGGGGAATTTGTCAAACCAGCTGGCTCTGGTGCACAGTGCTGTGGAGTGGAGGGAGGCCTACAGTGCTGCAGTGGAGTGAAGGAGAGCTAGACACAAGCATAGTGAGCTGAGAGCCAGGATTGCAACTTTGATTTCAAGTCTGTAGAGCTTGGCAGGTCTCTGTAATTTTGAGTGAGAAATATGTGCACCCCAACCTCAGTGAACATTTGTCTTTTTCTCATAACATTCTTTAACTGTTCTCTTTGGTTGCTCTCCCAGTGCTTTCCAGAAGGCAGCTTTCTGCAGGCTGTGTTAAAAGAGGATGCCTCTGGCCTGTGTCAGCTCGGGGATTTACATCACTATTTAGTATTTGGTACTCCTTTATTTACTTTAGGAATGTCGGTGATCACTGTATAAAAGGACGCAGAATAACTGTATCATATGAATATGTGTCTCAGTTTAGAAAGGGTAGGCCCTTTACAAATCCTTTATGAGCACTGCTGATAATCCTTGCAGTGTGAGGTCTCTCCTGGTCCTCCACCAGAGACATTCTCAGACGTTCCCAGCACCACCTCTTATGAAAACCAGTAACTGTTCAAACTTTCATGCAAGTCTGTGGCACTCACCATTTTTGTGTTTTCTAGAGGAGCAGTTACTTTTGCACTGCTTTTAAAGGGTTAATACATTTCTCAAAAAGCATTTTCACAGTTCTGTTCTGTGTTAGAGTGAATAAGTTCAAGAGAAATTCAGGCTAGATCAATTGTTCTGTTGGAGCACCAGCTTATTCCCATCTGCTGCTTTTGCTGAAAAGTTGGCAGATCATTTCTGCAGAGATAAAAGGTGGCATAGCTGGATAGAGTCCCCCAGCCCTAGTTTGAAAAGCATGCAAGTGGCTGAGAAGTTGTGGGCGACAGCAGCTGGCTGTCAACAGACATCTTTCCTTGGAGCTCTTCAGACATGGGCAGAAAACGTTCTGTTGCTGAATGCCATGCACTGTAAATCTGCTGGACTCTTCCCTTTGCACATACGTAGCAGGGAAGGGTCCAGCTGAGACACCTATTCCCCTTCGCTGGGAAAACTGTCATGGTTTGAGCTGGCTTATGTTGGTGTCTAAGGACAGAACAGGACTACTCATCTCTTAATGTTGACTAAGAGATCATGCCCTAATCTGCCAGCATTGCTTAGGGTCTTCCTCACACATGGGGTTTTAGAGGATGGTCTGTTATTTCAGAATTCACCAAGATTGTTACATTGCTGACCTTAAGCCAAATCTGTGCAAATCACAGGCATCCCATCTGAAAAGACTGACTGATGTGGTGGCTTGGAAAATCAGGGACAAACATGCAAAGAATCTTCAAACTGGCCTAAAGTGTTTCTTATACAGACCGTTTACTTTACAGAAAATATTACTGTTACTCCATTATGCCTCTTCCAAATATTAAAAATAAAAAAGGTATTTTCTCTGGCAGGACTTGCGCTTTAGGCTATAGATCAAACAGGTTGATACATTTTTCTGGCCTCTTTTATTTCTAAATTTTTTTGATTGATTTCTTTGTATTCTCATCAACATCTACTCATATTGCTTTTCAGTGTGGTCTGGCCAACAGTCTTGATACAGAGACAAAAATCTTAAGTCTTGTTTAACCAAGCTGGTAAGGAAGCTGTATTTTCGTCCTGAAGTGGGGAGTTGTCCTTGCAATACTGTACAGGGGTTTTGTCTCAAGATTTTCCAAGGTTTCTACACTAAATAAGTATTTAAATGCTACTTCATTAGCACTGAGGTCTGTTTGAACTCTTTTTCTCTGGAGCAGCAATTAAAATCAATGACCAACATGAAGCAATCTTAATGTGGGATTACATGCAGTTACTTAAAGCATGTTGCTGCTGGGTTTGATACTCCATAACTTTGTCCTTACGACTGTACAGCTGGAGAATGCAGCTGGTTTTAGCATTGCTGAAATTTGGCTGACTCTGCAACAGCATCCAGGCCTTTTTGGACACTGTGATAAAAATACAACACTGCTAGTGCTCTGTTTTTATTATTAGTGGAGGTGCAAGTGCTAAAAATATGTCTTGCTTTCACGAGAATCTAAGCACAGACAATGCTGCAGAGAGCTCCTTTCTGTCTGTGTCTCATTTGCCTGATCTATATCTGGAATTGAAAAGGGCCAGGAGGCTTCCACATAAATCTTTGAGATTTCTATGTTCCCCTCAGTCTCAGCTTTGATATTCTTTCTTTATAGAAAATGAGACTGTAGCTGTTTTTGTATCAAAGAAAACCTCAAGTATGTGAAGTTGGATGTAGGTGATGCAGACAGAAGTTTGCACAGAGCTTGTAACAATAGTGGGAGGTGTGAACTAATGCCTTTACTGAGTGTTAGCTCAGATATTTAGCAGAGTTGTCTAATTGTGTATATTAAGTATTAAATTCCTTAGAAAGAATGAAAATGCTAGAGACAGCAGAGCTGGATGTGTGGTGGGAGGCATGTTGATGGCTCAGGCTAGTGGCATTTGGGAATTGCTTCTGGTTGTTGGTGTTACAAAGGAGAAGTCCAACACTAAACTTCATCAGGATAGGAACCAAAGAGTGGGGACTTTAGATTTTTTAGTATCTCTAAGGTATATTTTATCCTGTAGGTAGAAAACCTGTCACACTTCATCCACATTCCTACTCTAACATTAAACAGAAAAGTATTAAAACACTTCCAAGTCTGAAAGTCTGAGACTTTTTTCCAGGAGTTCTGAATTCTAAACTGGTTGGTGGGGTTGGGTTTTTTCACCCTGGTACCTATCACTTGCAATCCTTTTTGCTTTAATAAACTGTCTTGAACCTGATTAAACATGACCATCTATATCTATGAATCTGTGGATGTGAAAGGTGAGGAAGGAAAAAAATTACATCTACTTATCCTTGTTTGGGGCCTGTGCTGCAGTTGATTAGCTTAATTAAGTTAATGGCTCACTGGATAACTCACTGCAATTGTTCATTTTTTCATTTTTTTACAGTATGCAACTTTTCTACGATGGAAAAGCTCTTTCCTCTTGATATCCCTAAAAAAAAAAACCCGAAACCCCCAAAAATGGGCATTTAGCAGGGCACTACTATGTGTATGTTGTATGCACACATCAGGTATGTATTCCATAAAGCTGATTCCCAAAGGAGAGTTTGATATTCAGCAAAGGAATTTTAACTGTAGAATGGATGTTAGGTACTTTCTTAAAACTCAAAAACCACTCCTGCATTCAGACTTGTTTTTGCAAGAAAAAGAAGAAACAGCAACAAAAAAAAAGCAAAGCAGAACCGTTTTTTGATATACATGATAAACATGGATGATACAGATTTATTCTACTTTTCAGATTTGAAACCACAAGAGACAGAATATTCTCTTCTTTGGTGGGATTTGAGAGCAGTTTGTTTCCTTAAATTTACTGACAGTGCTTAAGAAAATGATTTGTTTTGTTTTGTTTAGAACCAGGGGCCAAGCAGTTGCAGAGTTTATAACCCGAGACAGGGCTATTAAACAGACATATAGGCCATTTAATACACTAGAACAAGCTCAGAAAACCTCGTGAAAGAAAGAGGAAAACTAGTTTTGCAGTGGGACATTGGACCACACAATATGTGACTGTGACATGTCACTTGGAAGCCATTGCAATTTTCTTTCAGGCAAGTATGAAGACTTTACAGTTCTTTCATTGCATTATAAATCATTCTGTTTGCCATCTCTTTTTATAAATATCTTTTTTTTTTTTTAATCCATAATCAGATTTGAAGCTACAGCTTCAGTGAAATTACTAATGAGGACAGAAATAAAGCTGAATTTTATACATCTAAAAACTTCAGTTCTCATGCAATAGTTGTTTGAGCCCAGCAACTGGATGGAAAAGGCAGGACTGCAGCTTTTGTCTTGAGGATGATTTGCTTAGCAGGGTTCCCCTGAGTTTACTGTTGATTTTCAACTGTTTCCAAATTCTTCATTCCAGAGCTTCTACCTGAAAAGTTCCAAGCAAAGTTTCAAGAACTGTTAAATACTAATATGTAGCTCCTCAGGAGGCTTCAATAAATGAATGAGAAGGATTTATTGTCCCATTTGGACAACTGGTAAATAAGTACATTTTGCCAGTTCCAGGAGATCAGAAAGAGGTAAAGTAGCATCACAGTAACCCTAAAGTCTTTATCTGAATATATGTGTGAGAACTTGTAATCTTCATAAGGGTCCTGCCCCAAAACTAACAGTTACATTTATTTTGCAAAGACAGTGAGATTGGATATTGGAAGTGCGAAGAAAAAAAAGGCCAAGCCAGTCCTTAAATTCTGAGGCTGGTTCCACAGATTTTTAAAATTCTGTTTGTTAGTTTTCTTTTTCCCTGCAATAGAAAGTTTCATGGATACTGTACTTCATTTTTCCCCTCTTACAAGACATGAAAATCACTATATAATATTTATACCAGATAAACCTATTTGTTTCTTTTCCCTCGCTTTCAAAAAATGCTTATGAGATTGCTGTCACTTAAAAAGAACAAAGATTCACTTCCTCTTACCTTGCAGGATTTGGAGAAAAAGTTTTTTTTCTGTTTGCTTACTCTGTGCCTCAGGGAACCTTCAGAGAGTTCTTTGGGATTTTGTGGTTGGGGTTGTTTGTTTGGTTTGGTTTGATTTGATTTGGTTGGTTTCTTTTAATGAAGTGAGAAAAGAAGGAAAGATGTGAAAGAAGAAAAGTGGAGTGTAAAGGAATCTATTTTATAGAAGTTAGAAATGCTTTTCTCTTTACTCTCAAAGTATTCTTTTAGCTTTTTTCTTTAAAAGCATAAATACGTGTGCAAGGGCACTGCTCTGTTTAATACTGTATAGTAATGTCTTTTCCATGTCCTTCCATAAATTCTGCTATCTTATAAAACCTGAGATATTTTACGGAGTGGGGGGAGTGAGAAACAGAATGAAAAGCATGCTAGATGCTGGTTGAGATTTTTTTGTTACACTTGGAACGTTTTGTCCAACATCAGGCACGTCTGTGTGATTTCACTATCTCCTGCCCAGGCAATGGCAGGTACTCTGAGAATCTTGGTTCTGTTCAGGAGGAAGCTGTCCAAGAGCACTGGGAGCAGCAGCCTGTGAGCACAGCACGTAGGACCAAAACAGAAAGCTTTTGGAACTCCTCTTGGAAGGCCTTGCATACTCCAAATGCTAGACTTGTGGATGAAATATGACTCAGAGCACTGATCTCAGTGTCAAGAATCAAGGAAATGGAAAATAAATTATGTGGGAGACTAATGTGTAATTAAAATTTTAGTGGTAATCTTTTTTCTCAACAAAACATTGTTCTTAGAGCCAAGCAATAGTTCAGGTAACTGCTAAAAATTTACAGAGCATTTTTCTTTGCACTGGATACTACGTTATTGTTATTTTCAAGCATAGTGACAGTTGTTCATAACAGCAACAGTCTTTTGCAACTACTTCTATTGTTGCTTAGACAGGATCAGACTGGACAAGCCTTAGAGAAGAAATGAAGAGAGACAAAAAGTATTCAGTTCTATCTGGCATTCCCCTCAAAGTGATCCACAAGAAGGTAAAGCTTTTTTTTTTTCCATTTCAAGTATCCTAGAGATTAAGAGCCAAATCTATAATGGTGAAACTTGTTCTTTAAATATCTGTAATATTCTTGATAGTCTCCTGGCAGTTTTAAAGGAATAACTGTGAAGTGAACATGTGGAGACTGTAAGGCAGGAGTAAACTCTTATGAACATACCAACATTCTTGACTGTTGCAGGTCCTGGTACGAGGCATTCCAGAAACTCTGTTCATGACATATTTGGGGCTTGGCTGTGAGGCAGTGTCAGTTGTGCTTCCTTCTCCTATATTGACTATATTGTTCCACACCTGAAGTTTCACATATTCAGACTTTCAACTCCAAAATCAGTGAATTATTCTTAAGTATTCTAATATCTTGACTAGGATTACACACTAATTACCTGGCCAAGAATGGAGGAGAGCCGAGTATTTTGGCTCATTAACCCAGTCTAATCATTACACTGTACTTGCCACTTCTATTAATAATTATCAAATCTTCATATTTATCAAAGCAGGCTGTTCCTCAGGTAGAATTGTATTTGGTACTGTTGGTGCAGTTCTCAAGAATGTGATGATACTTTGTTGGAAGACGATAATAATTTTAGAATTATGTATATATATATAAAATTTGTTTTATTTCCAATCTGGATCAACTAGATAATGGTAGTTTTCCCATTCTGGGGAAGCAGTCATTCATGTGTGATAGTAAAGCTGGAAAGAACTTCCTTGAACTCAGCTCATTCCCAGGACTCACTTGAACAGTAGATTCTGGTTGTTTTTCTGTCTCCTGGCGAGCAGGTCCCTGAGCAACCTGATCCAGCATCAATCAGCTGGGCTTTGAACAAATGTTGCACATGGGGAAGTCCTGAGATCTGTTATTTTCTATTGTTAATAGGAGCAGAATTAGATTTCCAGTTGTATTGTCTTATAGTTCCTCTCATTAGTCCTCTTCAAGAAAATTTACTTTCAAAATTTTAAAACGTTGAACTAATTCTAAGCTTATTTTTTGTTTTGAAACAAATGATCTTTTTGTCTTGTAACAATCTTTTTGTCTGTGTTTCCCTGAAATAGCACTTACTTATCTATTAGTAATGGATTTTGAAAATGTGTGAGTCATCATTAACTCAGTTTCATTAATTTCACCATGATTATTTATTATTGTTATTTGGAGTTGAAAACAGCCAAGCAGCTGTGACAAATTTGAGTAAGGAAATTAACTCGACATTCCTTTGTTCTCCTTTGCGTGTTTTAACTGTGTTGATTTTGGTTTTTTAACTTCCTTTTTTTAATCTTTCATGCTTTTTCTAATACAATGCTGTGAATTGAAGAAAGAAACAAAGGTTTATAAGAGAATTTCCAGATCAAGCTCAAAGCTGAACAGGCTTCAGGTTTTCTGGCTACTGTATACAGGCCTTCCACTGATAACTTAGGGTTGCTTATAGGTTTCAGACTGGTGCAAAGAGGTGATTTCTTGATAAATGCCAATCAGTGTTTTTGCTGAGCTAAAATATCAGAGGAGGAGGAGGAGGAGTGTAACTCTGGGAGTTTTGGAACACAGCAGCACATTCATTTCAGGTGCAAACTACAACCTTATCTCCACATGACATCACCTGATTCTGCTAAAACTGTCCCACATCAGTGCTGGGAACCTAATAAGTAAGGCTTTTATTTCAGTAGCTGTTTTCCAACTTGTTCAGCATCTACTAGGACAAGTGAGATGGAATTAATAATTACTGTAGTTGTAGAATCAGTGTCTGCAGTGGTGATTTCAGTCTTACTTACAGAATCACAACACAAGTCTTAGAAGTGTAGCAGTTTTCTTGGAAAATGTCTATGAACATGGATTGGCTTTTCCACCCAAGTGCATTTTCAGAGGTTTTGCACACTCATAGGGCTTTGACTTCTAATCCAAATGAATTTTTGTATCCTTTTAGAATTAAGATGACCATAGCATATTGCATTAATAAAAGGAGAAATGTGAATTTAAAATATACTCCATGCTCACGTATGGCCTTATCAACATCATCAACAGAAATGCACAGATTTAAACCATTGAGAAATTTGGCCTTCTATTTCATTGACTTCTTTTCAAGCCTTTCAACAGTGGGAGGCAAAATGACTTCAAGTCAAAAATATTCTCATGGGTTCTGTGGCAAAATGGCTTTTCCTAGTATTGTGAATGACATAAGTTTAATATCTGGCAAGAAAAAAATACGTGTTTATACTAGGAAAATTATCTCTTGCTGATAATAATTGTCAGCAGTATTGCAGCAGAATCCCAGATAAATGTGGGTTTGCTGCCAGCATACACAAGGACAAAATGTTCAGAACCATTTTGGGAACTGGCATCGATCTGGCACAGTCTGCACTTAGCTTGCAATCGCATCCATCCGAACCAGCAATAAGGAATTTCTCTGATGTAAACAAGGATAAAGAGAAGGAAATTATATGAAGTTATAAGAGAGAAGCAGGAGAAGTGTTGATGCAGAGTCCAGTTGCTTAATAACAAAGCAGTGAAGCAGCTGCCAAGAGGGAGTGATTGCCCTCACAGAGCTCTCTGGGAGTCTGCAGACACCTTCACACATTCTGAAGTGCTGAGAGTAAAAGATCACTGTGTGTAGTTTTCTGAGCTGTTAAAATGGTCATATTCAAACTTCCTCTGAGTTTTGAAGTTGTGAGGAATGGTGCTGTATTTTGACAATTAGAATGCAAACCATAGCACAGCATATTATATTTTCCATAAATACTGCATAGTATGAGAAACAGAATGAAGATCCTCTAGGGAAAAGGATGCAGAGAGCTGGCAGTGAATTGAAACTGGTGTTTAGAGAACTATCTCGGGATTAGTCTAGATGGCTCTTGTAAACTTGACATTTGGAAGAAACTCAAGGAAGAAAGTTGAATGGGACAGAGGGCTGGCACAGAAGTTTCAAAATGCTTTGTGAAATGCACAGCAATAGAGAAAACTGCATAAGACTTGCACATACAAAATGAAGTCAAAGGCACCATGATAACATGTGAAACAACTGTCAAATACTCAATAACATGCAGTGGAAAGAATAACTTTAGCCAATTGTGTAAATTGGCTGTAAAACAGGAAAAAGATGATCATTGACTCAATGAAAATAATGAAATTATTTGTTCAATATTAAGCAGCAACCAGAGAAACAAACTACCTGTGTAAGAGTTTAAAGAATGGGCCAGAAAGTAATACTGAGCTTGTAGTGGTTTAAGTTTGCTGCAGCCACACCCAAGCATTATGAGGAAATGAAAAGGCACCAAAGTGACCTCAAGTTCCAGAAAGACACACGAAAGAGGGAAATAGGATTGTGACTGTTGAGGACAAAAGGCCTGACTGGTGTCTTTGTACTGGTGTGCTCTGAAATAGCCCACCTGTGTTTTGTGTTTCTTTTCACCTTTTCTATAACACACCATCAAGAACATTCTTGCAGATTGGAATGTATTGCTTTCAGAATAGCTTTTGTAATTTTTTTTTTGTGCCAGAGCAATAAAGCAATGAACAGTAAAACTTGTCACTGTCAGATGTCAGTGAGGCCAAAAGATCTGCTGGATTCTTGTGCTCCTCTCCAAAGCATTATCGTTTGTCACAGTGGGAGGAAAAATAATAGCAGATCTTGCTGGAGACTAATAGCCTGGTTTACAGTAGTAGTTTCTGTATTTCAAAATCCCATTTGGAGTGATGGTATTTCTATTAATGTATTTTACAAGTAGTAGTACTGGTCAAACTTCCCTAAATTTAGTGCACATATCAGGTATTTATTTAGGGGTATTTCCTAGCCCATTCAATATACTGCCAGTTCTTACTGCAAGACCATAATATCAAAATATTTGTCCTTAGGAAGCAGGTATCTTCCTTTAAACAGTAGTCCTTTCAACTCCACAAAGCAGTTGTTTTTTCAAACTCCAGGTCACTGTTTATCTTAACACACTAAAGCTTCACAGTATTTTAGGGCAGCAAGTTATATATGCTCCGTTTTTAAAAGATTATAAATAAGGATTGCAACCTGGATCTGCAGTTGAGTAACTGTCACTAATTTCAGGACAACTGAATTTGATTTCCTGGTGCTATTGCTATCTTTACTGATCAGTGTGGGTGTTTTATAGCTGTTTCTTAAGATGCAGTTGGATTTTAATTCTTGTATTGTTTCCATGAGAATAACACTATGTGTTTATTCCTGCTAGAGCAGCATGGGAGCCAGTGGCTGTGGTTTTGGGGTCTTACAGGATATTGTCTGTGACTTTGGCTTCTTTCAACACTGGACAAGGTTTGAGAACAGCTTTTCTCCCTGTTTGGTGTATGTATTCATAGCTACAGAGAGCATTTTATTGTCAGAAAGTTGTCATCTGTTGGGTTGCATTACAAACAGTCAGGGTAATGATTCTCTGTTGTTTAGGTTCTTGAAAGGCTTGAAATCATTAACATTCTTGGAATGACATGTATCATAAATCACGACATAGGAAAATTAGAGGGATTCACTCATGTACGTGTAATTTCAAATGCAGAGTGTACAAATGCACTGTTGTACTTATACTCTTCCCAGTTTGGTTTTTTTGTGCTCTGATGGTTCTGTGATATCCATGATTTCTCTGTCCTGATCCTTATATTAACCAGAATGAAAAAGGGTAGGAGTTAAATGAAAGAAGGTATAATTGCAGCTGTGGGTGTTCCAGCTGCTCCTCAGAACCCTGTAATGCTGTCATACAATATGCTTTTCTGACTTGTGCCAAAGGACCAGTACACAAGTAACCCCAATTAAGAACAAACTAGAAGATATTAATTTCTAAATTGCATAGAAGGAAAAGGGCCAGTGATTCACTTCTGAGATTCTGGCGTGGTCAAGATGAATTATGTAATTTTTATTTGGTCACTACACAATGCTTGCTGTAGAAACAGCTGTGTCAAATATGCTAGGAAAGAAAACAGTATTTTGGAGCTCCCAGAAGTTCTAAATATGTTTCTTTCATCTTTCAGTCGTGAGAGTGCTCTCTCAAAAAGCTAAATTCTCTGAGAGAACAAAATTTCCTTTCTTAATAGCTAGAAACCTACTGCAAAGTAGAAAAAATAATACGTATAGTTTCAAGTTTTGATAAAAAAAATAAATAAAGAGCTTGAATGGCATTAAGGTAGATTCTACTTAGCTTTGCTTAATGCTTAGATAGGAAAATGTACTGTTTCTTTGCAAGTGTGTAATATCTCTGTCACTCGGGCTTTTAAGTACAAGTATAACAGGCAATTGCCAGGTAGATGTGATCTTGCTGTGGGACAGAAGAGAAGTCCCTCGAGTCCCTGGCATGAGCATTTTCTATGGTTCTGTCATTGCAGGATTCATAGTCTCTGGGGGTTTGGTTATTCCTTAAGGTAGAATTAATGGGCAACTTAATAACATAGACACAAGTAGTCCTACAAATCAAGAGATTAAGAAAATTATAGGTATTTGGATGAAATATAAGAAATACAGTGAGATTGAAAGGACAGTATAGAAAGTTTAGTTTGCATTTAGGTGCCAGAATGTCTGCACATGAGCTTTTAGGAATTACTTCTTTTTGCTGTCCATAGCTGATGCTTACTAACTCCAGCTGTGACAAAATTCTCTCCTTAGATTAATGACATCTAGGCCAGTTCCAGGAAAGGGAATAATTTGCAAGTGAATTTAATATCTGTTGAAGACAAGGAAAAGAGTTAGTCAGCCTAAAATATTGGGTAGTTTTACTGGCAAAATTAAACTGTTGCTCCCGTTCCTTGAGACTTAAAAGCTAAAGTGTACTACCAATATATAGTAGAGGAACAGTTCAGGTGGGCAGAGGAATGGCCCATGTCCATCAGTGTTTTCTGTCAGTGGCTTTTATTATATGTCTGAGTAGGGCACGATGCTGCACAGTTTACAGTGGTACTGAGAGGCTGACTTGATGACTTAAGTTCCTGTAGTGTATTTTTCTTTAGGAATATTGTAAAATATATATCAAGGTTTTTGAGTCATATTTCAGAATGTAGTTTATTATATAATAATCTTCAACTGATATTTGGCATTATATTTTTTACTACAGGGCTTGAGAAATAATTTCTGGCTTGAACATAAAGTCCATGCTAATTTTTGATCAGCTTTATCTTCACACATCATAACTTTGATAACAAGTCAGAGTACAGGAGAAATGGGTCAGATGCTTACTTGGCCAGTGCTGAGCAGGGGTTTGGTTTTGAAAGCCTTATTAGAATGGTGTGACCTGACAACAAGCTCCACGTCTCTGGCCTGGCAGTTGTGAGGAGGGGATAAGTGATGCTATTTCCCCCTTGACTGCTGAACATTTCTTTGACCCTTCCTGAGGGGTGAATGAGCATGTTATTGACTCCTAAAGCAATGCACTGGCATCAAGCCATATGTGGGAGTTAGAAACAAACCTGCTGAAATGCATGGACTGACAACAGCAGTGATTTTTTTTTTTTTTTTTTGAAACAAAACAAAGATCAACAACAATTCTGTAAAAGAAACAAAAATTAAAGCCTCAAACATTTACGTGTTTATGAACCTGTGACAGTGTGTTCACAGTCCTGGAAGAACAGGGAGAGTGAAGGAATGACTGTTGGAATAAATACTGAGGAGGGAGCGTGAGCAAACTAGAGGTGATACATCCACTCTGGGCCAGTACTGGCCATGTGCCATAGGAGGTGAAACTGTTAGAACAATTTATCATATAAACAACAAATCAGACCAAATTTATCTAGCCAGCTTTTCGTGATTAAAGTATGTCTGGTCTCCTTTTTCCCAAAACTACAAGGGTTGCAGCAACATCAAGATTAGCAATAGGCTCTGTGTCTGTGTACATATGTGTGTATGTATGTGTTTATTTCATTCTTATTTGAGCATTTGCCCTTATGTGAGAGAGTAGGTTGTGAAAAAGGAAAAAGCATCACAGGAGTAAATAATGAGGACTACTAAACAAGAGTTGGCAGATGATGTTGGTACCCTGGAAAGCTTTCAACTAGGAACTTCGATTTTTTTTTTTTCCCTATTTCAAGCAGAGTAGTGGTTGTTCAAGCTGAGCTGGCAGAAGCTCTTAGACAGCATCAGATCTTGGATGAAAAGCTGTCCTTGGGAAATGACACAGCTTCTAAGTAATACATATTTCAAATCTTCTCTGATAAAGTACAGGCCAGTAAATTTGTCAAGAGTGTGTATTTTGTAAGCTATTCTGGGGTACATAGAGAACATATATGCTGCTGCAGGGGCTGTTAGAGCAGGTTGAATTCCGTGGGTTTTTTTCTAGTCAGCTAAGCAATATTTCAGGGAGATTTCTGCACATGATCATTAATCTTGCTCTGCCCTGTGCAAGGCTCCACAGATGATCTTTGCTGGGTTATCCTGTATCTTCACAGTGAAACAAGTGGAAAGGCTGTAGGTTTCTTGGCAAATGAAGAGCACTAAACTCCTTCATATGGTGTACATCACTCTACCATGACTATCAGGCAGAAATGTTTCTAAATCATGTGTATTTAGGTTTTGTTTAGGTTTGGTTTTTTCTTTCTTTTTCTTTTATCCCCCAGATATTTCTATCTGATGTCAGCAAAGTTCAAAAGGCCTTGTTATTTTTTGGGTTATCAAAAATTTATGGTAAGTTTTCTTCTGCCTGCTGCTGAAAGAGTTCTTTTAGAGCTTGGTTCTACTTTGTGCCAACAGTAATCTTGGAATTCTAAAAACTCTGATTATTTGCATTTCATTACTTTGATGAATTGTACTTTACAGTTTGAATCTTGTTATTCCTGTAGGTTGGCTACGTTTGGGTTATCTTAGCAACTAGAAAAAGGCTGGCTTTGCACTTACATATATTCTTAATAATCACTACCTTCTATTAAATAGATTGTGTTAAATTTATGAAAACTAGTGAAGGAAAGGATCACTTTCATACTGTCTTCCTTCCCCAACCTCCTTTCCCCCCAACTTCTTTCTTTTTAGAGGAAATAGTAGGACAAAAGTGAGAAAACTAGGAAAGTATAGAAAAAAACACAAAAAAACCCAAACAGGAAACTTATAATTTTTCACCATAACTTTAACTTCTTTGGAAAATCCATTACCTCAAGCCTATCAACTTTGCCCTAGGGATTAAAACCCCCAGCTTTTCTGTCCAGCTCCAGTCAGAGATTGCAGGAGAATAAAATTTGTCTTCCTACTGAATGCGCCCAGAAGTGGATCTCTGGCCAACTAATTATTTCATAATCTGTCAGGAAATTCTCTAGATCTCCAAGTATGCAGAGGATTGTCTCATCCAAACCCAAATGCCCTGGCTGAACAGCTTCATATTCTTCATTGCACATACTGGGGAATTGTGAGTTTGTGCAGGTAGAAAAAACAACCGTTGTAGTTGACTCAGAGTTCCTTCTGCAGATCGTGTCAAGGATGTGTCAAAGCCCTGAGCTGTGCAGGGCCAGGCTGCTCTGGCTTTGCTGCCTCTCCAGCCAGCAACATGCACTGTAACCTGGAATCCCCAAACACACAATGCCTGGGAGCATGGAAAGCAGAGCATTGTGCTAGTTAAGATTTAAAAATCTCTTTCAGCCTCTGACAGATTTCTGGACATTGTAATGCATTTTCTCTTTCTTTCATCTAGTCCACACCTTCAAGTGGAGGTTATGATTTGGCTGTCAGTACTTGTGCTGACAAACTGTGCTTAGACTCTGACTGTAAATACTGTGCCTGTATAACATAGAGAGAGGTAGTTTCTTTCTGCTTTCCTGAGTTGAAATTACATCCCTAATTCCAAGAGAAAATTAAACTAAACTTTCAAGAGGAAGGCCATTGAAGAAAAATAAATGAAGCTGTATATATTTTAAAAAGATGTTTATTGAATCCAGGGCAAACATGACATAAGATAGGCAAGATGTCCAGATGCTTCAGTGTGCAAGATGGAATTTTGGGAGTTGGTTGTTTCTGGATCTGAGCTGCAAAATGCTGCAAAAGATGCAGTGATTGCTAAAGAAATACTGGAAGTAAACTACATAAAAATACGGAAAGTAATGACCAAGTGACCTGTAACAATTTTGATAGTCCTTAGGAAAAGATCTGTTTTGCTTCAACCTGCGTAGTAGGTATGTAAGCACCAAAACCACTGTGAGATTGTCTGAGATACTGGACTGGAGAACTGTTGCTTTGTAGAAACAGAGATTGTTAGCACAGGCATTAAGCAGAGACAACTCATACAGGTTGTTGTGTCATTTTAGAATATGGTAGCATCCTGCTGCATCAAGGGAATTGCAGCTTCTCATCACAGAATGATTTATCAAAAATAGTCTTTAAAATTTATGTGACATGAAAAATCTATTTTGATTTCAGGTAAAAGTATCTAATAATCTCTTATGCAATGAGCTACTTTTATGTGAGCTACCATAGCCTTTTCTGTTCCTTTACACACTGCCTGCCTTTTAACCTGCACAGCTGATGTGCCCACCAATGCTATTTCAATACAGAAGTTTTAGTCTTTTCTGTGTTAACCACAGCACAGTGATGTTCCATAGATGCAGCTCAGACTTGACAGATAAGACCAGAACAGGCAGCATTCATTGTAGCTCTTTGCATTGGTCTCTTAAAAGAGTATGGAGAACTAGGCAGATCCTTTTTTTTCCTGACAGAAGTAAATGTGCCTTCCCTATTGATGTATGATTCTCTTAACTCAGTGGTGACAATGGCATAAAACATGATCTCATAGCTCTCAAGGTCCTGAGGCAAGGCTGTTGGTGTGACTAAAGAAATTTCGTTCAGAGCTTATCTGAGAAGAGTAAAATTCCAGATTCCATCTGAAAGAGAAACATTTAGTTACCAAAATGAATGACTTGACAGGTGGAGATACCAGAACTGGGAAACAAATCGTGCTCTTTTGAGCCTGGGGAATAGGAGGAGCTCTTACACAATCACAAGCCCATCTTCCTGCACCAAATGACTACTTGAGAGTTGAATATAAGCTGTTTCTTACTTGCAGTGTAAAGGTCTGACCCAGCTGCCTGAAATCCACGTGGTGCTTCGTCATTGATTTAATTCCAGTTCAGATCATCTCATGTATTGAAAGATCATATACATATATAGAGGGTAAATGTTATCTACATTGATTTATTTGATTATATTGATTGCGCTCATGTCAATACGTGACTATTACATATAACTTTAAAAGGCTACTTCTTCATTCCCAGAAAATCTCAGAGTAGAAGTTTCTAAGATGTTTTCTGTATACAATTTAAGGCCTGAAGATGTTTTGGGCTTTTACCTTAATAAAAGGCCGTGTAAATTCTCACTTTTTTCTTGCATTTGTGAAACCATGTATGTGTGCAAGGGTACATACACACAAAATTCAAGAAAAGAACCAGCTAGTCAAGCTGGAATGTGAGTAGTGATTGCTGTGGTTGAAGTGCAGGCTTTCCCCAGATGTTTGATTGTACACATGGGGCAGACTTCATTAGAGATGAATAGACAGTACATAAAATACACACTTTCCCTCCCCCATGGCTCTTGTTTATCTGATTTTGTAGAAGGATTTTAATTAACCCCACAGAACTGCAATAAACTACAGGAATTGTAAAGTGCATATCCAGAAACACTGCAGATAGAAAAATTGCTGCAGAGCTATAAGGTTATGTTTTTGTTCTTTTGTGCCTGTAAACACATCTGTTCAACACTTCTTCTCTGTGCATCTGAAAGGCATAAGGGAATATTTTTCATGAAAAAAAATTAGCAGTGCCTACTTCAAAGATTTTGGGAATTAAAGATATTTAAATAGCAAGAAGCTATTTAAATGTTTCTAGGTTGCTTTTCCGAAATAAGGAAAGTGCTTTCCATGACAGTACTTCTATTTACTTATTTATAGAATGTAATAAACTAGCCAATCTGAGGCTCTGTGTGTGTATCCATAATACACCATTACATGTCTAATTGTCCTGCTGGACAGATGCTGCTATTCTGTAGATTATGTTTTATGGGAAAGTAGATCAGTGAAGAGGAGTGTGGGTGCCTTGCTATGCAGTATGTATGTGCATTAGAGTCAGTCTATACTGGGATGTTTCAAGAACTCTGGTCCTCTTCATCCTTTTGTACTTGCCTGTGCTTGTCCCTTATTTTAAGTGCTTGGAGTCTGTGGACCATCTGCTTGAAGTGAACTGAGCTCTGCTTACATCATGCACAAAGAAAGGCAACATATGAAGTCTAGTTTACTATACTATCCTCATGTTAATCTTTAAATTAAATAGAGTATCTTCCCTCTTCTCTCTACCCACTTTTTCCTCCCTTTATTTCACTGTAACAAATAAGTTAAATTTGATTCAAGTTTTAGATTCAATAGCTTTTTTGAGAGGCCAGAGTTTGTTACTTCAGAGAGCAGGCAGAGAGCAAGCAGCTGAGGAGCTGCAGCACAAGAGTTTGGTGGGAAGGATTATCATCAGGGCTCAGCCTTTGGCTGTGGGGATTCCAGCTCTGCCTGGGCCAGGCTTCCTGCTGAAAGCTCATCCCTGTGCTGAGCATGGTCAGGGAGCAACCTGGAGAGAGCTGGCTCTGCACAGCCTGGGAGAGAAACACAGGAAGGCTGGATGGGCTGTGCCACCCGAGACTCTTAATGCAGATCTACAATTCTCACTGCTGGATCATCCCAGGGAAAAGACTCTTCCTGCTATGAAATACCTGTTACTTGTGTCAGGTGTTTGGAGGAAGGCAGGAAGAAGACTATACTGACAATCTGTTATATAACTGTAAGAAGGAATAAATAAAGAGACAGGATTAAAAAAAATCACTACATCTTAATTCTTTTTAAGAGTCCAAACTGAAATAAAAGGAAGAGTGTGGTTAGCCAGACCACATTAAACTGTTGAATATTATACAGTTAGAAATTGTGCATCTTGTAGTTGTTAGATTATATATTGCTGAATTTATAGTATGAATATCTAGCATACAAATTATATTCAAATCTAGTTACTCTGCTGGTAAACTTTTGAAGAGCAACCCTTAGGCTAAGTTTATTGGATGAGGGAATTGTTCCTGAGTTATATAGAATATGTCTTGGTTTCTTGTGCCAGGATGACTCCTTGTTTCTACTGAAGACTGGGTGAAATCTTGCTCATATCGTGCTCATAGAGATTTAGCTGTAAAGATGACCTTTCATGGTGTAGGAAGTGTGTTACAGAGCTGGATAGTCTTGGCCATGACCATTTATGTAAAAGGCTAACTTGTACATATCCCTCCTGAAATGCTGCATGCATGTGCCTCATCCTAAAAAACCCTTCTTTTTTAAGAAAGGGAAATTGAACACGTCCATTTTCCACTGTCCTCTCTTTTTCTCTCTTTAATAATCTAAAAATCCGGCCAGTACATGATGTTCAATTGCACTTTTATTCTTCTCAGTACAGAATGGAAATCTTTATTCTCTGAGGGCTCACACCCTCCAGTGAGAGTAAAAGATGATGCAGATCTAATAATTTTCAGGGGGTACAGGAGAGGGGACCACCACAATAGTTTTTTTCATGCTGTTCTTCATGCATTGGAAATGTTTTCAGTACAGACCAATGTTTTGACACAAGATTTGCCTGCAGATCAGCACACAGGTTGCCTGTGGTCCAACTGTTTCCATGAATCAGGGGAAAAGCATCTAGGCATGTTCACTGTACAAAAAGGCAAACCTCATGTCTCAGTACTTAGATAATCCATAGGCCTTTTATTTATTTTTGGTAAACAATTCTGCTTCAAATTAATATCCTGATTGAATTGCTGATACAAATGTTAAGCTATTAACATCAAGTTACCAGCAGACAGCATGGCAAGAAGCTGATGGGAATGTTCCTGCCAGTGACTTGCTTTCAAGTGTCTGATCAGAGCCATAGCACCGAGTCTGGATCTCTGGATGTTGTTCTTTAGGTTACACTTTCAGCAAGTACTTGGGTAAAGATTTTCTTAGATATTAATACTTGATTTGTATTACTGGAAATATTGCTGGAGCTCTACCTGCCACTGCCAAGGGAGAGTAAGGTGTAGTGCTTTAAATGATATTTAAGCTTCTATCTTCTCAGATGTAGTTACAGTCTACCCTCATTTTCTCGATTCTTCTCCCAGCCTGTTCTGTTGAGAATGAAAAATATAAACTTGGGTGAATTCAGGCTAACACATAGGAACATCTAACACTGAAGAGATTTCTAGAGGAAGAAATGTCTGATTTTGTCTCCAAAGCAAGGAAACAATCACTTCCTCCATGTACTTATCTTCACTGTAGCATCCTGACACTTTTGTACTGGATCAGGGCTTTCCTGTGTATAGCACTGGCAGAAATGTGTGCTGGTGCTTATTTGGTGACAGTTGTGACTGCCAACTGGTATAGCAGTGTGTTAAAGCAATTGCAATCCTGCCACAGAGTGAAAAATAATAGTTCTTTCCTAAAGTATATTAGACCTACTTCTAATGTATTGCATAGGAAAGATTTCATGGAAATAAATTATGTTGTTTTAATTTTCATATTGCTGCAGATGAAAAGAAAAAGAGGCATAGCATGAGGCTAGTTATAGCTGAGATTTCTTGAAGAAAAAAAATTCATGTCTAAATTTGCATTGCTCCTATGGAAGGGGAAGGAAAACTGATAAGTCTAAAATTTAGAAAACCCTTTAAAACAGTATTTCAGCCCCTAATCAGTAGCGTTCTGACATGTGTTGGCAGGAATAGCATTGTTGAAGTGACAAAGAATCCGGAGTAAATCAAACAAACAGCATGAACTCCAACTATTGATCAAAATTCAGATTTTTTTGATTTCATGACCAAGCAATTGCATCACTATTCAAAGGGCTTATTCTTGTGTCATGTATGTTCCCTTAAGTAAATTAGCTCTGGGAACCCACTTGGGAGGAAAAAGGAAAAAAATAAAAAAACTTGACCAGAATATTGTTAGAAGATTTATCCAAAGTCAATATTTATGAAGTCATAACAGCCCGGGAGGAATCCATGCTGTTTCAGTACCACAAGCAGTGCCATTGCTTCTACAGTTTTTTAGAGTTTCACACCTCTGAATCAGCAAATAACTTCACAAAGGCAGCTAATGTGCCAGGGACTTGTCCAGCCCATGTGGTTCATATTCACTGCCCAGAAAGGTCAAAGCTCATACTCAAGAACAATTTCCTCAGTATCATCCTGTTATTCTCACACTGCTTAGAGGGCTCATTTGCAGAGCTCCAGCACAGGGACAAATGCACAGATTCATGATGAGAGAGGAGACGTGGAGCAGGGAGTGCAGCATGTGGGTTCTTCCCCCCTCATCTTTGTGGTGCTGAATGGAGGTGGTTGTCCTGGCTTTGAGCTTCTTACTGGGAGCTTCTGGCCACATCTGTCCATGGCAGCAGGCAGCACTATGTGTTTGCACTGCAAGAACTGCTACTAATGCTTTCCTGTCAAAAAGTCCCTGATGTAGGAGCATCTTGAGGGAATTGGGTGTTTGTAGCTACTCTTCAGCATATCCTATTCTTTGTCTCAGAGATGCTTTTCAGCTAGAATACTCAGTCAGCCAGGATGTTCACATTCTTAGTCATGGGTCTTTGTAATTATCCCTTTGCATCCAGAGGAAATAAAGATATCTTAGGAAAAGTTTGTTGGTGACTGAGCATCTGCGTTTCTAACCCGTGAAAAATACAGAAATCCATGATTATTTCTAAGTTCCAAGAGTTAGGTTTCTATCTCTTTTCCATGGCAGGATTAAGGCCTGCTGCCTAGCACAGTGCCTTGCTTTTTGGCTGCTTGTTTCTGAACACCTTGGGAACCCTTTGCTCCCACTTATCATGGCATATCTAGCTGTTCCCTTAAAGGGTTCTAAACAATGTTTTGGTCTAAATTTCCAATTGTTTAACAGTTTTTAATAGACCTACAGCTGTGCATGGCTATTTTCAGAAGAAGTTAGGTCTTAAACAAACAGTTCAGATCTCCCAGCTCTTGCAGTGGGCAGGTCCATTTGAAGAATGCTTCTCTGATGACAGACAGACTGCACCCAATATTGTGCCAAGTCACTCTCCATTTCTAAATATTAGAATGTGTTGTAGTTACAGATATAGTAAAAGAAAGAAGGTTTAAATTATACAGCTGAGAAACACCAAAGGAAAATAAATGTAAAACAGCACATGATGTGTGTGCTGTAGGTCTCCAGTCTTGCTATTAGATAGTAATGGTAAGAAACAAGCTAAAAAGATCACTCAGTTAAATGACCCTCATGTTTTCTTAAATGTCTATTTTTGCTTCACCTAAATCTGTGTAATCTTCTTCTCTTTCACTCATATTTTCTGTTGTGAATGTGTTTTAAAAGGAAGCCTTAAGCAGGAAACATGTGTAGACAGGTTATTTGACATATGTTTCATAATACTAGCTCTAAAGGACTGAAGATAGTGATTAGCAAAAGGCAATGGAAGAAAGTAAAGAGTATGTCCACATAAAGACAGCTGGTGAGCAAAGGATGTGGTCTGTGCAGTTGTACATGACCTGGCTGGTGCTTAGCTGGAACGCAGAGGAGTCCTTCAGTGTGACCAAAGAGAAATACTTGGTATGGAGGAGGGAGGGGAAAGTCCTTTTGTTTGGCTAGAAAGTCAACTTGTCCTGCTGTGCTGTTGTGAAGCTCTCCTTAAGAAGGAGGCAGTGGTACTAGAGAGCAGAGCAGCTGCAGGTCCCGAGGAACTGCCATTCCTGGAACTTGCCCTCACATGCAAAGTACAGTAAGATTAAAACAGGCATGTTCTCCCATTTCTGTAACATGACTTAGTCATTCAAGAACTTTTATGCATCTTTGCTGTTCTCAGGCAAGGATCTGACAGGAGCTGCTGATCTAGCACTGGGGAAAGGCATGGATGAGGACAGAAACCAAGCTTTTCTGAACACGATTTGAGTGTAAGCTACAAAACACTGCTGCTGTTCTGGATACCTAAGCTGCAACTGAGTTAGCTACTATTATTTTCCTTTGATGACATGTACTCTTTCTACTAAGGACTCCTGCTTAAAAAGTAACAGACCAAGAGGTGAAGAGAAAACTTCTAAATCTACTGTCCTTCTTTTTTTTCTGTTTGTTTTTGGGTTTTGCAATAGTGATATTTTCCCCCAAAGATCTTTAATGCTTGTATAAAAGGCACTTTCCAAGGCTTAACCGTGCCACTGACCTGTGCTGGACATGTTGCAAATTGGACATTGTCTTCTGTATACTAGGCTGCAGATTTCTAACTCTTTGCAGTGTTGATGCCTGCTCTCATAAAGAGAAGGAAATGAAGCAGAAAGATCCCACTGCGACAATTAGTGGCTCACAGAGAAGTATTGAAACAAATAATAAGTGGCTGAAACAATTCAAGGGAGGGAAACTCTAGCTTCCTACTCTACCACAATCTAATCTTCTTTCTCAGATTCTCTCTTTCCTTATCCCAATGGGGATTTTCACACACTTTCATTCCCACTGAATGTTAGTGTGAAATGGTTCTTTGTGACCATCAAGCGGCAGTTTAGTCTTACAGTGCTCCTTACTCTCTCATCTGTTGCCGGTCTTACCATTTTATGCTGTACCCTTGTCTGAATTTTTGAAGTAGCACTAATGTCTTGTTCCCAAGCTGCTGTAACACAAAGAATTTTAATGAAACTAATTGAAATAGATTCCTCCTCTTTCACTGAGGCAGCTGGCCAAAGAACTGGCTCATGGGCAGAGAAGTCTTTCAGCTTTGGAAGTAAAAATACTCCAGTACCCCTTGCATCTCAAAGGGGAATCTTTGCAACTTGCTGGGTGACTGGTGCTGGTGACTATCCCTGCCCTCATACGAAGAGACAAGCTGGGACTGAATCACCATGTGTGAAGAGATGATCAAGTGGGTTAATTCATGTGGTTCTGTGCAGATCTGGCACTCTGATGAATGTTCAGTGGTGGGCTTGGCAGTGGTGGGTTTACAGTTGGGAGTCAATGATCTTAGAGGTACTTTTCCAGCCTTAATGATTCTATGATTCCTGTTCTACACTCAGATCTTTCTTTGCTTGATGAGTTCATACCTCCCTCAAAAGCAGTATTTTCTGCAGCATCTTTTGCTAGCAAATTAAAACTTTAAACAATCATTTCCTTTGTGAGTTACTGCAATTACATTTAATCTCCTAATGAATACTCCTTTCTTTCAAACATTTATGTTTTGCTCTCTATTTAAAAGAAGGATGCCATTTCACATTCATGTCCATTTCTTAGAAGAAAGCAGCAAATAACCTGAGTTAAACCTGTGTGGTTTTCATCAGATAGCCACGTTCGTTAAGTGAGACCGTGAAAGATCTCAGATAACATTGCAGTACAATGAGGGGGCTCGTAGCTCTGCAGTTGTTCAGCGCAAATTGAGTGTCAGCTGTCTGCTGCACAGATAAGGTATGGGAAGGATTGCTCCTCACCCCCTCAGCAGCAGGACAACTTCCTCCTGCGCTGCTGGGAAAACACCATGCACCATGTTCTGAGCAGTTCAGCAGCAGCAAGGGGAGGAGGAGACACAGGGATGACAGACAGGACTCTGCATTAGCTCTTGGGAGGGAGCAATCACTCCAAAAATCAAATAGCAAGCAAGAGGGCAGTTAGGGAAATTAAAGGCAGCAAAAGAGATAGGGAGGGAAAACAGTGATAAGTGTATGTTTCTTGGCTTTTCAAAAGGCCTCCTTGTGTTCTCTGCTTTAATGTATTCTTCTGATGCTGGCTGTGCCCAGCTGAGCAGCCTTTGGCACCTCCAGAGTAGAGGCTAATGCTGTTCAGCTGCCCTTAATTTAGAACCAGTCTTTGTCCCCGAGGGCTGATAAAATTTGCTAGCTAATTTTCAGACTGGCACAGGTTAAGTAATCTTTCTCCAATATCGAGTTAGGAACTGTCTCATGCAGAGCATTCCCATCATGTAAACTGAGTACAGTTATTAATTAATTAATACCTTAGTACTTAGGTCTTTGCTCTTGAAAAGAACTCCTGTCTGTAGTCCATCTGGCTGCAGTTGTGTCTCTCCCCGAAGCAAACAGGAGTCATGCAATTGGCAGAGTAGGTGAAGTAGAATGTGTACTCTGAGCAGAGATTAGAACTAAAATACTGTAACGTGCCAGAGCTAGTCTTGCTCACATGCTACCTGGCTTAGCAATTAGTCACTTATTTATATACTTCATTAGGTCATAGTCAGAGCAGCACAGCATTTGCTTCCTGAGATTGTCTACCACTGCCAAACAGGCTTCAGTCTAAGTTCTGAAGCACAGGTAAAGTTCTACCTGATAACAAACCACCTCATAACTCAGGAGGGACTGGCAGAATTCTTTCTAGATTAAATCTATTGTTTCCAAACCCATTTTCTTCCTACAAATGAGACCTCTTGGAGGTAACATAGCTACTCTTCTCTTACTGTTATAATGCAGTTTTTATTTGCATGTGAGAAATCGTGACCATACAGCTGTGTACAGCTGTCTTTTTGCAACCAAGATCTGCCATGATGCCCCTGAAACTGCTTGGGAGTACTGTGCTGTGGCAATTGCCTGGTGAACACACAGGAAAAAAAATGGGTTTTCAGCAGCAGACCTTTTGCTTAGAGCTTGTATCTATACATGAACTTAGGAATGGAGAAGGTTGTTTTTATGCAAAGAATAGCACAGTCAACACATCATCTTTTACTCTTTTTGTCTGGGTTCATGTGTAATGAAGCCCAAAATGTTGGCAAGAAAAAACAACCTGTTTTGCTGTGCTTTAAAATAAATACATTCACCTGGCTGGGCCAGTTCCAGCATAATAATAATAATAATAACAATACTACTACTACTACTACTACTACTACTACTACTACTACTACTACTACTACTACTACTAATTTTGTGGGGTTTTTTAAAGCATAAAACTAAATGTTGCAATGAACTGTTGCCAGTGACTATCTGGTTCTAAAGATTTGGAGCTCATGCTGGACACTTTATTGCTCTTTTCAGTGAAAATGCCCTTAGGATCTTAGGTTCAGTACAGTTAATATTAGGCAGGAACAAAGACACAATTCCAGACTTTTTCCTCAGACGCTAACTCCAAAGTTACCAAGAGAAGATCCTCCTCATGGTTGCTTATCGGTGCTGTGCATTTCACAGTGCCAGTGTATCACTGTTATTGGCTCGGTTTCAGATCTCAGACATTTAAGCAAACACTGTCAGGAACACGTATTACTTTCTAGATGTCAGTATTTTTTCTGGAAGCAGATGGTCTTTCACCCAGCCAGTGAGTAGGACGATGACAGTTGTCTCTCGCGTTTTCTTGTCCGAGGGCGGTAGTGTGGGGTGCCTTAGTGCCCTCGCCTCAGAGAGCGAAGGGTTGGAAGAGCTGCAAACGGCTGGAGTACAATGCACCCATTACCCGGCTCTGGCCGCGCAGAACGGCTGCGTTGGCGGAGCCGCGGCAGCCGCACCTGCCCAGCCGCTCTTGCAGAGGAGGGTGCGCGGCCAGCCCGGGGCAGCGCTGCGCTCCCTGACAGCCTGCGAGCGCCGCTCCCAGCGCGCGGGGCTACCCACGGGTGGGCACCTGCGCTCCCGGGCAGCGGGGGATCCGCGGGGCAGCCCCCAGGCAGGTCATTCGCACCCCCCCGCCGTCCGCGCACCGGCGGCGATGCCCCTGGACGGCGCGGGGCCCCCGGACGATGCGGTGCCCCTGCGCCTCCTCCTCGCAGGCTTCCCCGCGGGACATCGCCGCCGGAGCGCCGGCCCGCCGGGGGAAGGAGGGAGGGAGGGAGGGCTCGGGCGGGCGCGGGGCGGCCGGCAGGTGGCAGCAGCCGGCGCGCGGCTCCTGCGCGGGCGGCGGGCGGGAGCGAGGGGAGAGGCTGTGCCTGGACCCCGGAGCCGCCGGGAACCTGCTCGGGTCCTGCGGGGCTCCGGCATTCCCGGCCGAGGGCGCGCCGCCTCCCATGCGCCGGGGGCCGCGCGGCTCTCAGCCCTCTCGCCCCCGAGAGCGCCTCGTCGCGGGGCGCCCGGACGGGACGCCGGCGCGGAGCGGTGAGGCGAGGCAAGGCCCGGGAGGGTGGGCGCGCCAGGTGGGCGGTGGGCGCCGTGCCGGGGGCGCGGGCAGTGCCCGGGGCGGCGGCGCTCTGCCGCGGCGGAGCCCGAGGCCGCGCTGAGGGGCTGAGGGGCTGCTCCGCGCCGGGGGTGCGCCCGGAGCCGCGGCCCGCGGGCTCTCGCTCTGCCCCGGCTGCGGGAGCGCCTTCGGCTCCGCTCCGCGGGACTCTTGCGCCGCGTGTTTTGGCTGTGTAAGTAGCCATTTCAAAGCTGCTCTCCTCGCACGCTGGGTTTCCAGGAGCTGCATCCAGAGGCAGCGTAAGGAGCTGCTTCGCTTTGCCTCGGTGTCCCACCACAAGCCGTAGCTGCACGTAGCCTGAGCCGAATCCAGCAGTTTCTACGGCAGAGGGAAAGAAGCGGATAGCTCGCCTCGGGGAGAATGCGTGTTGCAATTGTTCTTGCTTCGGGCCAGATCTTTTGGTCTAAGCACAGCGTGCAGAGCGTGAACCGTGTGTGGTGTTCGGTGTTTCTCTTCACGCTTTCCTGCCCCTGGCTTTGTTACCATCTCCCTTAATTTCACCAACACTTGAGCTGTTTGTGCTCGGTTGTCAGGCTAGAGGATATGTGCTGTAGAGGAGAATCTTGAAATACCTTTTCTTCTTCAGCTGTGACTTTACATTTTTGCAACTGTCAGTGTGTCCACACCTGTGTGTTTTATACCTCTTGACACACTTGACATTAATTCATCCAAATTATTTTTTTCCAGATACATGAACAGTTTAGAGAGGCTGACAGTAGTGTGTTCTACAGGTTACTATGTTGTGTGGAAAACCGACTTCCTTTTGCTTCTTTTAATTTCTGTGCCTGATACTGTATGTACCTTATAAAATGAATTATGCTTGTTTTTGCTGACTATCTCTGTGCTATTTCAGAGCTGCGTTCTTTCATTTTCTGTCTACCACAGCGATTCTTTATTTCAGGTTAAAGAATTCTTAGCTTTTTAGTCACCTTTATTCTGTATCTCTTGCCACTGTAGTTTCTCTTTTGGTTGTTTTTCCATTTTTTCATGTTTTTTTAAAATCGAGAGATCAGCAAAACGGAGCCATATGCAAGATTTCAATACAACAGGGTTATATAAGGGCGTGATGATGTCTGCTAGAAGAAATGACAGATAATTTGGTGCATCAATATCTGATTAGCCATCAGAAGTAACAGAAGTATTTGTAACTCGATGTGTCACCTGTTGATAAATCAGTGTGATTTATTTTTTCAATGAGAAACCATTGTCTAAGGCACTAGTGGCTAGTAGTTTAATACAAAGGTATAAGGTTATGGATTAAATAGTTGCCTGATGAGCTCTTAATATTGTCAGTCTGCTGTGTATGTTTTTCCTGTCTTCTGTGGCAAGAGGAGGAACTGAAAATAGCCCAAATCTGTCTGTTTATTGCTGTTTGTGGAACTGCCAGTGTACTCTTAGAAAGTTGATCTACCAAGCTGTAGTTTGCCAACTTGGACATCTTTCTGGTGCAAACTTCGTATTAATCTAGTGGTTGATGTGATTTTCACCTATTCAGTTTAAAATGAAATTGGATACTGCTGAAATTCATTAGACACCTATAATTCTTGATGCTTTCTTCTCCATCACCAGGGAACTCCATTTCCAGAGAATTTAGTGGGAGAATGGAATTAAGTAGACTAGGAGGAGAGACTTGCCTTTCGACAAAAAAGTGCTGCAAAGTGAGCATTTTTAGCCAAGTTAGAAATATGGGGCCAGCAGGTGTGGATTGTCATAGGGAGTCCTTTGAAGTGAGAATAGGTAGAAAATATGGATTATTTATAATAATTTTGCCCTGAACATAACTTACCAGGTTTTATCAAAGAGCAGGGCTAACCCCAGGTCTTGCTGATAATGGCTTTAATCTGTAAAAGCTCCATTGTAATTGAAGAAGCAATTTGATTCCTTACTAACTCTCAGAAACACTTGGAGGTGTTGTATGGTGCAAGATTTCTGTCTTTCTGTATTTCATACAGCAGGCTCCTTCAGACCCCCAGCAGATTTAATTGTAGAAAATTAATTAGGTTGCTCTCAGGCACTAATGGATTTTATGATCTCAGTACAAAATCTTTGGTTTTACTGTAGAACAAACTGAGCAACTGTGTTAGAAATGTGCATTAAATGAAGGCTGAAAACAAAACAAGAAAGCAGAATTATCTTGAAGACTCATACTGGCCTCAGTGTGAGGTTCTTTGCAGACTGTGACAGCAGAAAATCTGGGTTTCCACACTGCAGTCACAGTTCTCTGTGATGTGACATCAGATGTGTGATATTCAGACTGTTCACAGTGGCAGTTGTAGTAAAAACAGAAGTGCTGGTCAGACACTTAGTGGTAGTTGGGATTGTTTTTTATGTTGAAAATCAGGTTTATCATCTACAGTGAAGTGCAGCTATTGCAGACACTTCTGTGGGCTTTAAATTCTGTATGAGAGAAGTAAGGTTTGGTGGTTAAGCACTTAAAAAACCCAAGGAGCTCCAAAGTCAACCATGCATAAACAATTTTGGCTGTGTCCCCTGTAGTGTTGTATTATCATAGCAAGCTTCAGGTTTGGAAGGTTGTTATTTTTTGCAAGTAGGAAAAAAATAAAAGAAAACTTACTGTGTCAAACCAACTTTTTAAAGAGTTTGCGCCTTGATAATAGCCCTTTTACCACAAAGTTGATAGGGAAAGCATTTTGTAGCTTTTAATTGTGAAATGCTTCCAGTGGTGACAGTGCTGGTTGAAGAATAGATTCTGTGACAAGGCTTGTTCCCTTGAGTAGGCACATACACAGTTCAGTTATTAGTTCTTGTGTTTTCAGGCAGCAACTCTACCTGATCTAAATGCAGTTTGGACTATGACTTGGGTAATTGTAAAGCTAATTAAGTTATGAATATATGACCAATGAACATGGTAGCATTGTTAGGAGGATAAGTAACAGTGTTTTGCATTGCAATAGCTTCATTTTTGTTCAGGATAGTTAGTACTTTACACTAGATAATTCTGTTCATGTACGTTAGCTTTTTAGAAAGAATGCATGGTTTAGTACTTCATGTAGAAGATTAATTAGAGGGATGTTAAGCAGATATTAAAAAAAGATTGATTAACAGGAATGATCTGTTGGACCTGATTTTGCCTCATATCTTACACTGTATAAAGGAAGCAGAGCTGAAACCATGTGCTTTGGTGTTGCCTGATTATTTTTTGTTAATTTTTGTTCTTTGTATTAATGACAATAACAGATTCAAATTCTGTAATTTAAACCAACTCAGTTTTCTCCTCCTGGAATGTTCTATCCCACCCACTTTTCTCCTGGGAACTTGAGTGTCATGTCACACATCAAATTTGTGTAACCCCTGCAGGGTTGTGGTATTCCCAGAGATGGGTCAGCATTCATAATTTTGGTTGCTGTTAAACACTCAGCACTTGTCAACACCATGTACAGACATCTGTTACATATTTTTAAAATGGTGGTACCAAGTATTAAATGTGGGGCTTCTCCACAGAAGCTGTCCTTGCACTAGAAATGCAGGTAAGATCTCAGTCAGATCCTTGTGAGGGCAAGTAGCCTGGTGGGCTGCTGAGGTGATGGATGTGTGAGTTCCTGGAATGTGGGCTTCTGCTTTCATCACTCCCATTGGCTGCTCTGTGCTGCTCAGCCAGGCCATTGGCATCTTGCTTTATCTCTGAATTAGGTATGATAATTACAGGATGTTGGTCAACTGTTAAATTTCCTGAAGATAATTTGCATGCAAAGATGCTAAAAAAAAAAAAAAAAAAAAGAAACGTCATTTGAATAAAAATATGTATGTGAATGAACCCAAATTATATAGTATGTGCTTCATAAGTTTATTACTGTGTTTCTCTAAATCACAGCTTAAGGTCTTGCTTGTTGGCTATTTCATGTCTTTCTTGTGCTGCTGCTACTACTTGGCATCCCACTTCAGTATTTATTTTGGTCCTGGTTTTGGAATTTCCCTTCACAGGAAGATTCCAGGCTCCTTATATGGAAAAAAATTATTTTAAAAGATTTACTTTTTCCATCAGTTCTATAGATTTTTTTTCTCAGTAAATGCAAGAGCCACTATCTCTTTTATTTAAAGCTCTGGTCTAAGAGCCAGTAAAGTCAAGAAAAGGTTATCAGCAACTTCAGTGTCTTTCAGATCAGGCCACTCCTTTGTGATGTGCTCTTGTCCTTGGAAAGCAAGACCACTGGTTTCAGCCTTGAATTTCCAATGTTTTCATTGACAGTACAAGAGTTAGTAACTTGTTCTTTAACTTAACAAGTTATACTTGTTGTATAGTTGGTTCCAAGAACTAGAGCCTTTGGAAGACTCTCTGGGTACCAAAAAAATATTTACCTTACAGGACTTGATAGATAAAATTCATCCCTTTGCAGAGGAGCCACTTGTTTGTAACTGTGATCCTTTATTCCCCTTCCTTAAGACTGCTACAAACTCATGAGTTATATATAGCCGTATGTGATTAAGTGTAGAGAGAAACATAGAAAACTACCCTTTTTTGAATATAATTTTTGTTGATTTAACTTTGCTTACATGTGCTTTTTTCCCTAAACCCAAGCTTCTTGAAATACTAACATTAACAAAAGAATAGTCCCTTTTAGTAAATGCAAGAGATAACTGCCGTGACAACAGAAGTTCTAGTTTCTGAACTTTCAACTTCTGAACTTTCTTTATCTTTGACTGGGTTGTATTGACCTTTTCTTGTATCAAAATGAAGTTTAGCAGAGAAACCTGGTAGTGAGCACACTCTCCCAGTTTGTTGATGACCAAGCAGGGCTGATGTGACATCTTGGACCTGGCTTGTCCAAGAGGTGGGGCAAGATGTGTCCTTTAGGACTGCATGGCTTGGAGAGATAAGAGAACAGGAGGAGCAGGCTTCCCAAAGTGGAGTGTTTGTTGGGAGCCTGAGGATGCTGTCTGTAACACTGATGGAAGTACTGTGGCTTCCTGCTTGCTCCCTCCTATGTGAGTCACGATATCCGAGTTGGAATGTGTTTTCGTTGCTCTGGTTTTGGGAAAAGGATGGATAAAGAAGCCCTTTTTTAAAAACCCTTCTTCATGAAACCTGCTTCTTGGTGAAAAACATCTGTTGTGCTTGGCCTTGCTGGGTCAGCACTTGGATATATGTGAGCATGGATACTATTCCCCCAGGAGAAAAACATCACTTGGATACTTGAATATTGTATGACTAAAATCTGTAATCCTGACTCAGGCGGATTCCCCTGATACTCCCTTTGGATTAGCTGCAGAGAAGTGCATGGAAGGACAAACCTATCTGTAAATGGCAAATTCAGCAGAACTATTGACACTTATCTGAGAGTAAATGTTGACTTGGAAAATATTCAGATATCCTGGATTTTTTTCCACAGTAAAGGTGCTTGCTGTAGTCCCGACTTGGTAACATCAAACCATGAGTTGGCTGTGTATTATACTCGTGTTTTTGTTTGGTTATTTTTATCTAAAACATGTAGTTTCTACGAAAGTAAAAAAAAAAAAAAAGAAATACTTTTGCTTATCAGATTGGCAAAGAGAAGCAAGAGCCTGTCCAATCCCACCCTGTATAATAACAATAAAATGTCATCCCATGACACAAGCTGCCCAAAAGAGTGATAAATAGTATGGAATGGATGCAATTACTTAATCTGGCAGAAATGAAAGCTCTTTCTCATTTTCTTGTAGTTCCGTGGAGCTGCATTCACTGGGGAAGTGACTGGGGACAGTGGGCAAGCCTCCTTGCAGATTTCCAGGGGCTCTATGTGGAATTGAAACACTTTACTAAACCAGCATACGAATAAGGATTTGAAAGAATAGAGTGGGTTAACCATTAACTGTTAGCATTGTTTAGTTTTGTTGGCCCAGGAAATACTGTTCATGTGTTGAAACACAGGGGTTAAAGCAGGATGTCACTTTTGATTATTTTGTAGTGGTAAGCAGCCATTAAAAATGTAATTTCTTTTACTCCTTTTCTTCTTCAGGCATTGCTTGTACTCAATACATATTGCACACCAAAAAGATTGTCTCTTTTTTTCTTTCTTACCGCCCCTCTCAAGTTCAGAGATTTGCTCAGATTGAGGCAATTGGAGTACTTTTGTTTCTTCCCATAGGAATGTTTACAGTGTTGCAGGATCAGGTTCAGATTTATTACTTAGGCACTCACAATGCTGCTGTAATTAATCAGTTGTCATAAAGCTGTGCCTTCTGCCTGTATTTGTTGCTGGCAAATTCATCATACTATGGCTAAATGCAGAGTGATAGTTGTGAGCATGTTCAAAATTAAAATAATAACAACTAAGAATTATTTTAGACAAGAAAAAATCCTTATGCAGTTTTGAATCATGAGAGCATGAAAGGGCTAAAATATCTTTGCTGCTTTCATACTAAAAATTGGACAGAAACTGTCATTTTCTGATTTCTTTTGAACCATAGTGCTTGTGATTTAGTTGTGATTGTTTCTGCTACTTTGAAATGGGAAGGGGGAGAAACTGTTTCCAAACGTATCTTCCTGGCATTTGAAGATTCAGAAAGGTGGGGTTTGTTTCTGCTTTTTGTTTTGCTGTTTTCTTAAGATTATGTTAGAAGGGCTTTTCAAAACTCTAGGCTTTGCTAAATGCCTGTTTCCTCAGACCATACAGATATGTTAAAACAGGGAGCACAGTGTGAAGCAGTGCCCAGAGTGATTCCATTTGAGTTACATTCCTTTCAGCAAGTCTTCACCTATCTCCAGCAGTGAGTACTCAAGTAGAAGATTAAAAGTCACTATATAAGATTGTCTGACTCTGAGCAGTTTGTGCAACAGCAGTAGATTCTGATTAAAGAAAACCAAAAACCCAAAAGACAGTGTATGAAATTTGGTCACCCTTTTTTTAAAGATCACTCTCCTTCCTCTGGCATACAGATTATACAAAGCAGCAAATGAAGTCGCAGTGTTGGAAGAGTTACTTGGTTTCCTTTGCCAGTGTTTTGTAATAGGCTGTTCTTGTTGTCATGCAGATTCAAGAAGCCTCACTTTCACATTTTTAGTCCCTGTTTTTCAGTGTGCAGACACATGGGAAGCACAAAGTGACCTCAGGTGAGGGTCAGTGTGCTGTAATAATCTGCCCTCAAGTACAAATAATTTCAGGCTCTACTGCCAAGAGATGACCTTTGATTTCTTTTTACCTGATGCAATAAGGGCCCTATTCACTTTGCTTAGGCCAAGTCCAGCCACTTGACTAGATTTTCTTGAGCAGGAATGGTTGTGAAAGTCCCGAAACTTGGTATAATGGTGGCAGAGGTTTCTGGATTGTAGATGACTTTGATACACTGAATTAGATTTGGCTGTTACTGTGGTCAGAAGAGAGAAGTGACTTCATTGTGACTCACACAGCTGCCAACTCTGAAACTACCACTATGAAGTACAGTTTCTAAGCTGCATCTGATTGATAGAGATAGTGAGCAAAGATGCTTATGTGTTAAAATTTTGTTATATACAGACAGAAAATAATTCTGTAATCTGAAATGTGACTGTAGATACAGCCAAAATGCTGGATATGCTGTCAGTGAGTGGGCCTGTGTCATGATAGTCACACTCCCCCCTCTTGGTATCCTCCTAATCTGGGTATGTTGTTAAGCTGTGAGGTACAGGGTCTCACTAAACTAAGCATAATAATTTTGTTCCAACTGCTGTGTTGCAAGTATTTTGTATGTATTGCAAGTTGCAATGTTTGGGCTACCTTATTCTGAATAAAGAAGTGTATGGCTAAATGGAGAGGCAGGATAGAGTCACCTCTTTACTATGTGGTGATTAACTGAACTGATGCTTTCCACCTCTTTGTTAAAAAGGTGTTTTCTTTAATCTACCTTTCTCTGCAAGCCCATGCAGGAATTATAGGGAAGTATGGTATTTCTTAGTGTTTTTTGTCTTCAACCCTTCTGGCTTTTGCAGATATAAGAGTGGGTACTTGTGTGCATTAGCTCTGGTGAATGAGTTTTCAAGTAGCAAAGTTTCAGTTCTTTCATAGTCAGATTACAATCATGTCTTACTCCTACTCTCTAGGCAAATCTCTATTGGAAGCAGTATTGAGTTTACTTATAGGTGAGAAGAACTCAAGACTAGAACCTGACCTGGAAAGGATGACTGAAAGTCAAAAAAGCATCCTCCTGACTTGTTTAGGTTTTTTGAATAATGCTACTAGCAAGGGTGACAAAGGCTGTGGGTGATTCTGCAAGGTTGGATCTTTTATCTGTCAACCATAAACTCATTCTTCACAGGCCACTGGATGGCATCTTCCAAACAATGAATTTCCTAATAGGGAGATTTTAATCTACAGCTGGTGAAAGGTTTCAACTTCCCTGCTCAGTGAATGATAGCCCAAGATTCCTTGAATGTATGATTATCTTTGTGTTTTTGTGTCAAGGACTGGTATCTCCTGTAGGACTGTAACAGTTCATGCAGTTTACATTAAATGGACTGAAATACTAACTGTCATCTAGACCACCAGAGCACATGAGGCATAGCAGCAAGACAAGATTTGTAGGATGTCTAAAATCCCTTTCAAGCTGACAGGATAAGAATAAACAGTTCCCTCTCCCAGCACTTAAAGGATCTTGCAGTTCAGCTTTAAAATGCAGGAGGGTCCATCACATGGAGATATGATTGATACAAGCATTAGGGTTTTTCTGGAACCTGAACCAAATAAGGACTTCAGGAAAATTATATTGAGATGCATCAGTCCTGGGGGTAGAATTGAAAATGTAAATTGTTTCTGGATTTCTGAACATACGGATTTTACATTTCTTCTGCTGTCACTAATCATGTTGAACCTTAATTTCTCTTTCTTGAAAAGACTTGATAGTGTTGTTTGTCATCTCAACTAATTACAGCTTAGTAGCTTAGTGTTTTCCCTTTTTCCTCCATTAGCATCTTCTTCCCACAGAAAAGAGATGCACCTCTGCAAATGTGCCACTTTAAGTGGTAAAGGCTTGGCAGCACAGCTGGCATCTGATGTACTATCTTGCTTGCCAGTCCAGTTTTGGAACAGAACTATTTGTAAGATTCTATATATATCAAGCCTAGCAGATAAACATATTGAATGTCTGTTTGTTGTGCTGGAGGCCTCATCTAAATTTTATTGTGGATGAAAGCTAAACAGACCTCTGTGAAACAGTTCTTTAATGTGTTCTCCAAGTTCTCTGTATTTACTTGCATGCAGAATTAAATATTTGCAGAAGATGTGCAAGATAACTTACTTCCATTCTTCCAGCTGGCTCTCAGAGATCCATTGATAGTTTATTGTTTCATGTTGGGTTGAACTTCCCTGGTATTCTATTTCAAAATTATGAAAAAAATACTTAATTTCACAGTGCTCTTGCAGGATCTCTCATTAGACCTATTATTCATCATTATGTAGAAACATAAAAGGAAACAATAAATCTTCAAATGCCATTGTTGCATTTCTGTACCAGTATGTGGGGAGCCTCACATCAGAGAGAATTTTAATCAGAAATAAATTAGAATCTCATAATTCTTGTAGTATTATTTAATAACAAAGTAACTTAGGCAATCTTACACAACTCATTCATTTTGAGATGTTTCAGGAGCCTGGACTCTGAAACACACAATGAAGATGTGTAAGCTACACTGTGAACTGTTTTTCTGTCTATGATATAGCAGTTTTCTCTACTTCCTGTTAAAAAAATAAAATATCTAAGTATTGCTGTTAGGTATATGACATTTCCTTGATATGAACAGTTGATTTTTTATGCTTTATTGAACAAAGGCATGTTCAGCAGTTACCAGGATGCCACAACAATCTCAGCACTGTTATTTTGGACATAATGCCACTTATTTTTTGGTGCTCCCTAAGATATATCCCCACACGGGTACCTGAGAAGTTCTACATCCTTGTGTCTGGCTTCTGGTCAGTTGAAGCCTTGTGTTGCTGTCATGTACTGAAACTATTTAGCAAGTGTTTAGTGGCCAAATTATCCCAAATGCTAGAGGACAAGGTGTGTTTGAATGTTTAGGATGGTGCACTCTGCCCCTCCATGCCCCAGTGCAGGACAGCACCTTCAAGCTGTTGCTCAGCTTTTTCATGACAACTGAGTTGCAACACTGCTGTTACCTGAGCAGCACTGGTCACTGATTGAAGTGGGGCCCAAATCATGTAGGAATTGCATGATAGAAAAGAGAAGTCTCTTATTTTTGCCAAAATAAAGCAGTTTGCTGACTGCAGAAGAGGACTGAAGGGAAGAGGACTTTCATCTTGTTTGGAGTCTATTATGAAAGCCTTGATCACTTTTTCTTGGACATTTGTTAGTACACAATGTGCAGCAGTGGTGCTTTTCCTTGCAGTCTTGGTGGTATTGAAATGTATGTTAAAACATTTGTCCTTGAACACTTGTGTAGAAAAGGATTTGATGAGTTATTTTGGGATGTGTGCCCACATTAATCTCCATTAGAGAAAGTACAGGAACCAGTGGTCTGCAGTGTAGCCCTGCACTGAAACACTGGGGATAGTCCTCGGACTACCAAGACATTGTTCCTTTGCTGTTAAACTGCAAGGGAGAGACACTTGTTGGGTTTGGGTTGGGTTTGTTTGGGGTTTTTTCCCATAATTGTTCTTCTGTGTCAAAGACCCATTCAGTCCTGAGGGAATATCAACCTTCCTTTAGAATGCCTAACCCAAGGCAGAGAGCTACATAACGGCAAGAAAATCTCTGAAGTTCCCCAGAAATGGTTTTTATCCCATTTGAAGTTTAGCACATCACATATAATTGTTACAGAAGCCCTTGGAGTCACTGTAGCTGAAGTTTGAAATTGAATCCGAAGGATATTCTGCTAATTTCAATAGGATGCCTGTGTTGTATTTATAGGTACATGTTCCAGTTAGTAACTGTTCCTCTGCATAGAGTTTAACTTTAGAAAATTAAACATCTCTGATACCAGGGGGTATGAATAGCTACCCAGAAGATAAATACCTAGTCATTCCTAACAAGTCTGTGTTTTCTCTGGTAACTGGAAGATGCAAAGTGATCTCTTCTAAGGACTAAGAAGGCTTAGTTTAGCCATTAGACGTTGGCTAAAAAGTTTAAAAATGGTTCGGTTTGACTTTTACAATGTCTCTGTACTGAAACACTTCAATCCTTGTCTGCTTTGGATAATAGAGGAATATTCCTTTAAGCATTGTTACTTGGAGGTATTACTTATGCAGAGAGATGGTTCCCACTGATATTCCAGACACACATTCTTATTAAACAGATGGGTGAAAATCATGTTTCCTTTTTTCAAAAGGAAGGTATCTTCTAACTTCACAATAATTATGTAATATACGTGATTTTTACATAATGAGAGGGGTGTGTCCCAGCTGCATTACTAAGAAATCGCTGATTAAACTGCTGAAATATGTTGTGTTTCACTTTCCTTGTACATGTGCCTTCAATTAGCTTTGCTGAAATTTGTTTTCTGTGACCTTTTTTGAACAGGGTGTGTTACAACTCTCTGAGTGAGGCTAGTGGGTCCTTGGTTTTCATACAAAAGACAGTAGGTTCTCAGACCCAGCAGCTAAATGCTGTTGGGAGCCTGTGTTTTGAAAGCAGACTAGGAAAAGCTTCTAACTTGCAACCTTTCTTCAATTCTGAAAATCGCGTTCATTAACGAAGTCCTGAAAGGAGCATAAGAAAAGTTAATCTTCTTTGACATATTTACAGGTGAAGAAATTAGTATGGCTAACAGGCTCTAAAAAATGTCTGTTATTCCTAGTTGTTCTGAAATGCACTTATATGCCTTGCAATATTAGTATCATTAAGACTGCTACTAAATAAACAGATTTGCAGATTGACATTTCCTTTATAAACCTTCTCTCAGTTATTTCCATCCAGGGCGTTCTGCCTACAGTCACAGCAGACAGTTTTACCTGAGTTTCCACAAAATGGAGTGGGTCTCAAAACAGGACATGAACCAAATCTAAATCACCACTCCACCTACTTACACTTGGTAGAAAAGTATTTAGAACAGGAACTTGTTGAAAATAAATTTGTGCTGTTACTGCTCATTTTGTAGGCAAGCCTGTCAATATTCAATCATAGCAGTGTTCACACAGATTTGTTTCTCTTGCTTGTCATAACAATGAGAGATTCACTTATTTTGTATCAATGCTTATAGAGATTTCAGGTCCTTCTATCTGACTTTTTAGGCTGTTCAGTGTTACTTTTTTTCCATATCTTTCTACATCAGTAATCAGATAAATGTTGATCAGGATTATGGAATGGTTAAGAAAGGTTGTTTCATGAGAAGGATTTTTAATGTGTAATCTCCCCTTTCCTCTTGCGTGTTCAGCCCCTTCTACATCCTTGGTTTAGAAGATTCAGATTGTAGCAAAAAAGTTCTTTACAAGGAAAGGAAAATTTATTAAAATACATGGAATGTGTTTTGTCAGAAGAGGTAATGATTTCTGATAGAGCTGTGATAAGTAGCACCTTTCGTGGTTTTCAAATGCTGAAATTGCTAGAACCTTTCAGTTCTCTGGGGGCTCAAGTGTGGAACAGGGAGCTCTTAATGTTTGAGTGTGCAATGAGTGTGCAATGAGTGGCAGTGGACTGTGGGCAGAGGGAATATTCAGCCACATTTACGTAGCAGAAATGGGATATACCAGTTGAACATGGGGCAAGGTCTTTCATATGGGAGCAGAACTGCTCAGTCTCTGCAAACCTGTCTTATATAAGTGTTTTCAGTTTGTTCTGTACTAGTTATCCAGAACAGCTATGACAAGAGCTGAAATTCCTTAAACCAGTGGATGGTGACAAGCTACTATCAAGGGTCCTACATTACCTCTTTAGACAAGGGAATGTTAAAAACCAACCACCGTGTGGTTGCTAAGCACAGTTTTAAAACTAATTCCAGGGATTTGGCCAAACTTGCACAGCCTACCACTTTCAAATCTTGAAAGGAACTTAAGATAGGTTTGCAATTGTTTCCACACAGTTGCATCCCAAAAATCTCTGTCAATTTGGAGAGTGACATGATCTCAATTTTGTGATTAATTTTATGTTTTACATAGTTGTCTGTTGCCTGGAAACTGCACATAAGAACTTTATATGCAGTAAGCTTTTGTGAGAGTTATCTAATGCTTTCAAAAGGTAAAAGAGGGGATAAAATCAGACTAACAATGGCAATTTTGGTGCAGCCTGAATCTTGAGACAGTATCATTCCTCTGGGTTATTATTTCAAAGAGGTAAAAACGAACAACTAATTCCGTTTTTCTGACACTTGATTTTGTTTTTTGTGGACTCTTTTTAAAGTTTGGTAAGTCTGAACTCCTCATAAACTACCTTTTCAGAGTTTGGTGATTGTAAATAACGTCAGAATTGCTAATCAATTTAACACTGCTATTCCAGTGTGTTTTCTTTGCAATTGAACTGGATGTCAATTAGCTAACTATATGTCATATTTTATACCACAACAGTATGCTTTGATTATCAGACCTGTGGTCCTAAATCCATATTTAAACCAATTATTGAGTTTAAGAAGTCTTTAGTAAAGTTAAGAAGTCTAGTCTCTTAGTAAATTTTAGACCAGGCTCATTATTGCAATCCTTCCACTTTTATGGTATTTTTATTACTAGTGCACATTCAGCAAATATATAATCAGTATTGTGAACAAAGATTAAGAAAAATGAAAAGAAACAAATACTACTACTCAAATATGACTGCAGCTCATGACCTATAAGCAAGCACTTTCCTGCTTCTCCCCTTTACATACAAGGTTCATGTCACAACCCTTGTTTGATCTTAAATTATATATTCTTCAAGGAAGCAAATTGTTTGCATTGTGGCACCCTCCAGCATAACAATATTTTTAAAAGCCAAAATTTGCATGTTATGAATGGATATTTTGGGAAATCATGTGCATGGTCACTGTTGGATTCTGCCACCTTTGCCTCCTAGATTTTCAGACAACAATTCAATATTGTAGGGTTGGGTGCCAAATAATCGGGTTACACAGTTCTTCCACTGAAATGCAGGCAAATGAGCGGAACTTGTTTGCTGAGAAGTGAAACATTTGCTGAATTAAAGCTGTAGAAACGGGACCAATATTCCAGAGTGCCCCAGGGTGTCCCTGAGCAGCAGCCCGGGCTCCCGACGGCGGCCCCGCGGGGGAGGCACCGGGAGTGCCCCGGGAGTGCCCCGGGAGTGCCCCGGGTGTGCCCCGATCCGTCCCTCCCTGGCCGGCCTTGGGTGACTCACAGAGTCCCGAGGCTCCAGGGGCTGCGCCTGCAGCGCAGTCGGGCACGGCTGTGGCCCAGAGCTTGGGCACGGCTCGGGGACGATGGTGTGTGTGGAACACAATTCCTGGACTCCCTGTGTGTGAGGTTCTAGGCAAAGAGATGAAAACTGGGTCTTGATCAAGCTTACGTGGGAGGCGGGCACTGAGCTTTCTTGGGCTGCAGTAGTTCTGGGCACACCCAGAAGGAGAACCTGAAAGTTCTCAAAGCATTTAAAAGAAAAAAGAAAGGTACCTGCAGGGTTAGGTGGAGTAACTTGCCATTTTTGTTTTAATAAAATGTTTTTTTCCATGTAAGTATCAGAACTTTTCATCAGATCTAATGCTAGATTTCTCTTTTATGCAGCTTTGTATGTTTTAATGTAGTTAATGAATATTTGAAGAGATTAGAACTCTGGTGGTAGGTGTCAACAGCTGCAGTTCAAGCTGTTGGATGTATGCACAAATTATGTAGCTAGATAAACCTGGCAAACTGTGAGTGCTTTATCAAAGTCTTGTGAATGTAGTGAATTTTGGATGCAATCCAAAGGACTTGCACTGAACATGATTTAATAGATTTGAACAACTAAACCAACAGATACATTATACTTTATGAACGTGCAAGGCAACAGATTCAAAGGCAGTCTTACAGGGTGTAATATTCTCTTTAAAGTGTTTCTAGATATTATTTATTTATGATTCCCTCCCACCACCCCCCCAAAAAGGCCAACCAACCAATTGAAAAAGAAGAAAAACAAAAAACAAACCAAAAAACCAAACAAAAAACCCCAACGAAATAAGAACTCTTCCTATCAGTGGAAACATGACTTTGGAACATTGCTCAGCTTTCATACCTGCTTCAAGTTGCCATTGTCAGTAGCTGGCAAGATACATAATCTGACCAAAAAGATAAATACTGAAGGAAATGAAAGTTGGCTTCATATATATGTAAGTTACCAAGGTAGAAGAGGTTAAAAGCTCAGAGCACTTCTGAACTTGGTTGAGTTAGTGCATGTTTCCATATGATGAATCTCACATTCCTGTTGTGAGCTGAAATGGAGGCTGTTGGGTTGTTTAAGTAGGTACTGTACCCATGCACACGTTCAGGGTTCTGTTACAGTCAATACATTGATGCAGGTGGATGTGTGTGCATCGACAGGGCTTACAAGGAGTACAGATTGATGCTAAAATGACACAGGAATTCATGGAAGTGAAATACCATCCCCTCACAATGTACGAAGGGTACAGTCACATGAAAAGCCACATGTGAGTAGTCTCATGATAATTAAGAGGTTAGGATAACATTGGCTTTCTGCAAAATTTCAAACCTCTTAGTAGGAAGACGTTTCTTGAAGTGAATTAGTCAAAGGGTAACTCTTACCTTTGACTTCCCAGAAAAACTTTCTTCCTCTTTCCTTAACTTTCTGTATCTGTGGTGTCTGTCCAGATAATTCTGTGTATTTTGTCATTTTAACTCTTTGAGAAATTTTTTGTCCTTATCAGGAAATTTCTGTGACTGCCTATGAACCTATTAGATTAGTTTTTTTACTGCTATTATCCATCCCCACCCCTTTTTGAAATCTCCATTACAAATTAGTATTTTTATTTTCTAATGTTATGATAAAGGGGCTGGGTAAATGTCAGTAAATACCAAGTTAAGGGGTGGTTATGGCTCATTGCTTGGGAGGGTAACTGCAGAGATGGCAGCAGCAGATGGAAGGTTTTAAAATCACTCATCCTGCAGCCTGACAGGGGAGGAGACTTTAAGCAGGGTCCTTTAATCATTTCTGTGACCCAATGCACATTTTATTATATGCAATGAAACACTTTTCCCTTTGATTGTCATCCTGTGGTTCTGGAGAAGTTTGTATTCTATTCCACCCTGTGAGGTAGGTTGGTTGGTTTGGTTAATTTGTTTTCTGGGAGGGGTATGTTTTTGTTGGTTTTTCTTTTCCTCCACTTGGTTTCACAGATCAATCTTGTTTTCATCCAGCTTGGAAGTGAAATAGAGAAGACTGCTGAAAAGTCAAATGTTTTAATGCAGTGGAGAAAGTCTTGCTGACTGTGAAGTAGAAGAGTGTGGGTTGTTCCAGTTAAGAAATTAATATGTATTCTGCTGTAAACAGAGTTACTAGAGAGTTTTTTGCTATGAAGTTCTGTAGTGCTTTTCAGCCCCTTCTGGGAAGGCAATTTGACTTTTACAATGCAAGACTTATTGAACACAAGTACACCTCATCAGGTTTTTGAAAGTTTCCCTGCCAATTTCATGTTATTCAATCCCAGTGTTAACTGTGTAGCCATTTCAGGTATTCATTTTGCCCTGGATCTTCTGGAGGGAAAATGATTGTCACATTTGCACGTTTTCATATCAAAGACACCACTGCCAAAATGACATGCCTTTCTGTGGGCTGTAAGCACCTAAGCTCTTAAATAATCTGGAAAACAAGCAATTAAAGTCACTTAAATATTTAGCAGTTTCTACACTATGTGCTGGAAATGATACTTCAAAAGAAATGCATCTATGAATTGTGTTAAGAGGTGTTTTGAAAAAGGCATTGAAATGCAGTTGAAAGTAGAGTTAGTAATGCAGCTTCCCATTGACAGTGAAGATACAAGTGAACTGAAAAAATTGAAAACATATGCATGGACTTTAGGCACTGTTTTTAAGAGCAGACTCCAGAAACTCTCAGGGTCCTTCTCTTGTTTCTCTGCAAAACCAGATCTATCATATTATCTTTCCTGTTTTTCAAACAAGGTGCAGTTTATAGAAGGGATTAGTGGAGTGTACATTGCTTTTTCAGTGTTTTTGTATCCTGTGGCAGTGTTCTTTTGAGACTGCGTCACTCCATACAAGGTTGTTGGATGAAAAGATGGTTGTGGAGTGAAAAATCTGAAAGTGAGTAGATCTGGAAAAAACCAAGATGATAAGAACTTGAAACCATGTTGGTTACAATCCATGCTACAGGCAGATCTTCAAGAAGTGATTTAAACAATTGTTGCCTCGGTGTGCCTGGTAAGTCAGGTTGTAGGCAGAGAGACATTCGTTCCCTTCTCAGCTCAGAATTAGAAAGTCCCGTGTTAGGGGATCTGTCTAAATGCCTGCTGCTGCTGCTGCTGGATGTGTGGACTTGCCTAATGTTTAAAGGAATGCAGCTTTTACTAAATGTGCTAAAATCTCAAACGGTGTGAACTGTTGCAGGAGATCTAGACTAAAAATCTGTTTTCAGAAGTGCTTCCCATCGTATAACAAGCCAATTTTACAGTGTTAAGTGGTGAAAACAGTGAATAAGTTTCTGAAAACGTCTTAGATCTACTGACAACTGTGAAACTGCAGGAGGGGATGAAGATCAGCTCAGCCTTAGTGCTTTCTTCCTCAAACCTCGAACTCAAACCTGTTACATACAGATCTTTTCTTGTGATACTTTCCCAACTTTTAATGCCTTCCATTGAAAAGACTAAACAGTCAAATAATTAATCAATTGTGGAATTCTCTTTTGAAGATGTTACAAGTATTTTGGGATTTCCCAAATCCAAGTTGTTGTTGTTTGATTTTTAGGAGAGGTTGGGGAAAATTTAATCTGTCCAGTTAGCTGCAAACAATTTGCATTTTCTTAGCAGCAGGATCTGTACTTCATCTAACTCCACATTTCTTGCGTTCTTGACAGTCCTGTCCCATTCTAGGCAATTTTCAATTATCTGGCTGTCTGACAGAAATTGAGAGCTCTTTATCTGTGAACAGCAATGTTCTCTTGTTTCTCTTCACTCCACTGCATTTCAACACGTAACCACTTGTAATGGGAAAGATACAGACAGTGGTTGACCAAGTTTTGAAATGTATGGATTTAGGTTCAGTTTTAAGAGTGTTTTATTTCCTCTTTTCCTCCCTCCTTGCCACTCTCCCACCAGCCCTTCTAATTTATTCTGTATTTCCTTACTGCAAGGTTCTCTTTCCTGCCTGAAAACCCTGGTGCATTTTAGATGCCCAATATATGATTAAAAATTTACTAAAATAAGAACTTCCCAGATGTCTGAACATCTTAGATGATTTGCAAACAAATGAAAGTGTGCTTGGGTAATCCTCCCAAGGGCTGGTAGGCTTTCTGTGTGTTCACAGTAGTCATGATGCACTGATAATACTTAGAAATAAGGATCAGTTAAATTTATATTCAAAATACTTTTTAGCTGCAGATTTTCTCCTTGACTATGGGCGAAGCATTTAACTTCCTTGTGGGTAGGTTTTCCATCCGTAGTAGAGGAAACAATGCTGCTCTTCAGGATTTTTCTGCAAACTGTATAAGCACTCACAGAGTCATCCTTGCATTGCTCACAACATGCAGAGTGTATTAATAATAATACTGTACATTATAAGTTGGTAACCCAGTTCAATTCTATGAAATTTATTAACACAAGACTTTAAATGAGGTTGCTTGCTTTATTGTTACACAAGTGACATACTAGGAATGTGAATTAAAAAGGCAAGTAAGTCTAACATCAGATTTACCTTCCTGGGAATCAAACCAAGATTTTGCATCCCATAGTATTTCTGCAGAGCACTTTGGTAATATTGAAATCCTGTTGCAGAAAATGATGTGCATACAGTTTATTCCTGTAACATACACTGGATATTCAGTTTGAATTGCTGTAAAGTCCCAAGAACTGAAGTAGAGATGATTAGTGTAGGTCTTTATGCAGTTTTATACATATCCTGGAAAATACTGAATAAGCAGTGCTAATTGTTTTTCTCCTTTCTTTTTGTAGGATTTGTGTGTGACTGTCATTGTGCTGTACCACAGTGAAGAGGTATTTTTCACTTCAAGATACCTTGCATTAAAAGATCATGGTAGACAGTTTAATAGTTTCTTTGAGGTAAGTGATGCAATAAAACCTTTAAAATCTTATTTAATATGCTCTTAACACACTGCAGTAAATTTCAGTTTTGTAGTCTCTTGCTCTGCTATTAAAAGTGTCTGTATCATAGGAGGGTAAATAAAAATCTTGTCCCAAGACCAAATACTTAAGTATATGCATACCAGACATAGCATTCTTTGGTGATAGTGAAAAAAGAAAGTTCTCAGTGTTTGTTCATGCTTAGAGCATCTGTTAGTATGTGCCAATGTGATGGTCTGTATCACTGGAAAGGTCCTGTGTTTTTGATGAGGCTGTACAATTACAGTAACTGAGCCTAAATTGTTGATTTACATGTTTTAGTACCTGTGCTGCAATTCATTCACGGATTTGTCTTATGCATTCCTGAAACAGTTTGCCAGTGGGCAAACGTAGGAAAGACCTTTCAAACAGATTTCCTAACAAAGGAAACATTCATCTGTTTCTAAGCTGGTCTGTCCGGTTCTGTCCTGTCCTTGGGCTAGCAAATTCAGAGCAGACAGGCAGTCCTGATGCCACACAAACACAGGCAATCTCCTGCAAAGGATGACAGCTGAGAGCTCTTGCTTTGGGATGGAGTTACTGTAACACCTCTGCTCCAACCTTGCTTCTCCTGAGTTTGAGACATCAATATTTGAATTGCAATTTCAGCACCCTCCTAATATGCCAGGGCAGATTTTCCATCAAAATGGATCTGTCACACATTACTGACACCACCGTGTTATCTTTCCAGTTGAAAGATGATCTGCATAGCTCCTCCCAAGCTGTCCCAGACTTGGGCTGTTCAGCAGATTTGGGAGGAATTTGAGACAAGAGCCATGCTGCACTAGTCAGTACTGACCACCTGTATCTGGCCAATCCACACTTGGCCATAATATTCCTCCATAAAATGCAGCTACTAAGGGACAGCAACATGTGAGAGATCTGCTTTGGTACCCTCTTGCTTCATTCATGCAGAGCTAATGCTCACTGCACTGACTAGCAAGAACTCTGAGGGATGTTCCTAGATGAGGTGTTAAATTGCAAAATTGTTCATGCTGCTCCTACAATAGACCTAATATTGCTTTGCTTTGTGTTTCTGCCTCCCCTTCTTCCCCAGTCGTTTATATTTATGCTTATATTTATGTTTCTATTTTATGTTTTTATATTGCTGGCAGAAAGTGAGACAGTTTAAAGTCTGACTTTGCTTCAGACTGGGTGGAGACAAACCAGCTCTAAACTGTGCCTTAACTGTGAGAGCAGGGGCTACACCAGCAAGGCTCTTAGAGGCCTGAGTTACACAGCCATCAATCAGCTGCAATTGGTACCTCACCTGTTCAGGTGTACTTGAAAAGTTTGGCCTTATTTTGAGAAGCACTTGTTCTTTTTAGCTTTTCTGCACGGTGAGAATACCTGAACCAACCCCACTGAAATTGGAGAAGCCTATTTTTGTAGCTTGGGAGGCCTAAAGGTAGTCACGCATGACAAATAAAAAAGCCTAGTCCAGAGAAGTTAGCCAAAACAAGCTGCTGAGGGAAATAACATTTTAAAAATTCAATTGCCACACACTGATTTGAAGCCAGGGGCTTACCTCAGGATAGCTGAAGTATTCCTGGCAAATTTCCTGTGTGTTTGAAATACTAGCTTGATACCATTGTTTCTAACAGATCCAATTGCAGATACAGAAGCAAATTTAAAATATATGTTTATTGTCCTTGAGCCAATACAGATGGTGATTGCAGTGCAACCTCCTTAAAGAATGGTCAGGAAAAGCCTGGCACGGAGTAATCACACATATACTAAAAGTTTGTGTTTTAGAACTGAAACTTTAATCTGGTAAGTAATTTGCTTTGAAGATTACAGTTCTCATTCAGTTCAGAACTCACAACCTTGTGCATGATTTCAGAAGAATTTACACATGGAAATCTGTAGACTGTCAGACTGATCAGAAAAATCCTGTCCTGTTGAGGATGAAAGCATTCATTTCCTTATGGAAAGTCTGAACTTTCTTTCACATGCTCTGAGGGATTATAGGGAGCAGAAGCCATAAGGGAGCAGGGGCGGGTAGGAAGAGTCTGAGAAGGAAGTTAAATATAATTTCAGAGGATGTAGGCTGGGCCTGTCAGACACTCCTCTCCACTCACTTAGATGCTTTTCATTTTTCATTGAGAGGAGTTAGTAAAGAGATAGGCAGGTCAGCTGAAGACAGACTTGATGCTGTAATTTTGCAGTTTGGAGGTCTGAGTTTTATTTCTGCCTTTGATTTCAGGTGTGATTTACCAATCAGTTTATTGATTTGTGCCTTTGGCTTCCATGTACCACTGTGACTGGGCCCTGCACTGAACTGCATGTTTTGACTCCTGCTGTGGTTTCTTTATAGCATCTTACATTGGCTCTGATTTTTTCCTCTGTATTTTGTTTTATCACAGATGATAGCTTTGTGAAATACCAGACTTCCTTCTAACACACTTTTTAAAGGGCTAGTTTTTATTTTTCCTAAATTGATGTGGCAGTAAAGAATTAATGACTTTTTCTTTGATATCTTTTTCTCTTTGCTTTGATAGAGGGGGGCATAGATGGTGAGGTGATGATAGGCCATGTGCAATCAGTACTTACCTAATGGTTCCTTCTGCAGTATGTTAGCAAGAACAAACACAGAAAACAAGAACATTCTCCTTAGCAGAAGAATACTTGTATTGGCAGTAATTAAATGCTTAATATTAAAAAAACCCTTTCTCTTTAGGAGGTCTGTCTCAGAAAATACCTGAAACAATAAGAAATATTTAAAGGGTTACTGGGTAGGGAGCAAAGGAAGAAGCTGTGAATAGGAAATGCAGCTGGATTTTGTCTGGTCCATTAGTTTGCAGATGTATTTTGTACCCAAATCCATCAGTTTTACTTTCTGCATTGAAATTCAGCAAATCATTAGCAACTTTCCCCTTTATAGTGGGTCTGAAACATACTCTTTGTAGAATGAAAAGTCAAACTCCTGGTACAAATAAAGATACCTGGATTCTATTGGCCATACCTGTCCATGTTTTCTGGTGAAAGGGCTTGTTAGAAGGACACAAACTAGTCTATTGCAAATTACAGAAAACAAAAGACTCAGCTAACTGTGCCTAAGCTGTAACAGGCTCCTAGGAGTCACTGCAGTGGTGAGGCTTGACAGAACAGTTTGTTTGGGCTTGGTTCCCATTATGACTCCTTTCACACTGAAGATGTGGGGATTGGGGTGATGCTTGGCTGCTTATCCTGAGTCTCTGGTGGGTTGTGTTTGCTGCTTTCCATCTTCTGTGCCCATTAGGTTATTCAATTTTGACAAGTGTTAGGCAGCTGGGGAAGGACCTATTTTCTGTTTCCTGTGTGCTGGAAGTGAAGTGTTCATCTGTAAAACGAGGAGCCAGAGCTAGAAGCAGATGTGGTCCACAGATGGGTAAATTCTTACTTAGCACTTTAGAAAACTTGCAAAGCATATGTCAGTTTGACACCGAATGCTGAGGTGTTAAAATATGCACTGCCAGGAATTTTTAAATTTAAACATGAAGTTGTATGAAATACTATCAATGGATTCTATTTGGTTCACTTTTGCTTTAGCTGGACAAATCTATTTATGAACCTTATTCATACATTCAGGTATGAACCTGCTGTGAACAGAATCTTTTAAGAACATTTCATGACAGTTTAGTGAGTCTGCTTTGGTTAGCAATGCTATTGTAGTGTTTAAATATTTTCTTGCAGTGTGAAGCCCTGTAAGGTGTTGTAGATGTGTGGTTTGTATTAGTGGTAATTATCTGTTCTGTTTCACTGTTTGCCTTTTCAGACTTCTCAGTTCCCTAGCAGTGCTGGGATTTCAGTTTGTCATCCCACAGCCTTCAATTGAACACAGAAAGGTAAGCATTAGAAGCATTCAGACTTTGTGTACTGAAAGGTAAATGTGAAAACATTAGACTAACATGTAAAGCAATGCAATCTGAATAAAGTTCTGGGAATAAATGGCTTTTGTTTGTGCATATGGGGGTATTTTGGTTTCTTTTTTTTTTTTTTAAATGAATATATACATGGTTGAAAGAGGCTCATCACGGTTAATTAGCTGAGTAATTGTATGGAGTACTATAGGTCACAAAAAGTTACTAAAGCTTTGGAGTATTTTCATCATGTAAGACATGGAAAAAAGAACTCCTGAGTGAGAGCAGACATGGAGTGAGTAGAGAACCCCCCAGGTGCTCATAGGCAGCTCTTTCCCTTGCAGAGATAGAAATGTCTGAAACAGAAGCTGGACCCAAACCACTCTGTTGCTAATTCAAATTGCTAGAGATTGGAGCTGGAAACTGCTGGAATTTCCTGTTGTGCTCCTGTGGATGGTTCACTCATCCTAGACGTTGGCATCTCTAAGGCTTGCAGCCTGCACTTTCCATCCTGCTCAGCATTAGGGAGATCTTGGCTGGAATCCTTGGGTTTTTGCACTGCTTTTCAGGAAAGTAGTGGGCAATTTGGAGAGAAACAGAAAGCAGCAGGGATTATCCTTAAGAGATTTGAAAATCTTACCTCTGAGGGAAGTTTGAATGAATTCATATTGTTTATTCTAAAGACTGGAAAACTGGTGCTGCAGGCAGGTATAATCTTCAAATACTTTTGAAGTATTAAAAATAAGGCTTTTTTTTTCGGTTTGGTGGAGCAACTGAGAAGAAATAGATTTAAACTAGAGGCAAAGAAAACTTAGGTTTGACATTAGAAAAAACTTGTCATGGTAAGGATATAAAGATTACATTGACTGAATAATATTTAGAATTTCCATGATGTAGGTCTCTGTGAATATGTTGGACAAATGTTTAGCAGGAACAATGTGCAGGTGTTGCTGATTCTGCCACAGACCTGGGGCAAGACCCCGTGAATGCTGTTCTGTCTCTTCACACTCATCACATTCACTTCATATCAATGATGTTCCCATATCTTGATATCTATTGGTATCTCATATCTCTTGGTATTCAAACACAACCAATTAATTATTGAAAGTATCAAATAACCTGTTTAAAAACAAGTTTTCTTTTTACTATAGATTTTTAAATAATAATCCAAGATGTGTATTTTTTTTAAAACAATACTGTTAAAAGGAGAGAAAAGGCAAGTTTGCAGGGTTTGCTTTTTTTAACGTGCATGTGCCACTGTCTTTAGAGTAAAAAGTTATTTGGGCAATAGCCTCATAGGTATAGACTAGAAACCTGAAGCTGATTGTCAGAGCTCCAGAAGAACACAGAAGTCCTGTTAACTCCTTGTGCAGCCTATTTGTAAGACAAGTTAAATGAGGTCAGTAATGATTGGGTCTGAAACTGGCACAGTCCAGTTTGCAGCAAGCTGTCCAAGGGCTCTATTCTAATCTGCAGGACAATTTAGTATTTTTGCCTATCTTACATCTCTTCTCTTTTGTTGTGCAGTTGAGATGGTCATGCTGCTGCTCTGGTTTCAGTATTCTGTCTGATTAGACATTCTTTTGTAACACTGACAGTGGAGAGATGCTTCAGTCCAGCTTCCAAATGGCCTTAGGGGGAATAAATCTACTAACTAAAATAGAGTAACTCAGAGAAACAATTGCTTCATTCTGAGAAGCCCCGGAATTAATTTAGATAAAATCAGAGTCTTTGTTTTCAATTGAATGAGAAATGCCACGGGTCTGGAGTGTGTTCTGTACTAGTTAAAGGGACTTAGGGGCATGGTAACCACCTTAGAGACATCCCTTTTACTGAGAATAAGGCACAGGTTTCCTAGTGACAATCTCCCAGCCCCAAGGCTGGCTGTCATTCTCGGCTCTTACCCTATGGGAGAGGATTCTATTCATGCCAAACTGTGTTTAGACTGGAACTCTGTATTTATTATCCTTTTCACAAACCTTCTGCCCCACCTATAAGCTCCAGACAAGAGGGGCTGTTATTAACTCTGAAGGCCAAGTCAGACATGTTTCTGAGTGTGAGTTCTGAGCTTTCTAGCTCTGGAAGTTCTTTCTATTCTTTTCCTGCAGCAGCCCCAACATATATTTGCTGACATCTCCCATGTATTTCTGGATGGATGTCTCTGCTGTTTGGTAGGGCTCTTTCTGTGAGAGGAGGCCAGTTGTGTAGAAAGAAAAAAAGGGAGAGGAGGATGATGAGGGATTTGGTGAACAATTTTAACAGAATAGTGAGTAATGAAAGTGGTGTGTGCTGACTTTCATGTGCTCACTCACTCAAAGGGTGCAGTATGGGGAATCAAATAACTAGAGCTGAAGTCTAATGAAACATTAGACCATACCCCAGTTCTTACTGTGTATTTATTTTGCATTAAGCTCAGCCTGAGTGATGCTTGAACCTGCAGTGTTGGAGAGTGTATGGAATCTGTCTTCTGCACCCTGCATTGGGTTATTTTGCCTCTATAAACAGGGAAATAAAACCAGAAAACTGGATTTGGGTATTCGACTGAGTAATTAATTTAAATATTTCCAAATAGTCTAGATTATTTTCTTACACTAAAAGTTTTGGGAAAATCAGGTAAAACCCAGAACAATCCCCAGAGCAGTTGATGGAAATCCAGTTGTAAGTCAAGGCATCTACAGTTCAGCTGAGATGTTGTTCTTTTAGGACTCGAGTACATTTAAAAACATCACAAGATACTATTTTCTGTGTTTTGGGGCTTTTTTTTTTTTTAATCTTGGTAGTTTTTAATCTTTTAGTTCTTCTATTTTTTTAAATCCACGTTTAAAGTCACACTAGTTTCACAGGCTCACACAATGCAGAGTTTTCAACAAAAATTTGTAGTTTGCTCTTATTTGTAGGAGTTTTATTATTTGGCTTCAGTGTATTACAACTGTTTAAAGAACCACTTGGCTACTCTTGACTTAGTGACATGTTTAGGAGCTTAACATGAGGAAAGAAGTTGATCTTATTGAGCAGCAATTTTTTTGTTTGCTTTTTTTAATTTAAAAGCAAATTTTATCAACAAAATCTGGAAGAGCAGAACTCAGCAGGTGGCTTCCTCAGATGCACACACAAAAATCTGTTTCTGGCATAACAGCATGAGACTGATAGCTAGAAGAATGAGCCAAATGACTTCCATAGCATGGAAGTGCACATATTGGAATTAAGACTTGGGGAAATGACAAAACCAAATGGGAAAGCTGTGGGAAAAGTTTTGATTGGGCAATGTTTTCTGCTTTTAGACTTTATTATTTTTGAGTGAAAGTCTTGGAAGCTTGTCAGACATACAAAGTCAGAACAGGCCAATACAGACTTTCTAATTCCAGAAATACATGGCTACCTGAGTTTTATTATATAGGAGCAGCTTTTGAGCTTCTTTACTTTAATCAACACTGTCTCTGCTGTCAGAAGTGCACAAAAACTTAAAATGAAACCCATGTTTATATGTTCCTACATCTGAGTTTAGGGCACTACTCTGTTAATCCTATCTCTGGCACATGTTTGTGCAGTAATGTAAATACATGGAATGTGGTATGTTCCTTAGACAGAAATAAAAGTTCTTATGCAAAAGAATTTTATGGGTTTTTGCTGATGACAGGAGTTGCAGTGTTGGCTGGAAGTCTCTTGCAGGTTTCTTTTAATATTCTAATTTATTCCTCATGCATAGTATATAATTTCTAATATCAAGTGTGCTTTGTAAGGCCAAAATGCTCATCAATAATAGGATAAAAGGGGGAAATGTTATGTGAAACAAAATAATTGCCACTTGCCTTTTAAAATCAGCCAAGGTCTCTGCAGTTGGATAAACTGAAATCTTTCTTACTATTTGAATAATTAACTTGCTTTATCCTCACTACTGGACATATGAACAGTCCTGCTGCTGCTCCTGATGCAGTCAAGCTCTCTGTTCTCCCTCCCTGTGCTTATTTTATTGAAATTTAACCTTATCTGATAAGTGTCATACTGTGGTGAACTGAAGGTTAAACTGTAAATAGTGTTTCTCCTGGACAACCACTGAAGTCTGTATTCCCAATTTTCCAGAAGTCACTCCTGGGTGGATTTTTAACTAATCATATGTTTCTGTGTTAAGAAAGTAAGCTGTACTTATATTTATGCCTTATTCATTTTAGCAAAACTCTAATGTAAACAGTAGCAAAGTCTGTCCAAATAAAATTTCTGACATGATTATTGCTTTGTTTTAACATCTTGCTTCCGTTATGGCACTAAATAGGAATGCTGAAGCAACAGAATTGCTTTGGGTTTATGCATATCATTTTGTCACTCAGTTGTAGATGACTATTGAGCTCAATGGGTGTGCAGTGTCTTAACAAGCTAATTTTTACTGTATGGAAGCAGTGTCAGTATTTATTTTTACAAGTTTTTCATTGAGGCAGTACAATACTGTTAAATAATTTTGAGCTTCTTTGGGCTCAGTGTAGTTTCTTTCTGCTGGCTCAAAATGAAAGAAGACATAAACTTGATGTTATCTCTGTCAGACAAACAATGTTTCTAGGAAAAGCAACTATTTATCAAGTGAATGTGACTGTGACTATACTCTTTACAGAATGTCTAGATTAATGTGCTTTGGGATGTGTGTTGGGGTTTGTTGGTTTGGTATTTTTGGCTGTTTTTTCCCCTCTCTCTTGTGTTGGATTCAAATACTCTTCTGGAGGGGTCATCACTGCTAAGTCAAGAGGAATAAGGAACTGTCCTCGTTTAGGGACCACTCAGTCTCTAATCTGCTTTCATAACCTTTGGTAAAACTGAGTCTTTTTAGCTAATGACGTTGCTATTCTAATTGCAGTAATCCTTAGGAAACAGGAGATGTGATTTAGACCAGGACAAGACTTCTCCTTTAAAATTAGCCTTTTAGTACAACTAACAGCCTTTTAGAATATTTAGAACAACAGCTGAAAGAATTTTCTTGTTATCTCTGTGTTGTTACTAATTCCCTGTCCTTGATGTTGTGGATTGAAGTGGTTAGGAAATAAAATTCATCTTTGTTTGGGGAAAGGATACATTATATTATGTGAATATAGTCTTTGAAAAATAGAGGCCAATGATTTTGTTGTTTTAAACCTGCTTTATCATGGACCTCTGAACTTTTATTTTTATCTTTAGATTAAAAAATACTGACTTCCTTAAGCTCAGAGCAGGAGTTTTCCTTTTTTCTGGAAGTAAAGATGAAAAGATCAGAGTTCCAGTTGCATTCCAGTGCAGGTGAGCTTACAGGGTCATAGATAAGTTTCTCATCTTCCTGCAGAGCAGTTCTGCATGCTAGTTCTGTCCAAACTTTGGATGAGAGGAATGACAAAGATGAGAAGCTTTTTGGATTCACAGATGAGTTCTTCTGTTAGGGAATGTTGCTTGCAATTTTATGATAGCTTGTCCTCTCTGCTTTTGGAGTGATGGGTGGATGACTCACCAAGAGGTCTGGAGAGATGTTATGGCAATTACAGAATAAATAAAATGTGTATTTCTACCACATGTGGATCCCAAAGAATCTTTCTAAGAGTAGAAATAAACAGAATGGCAACAACTTTGTCACAGCCGTGGATGGCTGGCCTGGAGGAGGCCAAGGGTAGTATAAGCTTAGTGACCTAGGTCACAAATGATAATGAATGGTAAGGGAATACTTCTAAAAACAAAGAAATCTAATTTGTGATTTAGTGAGGGCCTGATTGCTATCATCCTTACTGTAAATGAGAAGCAGTCCTACCATGGAGAAGGAATGGTTGTATAGAAGTGGTAGAAGTGAGATCAGGAGTGAGCTGTCTGTTACTTGAAAGCATTCAATGGTCTCACAGAAGAGTGGAGAATAACCTCTTCCTTAAAACACTCATCTCCCAGAGTGCAATGGAGGTGGTCTTGGTGTGAAAAAACTAGCCAAAGTTGGGGGAAGCTTCAAGCTTTGTTGGCACAAAAACTGTTCTGAACTTTTTTCAGAGCTGTTTACTTTCTAGACTATCCAAATAATGTTAAGGTTTCTTCAGATGTGGTCAGAGTTGGTTGAAGGGGCAGTTAAGCTGTCCAGGCACTGTAACTCCCTTCAGTGATTTGTGAATACAAAGGTCTTCTATTTCCAGGCTTTTTAGCCCTTTAATCTTCACAGGCACAGATGTTCAGATTTTATACAAAGAACGGAAACACAAATCGTTTAAGCTGGTAATATTTACACTTACCACATACTGTAAAATTCAAATGGTTTACTACTTCTCTGATTAAAGGCTTCCAAAATGCACTGAAGGATTAAAATAGCTGAGCACATGAACCAGGCAGACATGTACACATTGTGTCATGATGTTTTGTTTGGCCTCTGCTATGTGTTTCTGCTAGCCTTGAGAGAAGTTATCTGCAGGTTGTTGTTGTTTTGTTTTTTGGGGTTTTTTGGGGGGGGGGCGGGCTTGGTAGATTATTTTTTATCAAACCACCATTGTCCCACATGTTTCTTATAAGAGGGATAAAAAATACAGTTGTTTCAAATGAACATATATAAAATGGACTGTAAAGCTTTGCTGCTGGGAAATTGTCATAGCTATATAGGTAAGGACTTTATTCTTCCAGCATTAGCTCAGCTGATTTCCAATATTCCTTTAAGATGCTTGGATTGGTGAAAGAATTAAAGGGGTTCCATAGATGTGTTTACAACACTGGCAGGGAAATACAATAATGTTACACTTGAACTGATTCTAAAACTAAACTATAATTTCCTGAGTTCATTCAAAATTCAGCATGCTCTGTCCTGAGCTGCACTTCAGGTCCCATTTCTGGGAGTCTGACTGGTTTTGTTTTCACACTCTTGAAATTTTAAAAAGTGAAGTCCAGCTCTTACTTTGTGGCTTGATCATTGATCAATTATATTCATGAAAGGTGAATGGTCATGAAGGATAGAGTGTTCATCTCATCCCAAGTATGACATATGCATTTTAAAGAGAATCAATATACTATTTTACTGGTATTTTGAATCCTCAGTCAGCCTGAGCCTGGCTGTGGTAAAAGCTGCATGCATATCCTTTGTGACAGGCTGGGCCCTAGTGAAATTTTTAATTAGTCAGAACTGTAAGATAAAGAAAGTGCAACCCTGGAGTAATGGAATAAATAAGGAGTCATGTTTTCCAAGTGCTTGATACTCCTTTAGTAACAGTGGGGACACTTTGGTGTCATAGTGTGGATTACCATGTGTGGGGTGAGGAGGACCATGGAAGAGACAATTAACAAACACCTAAAGCCTGAAGGGTATTGGGGAATATGAACAGAATTTACAGGGGCTCTTTGCTCTGGGAAGCACAGGACAAAGAGATTAGTAGCAGCTGAAAGTAAGACATGCTGGCTTCTGTTAATTCCACTTTGCATCCAATTTATGAATATGGATTAACTCAGTGAATACCACTGGTAGCATTTTTCTGAGCAGGTGATAAAATGTTCTTCTGGATACAATTTCTTTGCCTTTGGGTGAAAGTAATACCACAAAGCTTTGAGAAACATACATTTATGCCTGTTATATCCCTTTCAGATGTATATTTAGGAATACGATGTAGTTAATTTGTTCGTGAGTCCATTTCCATTCTGGGCATTTACCCAGAAAAAAGAATTACTGGATAATATGTTAAAAATTAAATCTGTGAAATCTAATAACATTATTGTATCTAAACTGAAATGGTAAGAAATACCAGAAATGTCTGACTTGCTTTAGATATCTCCAGGTTTAAAGCTTGCCCTTGCCTTGTATCCCTTTTCAGTTTTGAATTTGGATTGCTATAGCATGCTTAGTATGTGCAGAATACTTAGTAACATTGGCTGAGGCTGTAGCAGGTTAACGAGGTAGCTGGCTAAAAGGTATATACTGTCACCAAGCATTATAATCATTATTACTGTGAAATTCCATCATTAATTCATATTTGGAGTATGGTATGCAGCACTGCACACCCGTGTAAGAATGTAGGAGTGGAAAAGGTGCTGAGAATGAGGAATTCCTTAGAGAAAGAAACTAAACAGATTAGGACTGCTGAATTTCAGAAAGAGATCCTGGAACTGGATTGTGTTAGCAATTGCAAATCAGACATCATAGTATGGTGAAGGAGAATACAGAATGATCATTCTTCATTTATCACAAAGGAAAATTTGGGAGACATAGTGAAATGGTCAGGCTGCATGTATGACCAGAGCAAAGAGAAGTACTTTTTCAAAGTGAAATGTACAATCTTTTGGAAGCCAAGATTAAAAATATGCTAAAAAATTTATTAATTGTATTCATAGAGAATAAGTCCAGTACTGGGCATGAAAAACAATTGCAATATGGTGTTTAGCTGAATTACTGATAAGCTGTAAGCAGAAGGTCCCTGGATATCTCTGAATATGTCCTGGTTCTTACATTGTTTCCTAAAGTTTTGCTTCTTCTGCTCAGTCAGAAACACAGTACTGAGTTAAATGGGCCTCTGATATAAGCATTTCCCTCCCTACTTCTCTGAACAGTACATTTGTATTTAAGCTGTAGTTTAAGAGGATGAAATGTCCTACAGTATTTTAAATTAGCATTTGTCAGATCAGTACAGTGTTGTCTGCCATTGTCTTCCTGCATAAGTTACATTTTAAATAGTTGTGGCTTTCAGTTCAAGTGATGTTTCCTCTTCAGGGACATTCTTGCATGGTACAGTTTCAACAACTGCTGCTGAAATCCTGAGATGTGGATCTTATTTCTAAATTCTGACAGAGGCAGTACTAGAAAGTGGCATTGAATTTCTATACCTTGTATACTCCTACTTTTTGCTGACTTTTTGACTCAGTATCAGAGTGATTAGTGAATTATATGAATTAAAGATAAACTATTTTTCTATTTAAAATGCCTGCTGGTAGTATGTTTAATTCCATATGATTTTAGGAAAAAAACCCCAACAAACTCTTTTAGAATAAAACCTGTATGTAGTGCAGCTCCTATGTACAAAAGTGACAAAATACAAGAAAACTGGGGAAAAAGAACAGAAAGGGATGCAGGGTACTGATGGGTAAAGGAAGGGATGACCCTGAAACTACCCTTCTGAAAATCCAGCCCCAATTCCATTTGCCACTCACTGGTCAAAAGGTGGCAGATTGGAAGATATTTGGTATGCAACAGTCATTATGAAGAAAATTTCTCATTTAAGGACTCTTTGATAGCAGATTAATAGGAGTTGGTGCAGTTGTAGAGATTGCAAGCACTTGCACACCTGAAAACTTGCCTTACTTTTCTTCACATTAATTATTGTACAGCTGCACGTAGTGAATGGTATTGTGTTCACTTCCAAGCCTTGGCTTGCAAAATAACTGAAAAATGTGTAGGAAAGAAAGAAAGGGGGAAATTAAAGGGGATAAGAAATTGAGTTTGTAGAGCAAAATATTTGGTTTGGATTAACTTGCAGTAGATAAAAATATTTTTGGTGGTGCATTTTTAGTTAGAATGAGTCTAGGTCACCTAGAGAAGGAATCAGTTATGAACTAGGGAAAGTAGATTAAATGGGTTGGTTGATCTCTCTTTTTTTACAGGCTATGTGATTCTCTTAAAGAAATTACTCTCATTATTTAATTTGGCAAGAAAAGTCCAGTATGCACTGCACTTATTGCTCAGTGTGGGCTCAGACTCTTCCTTTCAGAAAGTGTGCTTTTAATGGGTAGTCCTTAAAGCAAGAGAAGGAGGGACCTAATGTCAGGGATCTCTGAGTGTGTGGTTTGTCTGAGATGTTCTGAAATACTTCAGCTGAATCCTGTAGCTAACTGTAATTTCTTGGCTGTGTCACAGAGCTGTGGCAGAATTTCTTCTTGGCTACTAAGTTACCTGGAAATCACAGGATCAAAGGAGGGGAACTGCTCTGTGGGTGCTGTAATTCTGCTCCTCTGCCCTGAGGAAAGGTTTTGCCTGGCAGAGCTTTAGGATTGGTCTCAGTGCTGCCGGGACCTCCTCAGGCAATTTGTTCCCAGGCTTTGTTTGCCTTCTCTCTAAGTACTTTTCCTTCTTTAATTTAGATCACCTTTGATTAAATTTAAATCCGAATGGTTATTAATGTGTTGGCTATAAACAAGAACAGTTTGCTGCAAAAAGAAAAGCAACAGCTCTTTGTATTTATTTATGTTAACTGTTTGGAAGTGTCATTGTCCCCTCTGTTTTTCATTCTTTAAATTAAGCAGCTTCAGTGTATCCAGTCTTTCATAGTAGAATTCACTGAGTAGATTATGCCATCAATCATATCATCTCCTCTAAAGATTCATCTGTAGCCCATATCTTACTCAAAGTAAAAAACAGTAAGAAAAGTAAGAAAACAAAAGTTTGTAAAGTGATTTGCTACTGAAAATATCCATTTCAAAATTTTGTTATCTTACAGCTTAGTAGCATTGATGAATTTGTCTATCAGTATAAGACATTATAATGTTACTTTTATTTAGGTTTTATATTTATGTTCTTCCTTAACTAGATGAATTAAACCTTCTTGTGCTGTGTTGACAACTATGAAGATTAGGGGGTGTGAAATTACTTTACATTGCCTTCAGTCATATGAAGTATCATTTTATCTGAACAAATTCTTGCTGCAATGAAGTTTGATAGTTGGAAGGTTCTCCCTGTAGCAGGTTGACACTTTTCACTATTCAGTTTCTTTTTCTGCACAATGGTACATTTCTTATGTTAGTGAGAACTTGAATTGCTGGTAGGTTATAGTTTTTAGTTGTTGCCTGCATGAGTGTCTTTGGCATTTAAAAAAAGCAGGTGTACTGAACCATTGTAGAAATGATTAAGAAGTAGTCCAAACAAGTGAAACCCGTCTGATAACAAAGGACTGTTAGTTTTACAGTAAGTAAATTTTACTGCAGACTGAGTTCAGACCAGAAGAGTGTCTCTGTGTGTAGTCATTACCATTTTATATCTGAGGTGGAGCACATTAATGCACAGTGCAAGTATAGGCAGTGAATATTCATTGGAAAAATCACAAACTGAAGAATAGCTTACTTAGTTGGTCAAAGTGTGAGCCAGTGGTGTTCTGTTATTGGATATGAAAGCAAATGTAGCAGCCAGAAAGACCTTACTGCATGCTCTAAGGTTGACATTATGTGGTATTAGGTTGTACAGGCTATTGGATTTTAAAGGCTGATGCCAAATGGGGTACGCACAGGAAAAAAGACATTAAATACAGAGACATCTGCTCCTGTTTTCAAATAACATGTGAGAAATGGGTAACATCACACTAATGCAGATGCTTTTTATTAATCAGAAGTTTTAATTAAATGCAGTTTTTTCTGTGGTTAGTGATGAAAGCATGAGAGCAACCTCAGAGGGGGGAAATGTTTCAGAAGATGTAGATCACAACCAACTATTACACAGCAGCACCACAAACCCTGCTCTGGCTTGGCTTGTATTGTAGTGCTGCATCCAAGCCGTGTTTACAAACCACGTTCAGCCCAGCCTGCCATGTCTGCAGGCAGCTGATGAGCAATGTGTGCTCCCTGGCAGGCTGGGCCACAGCTCAGTGACCACGGCCCGTGGTGACTGTGATGAGAGATTCAGTGTGGAGATGGTAATCTTTTGCTATTATACAATAATGTTTGAGGGAAAATTATTAATGGAAGTTATGGGTTTAGGTTCTCATGCTGTGAAGGGGGGAGAAGTGACAGACAGACAAGGCTGGGCTTTCCAAAGCTCATTTAGAGGTAGCTGCACTAGAACAGTTCTGGAGAGGTATGGCAAACGTGTTTGTGGACAGTGCCTTTTCCTGTCTCCCAGCTGAATTGATGTGTGTGCTTGTTGGTACACAGCTTGTTCAGAGTATTAATAAACTACTTAAAGGATGCTCATTTTAAAGAATCTGCATATTAATAATTGTGAGAATCAGATATTGCTTTAGAAACTTGTGATTCAACTAGTTGGTCAAGAGAAGCAAGAGAAAAACTGCAAGTTTGAGTACTTTGCTCAGTCCTAAACACTGAGAAATCCTGACTATATCTAGGTCCAAAAATGGCTAAACCTTGGGGAGACCACAGGGAGATGGGGAAGGCTGATTGTAACTTCCTGGCTGTGCTGATACCTTTCCAATCACAGGTTAGGATGTTTAAAATATTTGGGTTGAGGGGTTAACTCTTCTTATGAAGATACCCTGTCCTTCCTAATCCTTCCTAGCTTCCTTCATGAGAAGGATCCAAGGATCCTCTCCCGTTGGGGTTCTTTCTCTCACTCTCCTTGTGTTGCTCAATGGTGAGTATGGACTAAGTGGCACTGAACACCACAGATCAACAATTGTCCTGTCTTTTACTGAGTTTGATGGGAATTTCTGTGAATGCAGTGGTAAGGTGGGGACTGGGGCAAGAGTGGTAATATAAGAGTTAACTATAACAGCATTTTTGGTTGGTTGGAAATCAACCTGTCCTCTTACATTATTGCCTTTGTAAAAAGTTCCACATTAGATGGGAGTTCCTGAAATATTATTGCAACCATCAGCATTCTCCATTGTTGAAGCGTCAAGAGTACAGCAGAGCAGTTAGTGTGAACCCAATTTCATTACCAAAAATGACCTTATTTCCTGCTTTTGGTAATATTATAACACATTTCCAGGCTTTGCATCATGCAATTTTTCCATGGCTGAGAACAAAGAAAATCCATTTCTACCCAGATAGTCCAAAAAATAACCCAACCCAAGAAACCAACCAACCAACCAAAAAACCACCACAAAACCCCCCAAACCCAGAACGACCAGCCCCAAACTTTTTGTTTGAATGGTTGATGGCTGTAGGGGATCACCTTCTATACTGGCAGTCCTTTGACAGGCAGAGAATAACAAGTCATTTCCTATGTCATTCCATTTCTCTTGTGACTGCGGAGCGAATGGCTCAACACCGAGGTACTCGCGGTCTCCTCTTCCTCCAGTGCAAATTCTGATTCCTAAGTGTGTGTGTTGTGTCTGCAGGTTCCGCAGAGGATAGAAGAGCAAGGCGATGCAGCCGAGGACAGCAGCGCCGGCGTGCCCGGGCTGTGGGGCAGCTGGGGCCCCTGGTCCGCCTGCTCGCGGAGCTGCAGCGGGGGGGTGATGGAGCAGACGCGGCCCTGCCTCCCCGCCTATTACCGGGAGCGCGGCTACCGCCGGCCCGGCCGCCACTTCCCGGCCTCGGAGCGGGCTCTGCCCCACCACAGCGCCCACTTCGAGGACCCGCTGTCCGCCTACCCCGGCCACGTCATCTCTGCCATCCGCACGTCCGTGCCGCTGCACAGGAGCGAGGAGCAGCCGTGGGCCGGGCCGCGGAACAGCAGCCAGGGCGGGCGGGCGGCGCTCAGGGGCAGCCGGCACTCGCAGGGCCCGCGGCACAGCGCCAAGCAGGACAAGAGGTACGGGCCCGCCACAGCTGCTCCCCGGCAACGGCAGCACCTCAGAGCGCCGCCTTTCACTCCTAGGGACACTGACTGCTACAAGGCTTCCCTCCCTTCACTACGTACATGGTGCCCAGGGACAGATAGAATTATTCTACAATTGTGCTAAGCAGATTATCTCTCTCTTCCCTTTAAGATTGGTGTTGTGATTTATTGAGAGATTTTTCCTTTTCTGCTGCACTCTAAGTTGACATTTCCATTAAATATATAGACATATATTTAAATATATAGATATTTTTATATATAGATATATATTTAAATATATAGATAGATACATATAAATATATAACAAATAACTGTTCTATAATTGTATTCTTAACTTCATCAGCCAGTCTCATATTAATTGGTTGAAAAAAATTAACTTTTTTCATAAAGGATGGTCAACCATCTGTTAACTTTATTTCTACTCAAGGCTTTAGTTTTATTTTGTATTTCTATTTATTGCCTTTTATTTTTCTCTTTTTTCTTTTTTTCTTCCTACCACCTCTTTTAGCAAAATTTCCTATTTGAAGAAAATATTTTAAAAATGTAGTTGTTTAATACATAGAATATTTAAAACGCTATATATGTTTTTATTAATGTCATAGTAACAGTCTTTAAGGCTGGGCGGAGCTGTGCTGTTACGAGTAATTCCAACTATTTTTCCTACTTCTGGAGAAACATTTCTTTATCCACTTTGATAGTAATATATCAGGGTTTTTTTAAATACATGTGTGAAAGGAAAATAGATGTATTTCATGTATTTCCAGTTTGGAGACTGAGCAGAACAGGCATGGAGATCTGCTGGGATGGAGCGCTCCTTAAATAAATGTCTGTTCTCCCTCTTTCCTCTCAGGATGGATTCCAGCAGCTCTCTGGTTCTTTCCCTCTCAGCTCTCTTCTGGGAGATGCATGAAGAGAAGTTTTTTGGGGCAGCTGAGAAAAACTCAAACCAAACAAAACAGAAAACAGCTCAGTCCCCCCCACCCCTCACCATAACCAAAGAAACCTTCCTTTGCATCTTCATCTTTAAGATTCCTAGTGAAGCAGTCAATTGTCATTCCCTTTTTAAAGATATTTTGCTGTCCTTAACAACGTAAGAAAGAATATTACCTTGAGGCAGTATTCCAGCCTGACTGGAATAGGACAGTAGAACTCTGTTGCTGCTGATAAAGACATTCTCAACCCTCTGTCCATATAAAAGAGTACTTGAAAATAGAATTAACCTGTTGAACTCCTGCCTGTCTCAGTGAAGCATGAATTTGAAAAATTGGGACCAGCTGTTCAGATGTTGTTCTTCTCTGGTGTTGCCAATTTCCTTTGTCACTGCTTTGTCTTTCTGTCAAACCCATGCAAATGATAGCCTAGGCTGCTGAATATAAAATCAGTGTGGCACTGATGGTCTTACAGAAGCTCAGGGAGTGCCAGAGACAGGATTAGTAGTGCTAACGTGAGTACATTGAGGCAAAAGTCATGTTTTGTTTTTTCTGTTTTCCTATTTAATAGTTTGCTATAATGCAGTTCTGGGCTGTGCAGTGTGACAGCCCCAGGTTGTGGTGCGTGGCTGGGTTGTTGCTGGCACTGGGAGCCTGGCCTTGAGCTGGCAGCACGAAGTCACCCTCAGGCTCTTTGCTCTGTCTCCAAGGGAATCCCCACTGGCCTGGCTCTGCAGCAGCCCTGCTGCCCCTGCTGGGCTCCCATCCCTGTGGGCTGTCCCTTGCTGCTCTGGTGGCCTCTGCAGGCCAGCACAGGCTGGAATGGTTTGGAACAATCACTGCAGGATTGGCTGGGGCAGGAGACCATGGTGAGCAGAAAATGATACTGACTGTGTGCAGAACTGAAGCTGTTATTTCCTGAGAAATGCCTTGCTATATGAAATATTAAAATGCTCACTTTCCTGTATGATGGAGGCATTTGCTTTTGAAAATTCTTGTGCTTTCCTAAGCACAGTATAAGCTTTTGTACCACAGTTGATTTTCCACCCCCACACACTCTGCCCCTTGGCTAAAGACTGGTTTCAAGGTCAGTGTTTTAATCTTACTTGCATAATAAGTTATTTCCATCTTGTGTTAGGAGATCCCTGGTGGTTTTAAAGCCTGTTGTGTTGCATAACTTTCAGATTCCTTGGTGGTGACTGTAAAAACAGAATGAGAACAAAAAATGTTATTTGAAAATGTAATTATTTGAATGACAAAACTAATAGTTTTCCTTGATTTACAAACTCCAGAGTAAAAACTTTCTTTACAAAGGAGATTACTGTTCCTATCAGGTATATGGAAAATGGATTTCAGAATGTGAGTTACTCTACATACGATTTTTATACTGTAGAACTGTGTTTAGTGTTCACTAAAAGGATGATATTAGAAATTCATGCCAGGCTGTTAAATAACACTTGTGTTGTCACAATTTGTACAGTCAGTGGAAACTTTTTGGGGTATTTCTATTTACTGTACTGGACTTTATATAAAAGCTGTAATTTTAGCAGACTTCCATAAAACAATAAGAGAGGAATGGACATCTGTGACTGAGATAAGCTCACATTGATACCATGGTAGAATGAAATTGGATGGCTTCCAAGGCAAAGAGTTTTGACAGCAATAGCAGTCCTATACAGCAGCCCAGTGTGTTTGTATCATTTACCAGCAAGTGGAAAAGTTCCCTCCCTGCTTCCAAGCTGCTGACAAAGAGCTGATTAGGGTTTTTTTAGCAAAATCCAAAATAGAATTTGTATATCATAAAATCTGCTATACCTAGTCTTTGAAGAGGGTATTCACATTTTCAGCCTTTGAAACTTAGTTTAGTTAGGCATTAGGAGCCAGGACTGCATGAGAAGTTAAGGGAGGGTGAGGTTTGAGGTACCTACAATTAAAAGCCTGGTTTAAAAAATTTCAGGGCTCCCCTGTTTAACTCAGTGCAGTAATAAGAGTTCTTGCATGATTGAAATGTATTAATTACAATCAGTCCCTGGAGTGAGTATAAGAGAAAGCTGATTGTTCTCTGTCTGGGTTGTCCATTGGCAGAGGCAGAGCTCTCCCCAGCTCTGAAGAGCTGAGTTCCCTGTAGCAGGGACTTGGTTTGTTACTTTTCACCTAGACAATGGACCACACCACACACTAGGAACAAACAGGAAAGAGGAGATAGTGAAAAAATATTCAAGTATTCAGACATCTTTATTGAGAAGCACATACAGAAAGTGATAAAGGCATGCAGAAAGATAACATACTTCAAGAGAGAAAACATCTTGAAAGGAAAACATATTAATGGACTAGGTTTTAGTACTTCTTAAATGCTGCATTTCCAGTTCTCTATTTTGGTGATTTTGGTTCAATTTTTCACTGATGTACTGAGTGTAGGATGTTTACAGCTGCCTCCTCCACTTTCTCTTCATATAGACTTTGGTGGTGGAGCAGCAAACCTCAATGTCCACTTGTGTGAGCATGATACATATTTTGTATCTGGGGTCATAGAAAGAAAAAAACTAGAATTATCACCAGAATAATGACATAACTAAAGCATCCTTGCATAAATAGTGCAAGTTAAAGAAGTATGTTAATAAGGAAAGGGCTTCCCTAAAACATTTCTTATATATTTGGAAGAGGAGTGAGAGGAAAAATTTGCACTGAGGAAATAATCCAAAAATCATTGATTTCTCACATGGCTCTAGCTCTGGGTCTTTATTCTGCTGCCAGCAGCTGACGTGCAGGTCTGCTGTGCTGCTCTGTACCCTGTATAGGGTCAGTTTGCATTTCTAGGCCTTTGAGCAATGGAAAGGAAGAGTGCATCATTTAATGTCAAACCAGAATTTCCTTTCTGAAAGTATTTCTTTTGCCACCTCTCACAGCTGCTTTGATTAGGCAAATGTAGGTCACTCTGTTGGCAGGTCTACAGTTAACTTTTAAAAGGACAATTCTGTTGTTATTTCCTTAACCAGTAGCCATATGTTGTGATGCAATTTCTGTGACCTGTTCCTAGAGGTGGAAAAATGTGTGATTGCTGGACCTTCAGGTTCAAGAAGGTAATATTTTCTCAAGTTGTGAGGCTTTATATTTATTGGCATGAGTGCTTGCTTTTCTTAGCATCTGGAACAAAACCCATGTCAAGTACTTAGGCACCCCTCCTTTCATTATTTCTCTCACAGAACGAAAATGTGATGGATTTTACCCCAAGCCCACTATGGTTATAAATGCTTATTGTGGGTTGGTGTATGTACAGAAGGAAGATAGAGAAGGATTGGTTGCCTTTCTAAGGATAAATCTTCCAGGAACATCTAAGAGCAGCAATGGTAATCAAAGAATTCATTTTGGTAGCACTTGAGGGATTTAAAGCCATGTGAGGAAAATGTTTATTTTCCTTCTGAATAAAGTTCCAGACAGGATCTAATAGCAGTAATGATCAAATGAGGTATTTCTTCACAAAATGAGGGGCTAGCTGGCACAGCTGAGGCCTCAGGTTGACTTTTTGCTGTCACACCTCTCATCTGGCATGTAATCTCATTACATGCTCTAGGACTCACTTATTGTAACCAAACCAGTATCAGTTTTTATTACGCTACTGCATACCAGAAATAGCCCCCTAACACAATACTATAATAATTATAATAATATAATAATTGCAAACCACCTGAGCTTTCTTATTCTTACTGCTGAACATTTCAACCCTTCCTGAGCTGGGCTCACTGAAGGAGGGGAAGTGAGAACACTGCTGCTGTTTAGTCAGGTTCCATTGAACTGCTGCCCCATCAGTGAGGGCTAGAGACAACCAAACCTCCCGTGTCATTTGTAAGGCATCTCAGCAGAGTTAGGAGGTTACTTGCATTGAATTGCTGCTGGTTTCCCTGCCAACTGCATGGTTGCATTATTCAGTCATATCTTAAAGAAGAAGCTAAGAATTGCCTGGGATCAGAGGTGTGACTGAAAAAGAGGATTGAAGTATTTGGGTTTGAATTTTGGAATCCTATCTCAGTGTTGAAAGTCACATAAATGAGGTTATACAGCACTTGCTGAGAGATCAGTAAAAGCAAATATACTAAGTTATTGTACTGGGCATACTGCAGCTACGCTAAACTGGGGTATCGAGGGTGATCTCTGAGGCTGGAAAATTTCATTTAAGGTAGTCCACATCCCATTAATTAAATCTGTTCCCAAGAGACCGTTTATTTAGTTACCTTATTCATTAATTTTACTGTCTCAGAAGAATGTAAATATCTTTTCCCCCTAATGTGTTACAGAAATGAGAGTGTTTGTGGTGTTATGTGGTATAATCCATTTTTCTTCAGAAGAAACACTTTTTAAACACCGTTGGTTACTCTGAATTCTAGCAGTTGAATTTTTTAGGACAAATATGCTCACAATAATTTTAATACTCTTATGTATGTGTGATACCTGGGGAGCAGTGCATAATCACAAATCATGGTGTGGTTACCAAAGTTACTATGAATATCAAAAAGGCAGTTATTTCCCTTGCTTTGGTTAATGCAAATACCAATCAGTGAGATGCAGTGCCAGCCTGCCCTGATGAACCGCCCTGCAGTGTGCTGGTGAAGGGAGCAGGGTGCTGCAGTGGGGCAGAAGTTGGTGCTGGTGGCCCTGCTTTGCAGTGTGTGATGCTCTCTCATTTCACAGAGGTATCTGCTCCCTGCTGTAAGGCCAGTTTCTAGATGAGTGAGCAGACAGGCATGCATTTTGTAATATAAAACACTCAAAGGGCTCCTTTCTTTCATTCATGTTTGTGATTTTCTCAGATTGATTTAGAGCTGGTGAAAAGTGAGTAGGTGGAATGCAGAGCAGCACAGGCTGTGGTTCAGTGGGGAGGCAGGGCATGGTGGCTGTTGTTGGGAATCAGCCTGATTGGTGGGAGCTCTCCTTGAGTAGGTAGAAACCTGTTTCCACATCCACTATATCAGCCACTTTTGTTAAAAATGATTGCTGTCAAAGAATCTGCAAAAATACTGTGAGGTAAACTCACTAACAGTTATGAACAGTATAAGACAGTTTATTTTGTGACTTAAGGGGGAAAAAATTTATGGTGGAATCTTTTTAAAGTACACCTTGTTAACTGTGTACCTAATAATATATAAAGCATGAAAGAAAATTAAAAGCAGTAGCAGGGCTGGAAAGTAAATGATTGACTTGGACAATTGTAGGCCAGTCACAGCTTTGAATTATGGAGGAAATACCACAGATTAAAATGCATGTCTGAAATTATTTTAAGAATATTATCTAGGAGTAATAAAAAAAAAGTATATTAAAAAATGTATGCCCATAGCAATCCTGTTAACAGAAACTTAGGGAATTAGGACCAGTTTTTTTCTGATTTGACACTTTGTGTCTCTAAGGACTTTTCCTTCTGCCTTTTTTTTCCCTTAATTGCATTTTAAATACTGGAGTAATATTTCAATAGCTTAACTGCTGACAGGAATAGCTAATAAGTCATTATCACTTCTTCAGAAAAAGAATCAAGGTAACTCTCTGCTAAACTGTGAGTAGATGAGTAGTATCCTTTAAAACCTGTCAGTTAATTACAGTATTGTAGTGCTGCAAAACACATAATTTGCTATGACCTCAAGTATTAGGTTAAATATTGGTATACTTATCCACGGGAATAGATTTAATTAAGTTAGAATGTATGTAATTGATTCAGTTATAGAGGATTTTGCCTACTAAAAGGCAGTTCTGTTAAAACCATGATGAGTAGAAGGACTTAAATTTAAGCCAAAGAGCTTTGATAGGGATCTAAGGGGACTCAGCTCCTTTAGAACTAATTTTCTAGCCAAAATCAAAGAACAGCAGTTTTGGAGCATTTTTTGAACTGGAAATGAATAACAGCAATGCCAAAGCACAAATCTGTATAATTTAAAAGACTTTTGCAGTGGTAAATAATGTAGAATTTTTTTTGGGAAATGAAGCTATAAATCTAATTTCTAACCTGTCTTCTGTCTTTTCTTCTACTTTCTTCTTGCACATAAAACCTCTGTTTCTGCTGATAGATCAGTGTTAAGTTCAGTTTGAGTAGGTGCTAGCTCTGGGTTGGTTGCTGTGCTGATAGGGCACAAGCACAGCCAGAAACACTTCAGAAAATAGATTATAGGCAGCTGTGAATTCCCAAGTGAGGAGAACTGGCAGGAGCCTGGAGAATGCCAGGCCCTGGCCACCCAGAAGAGCAGCCTCAGGCTCACTGAGGACAGGGGTGGTAGAGGACTTGAATGTTCATTCCAGGACAGGACTCCTGGTAAGGGAAGCCTTTGAAGATTTTGAAAAAAAGCTTCAAGCTTGACCAAACTTTACACAAAATTAAAAGGAAGGTCTAGGTATTGTTTTTATTCCATCTGAGGCTCTGTGGTGAGATTCTGTTGTCTTTATTTAGTGTGGTTGTTGTGACTGGGAATACAGGGAAGAAAACCATCTCCCTCTGCTTGTGGAATTACTTTTGCCAATAGACAAGAGAAAATATTGGGGGGAAAAAAAAATGTAATTCCTATGCAGTGTTTTTCTCCTTATCTCTGGTGAAACTGGTGGCTGCAGGTTACCTTTCCAAAACATTACATTATTTCTTCAGAAACAGTGAAAGGTTGTGAATTGAAAATGTGAGGAATCAGAAGTTTCATTGGGTTCATTCTAAGGAAACTTTCCAGCAGTTGTACATTGTACAAGTCTTCCTTGTTGTCATAAATGAATGGTTTTGCTAATGTTCACCCTTGCAGTTTTTCATTTACAAGAGAAGTACTTTGATACTAGGAGATAAGATAAATGAAATGCTGAAAAGCTCATGGAAATACATTCTTTATTCTGCCTGACATCAGAAGAGAAAGAAAACGAGTTTTGCTTCAGCTGGAAGTGAGCCAAGGAACCTCCATTTAGAGGCAGTGGGAGAAATGTAAGGAGAGAGGAAGTGATGGAAAAAGTAAAAAATGAAAAAGGTATGTTGGAGAGAGGCTGTGTAAAGAGCACTTAAGAGAAGAGGTGGAGGCCCAGGAAATTTGTAATCTTACCTGTGTATCTTAAAGACACTGTATATCCTTAGTTCAAAGAAGTTTCTATTGGATATAAATAACCAGCCCACCAGCTCTGAAAGTGCTTCAGTCTTGAAGACCACTTGAGGTTCAAAGCACTGTTCTTAGCATAAAGTCTGTGAGGCACGATAATGCATTGATTTGCCAAGGCACACGTTTGTTTATGGCTAAAATTAGAAAAAGCTACGACAACCAAATTCCTTTTTGACACTGCAAATGTGCTAAGAGGGGCCAGTTCCTACTATTCACAGGTGACATATTCTCAGCATGAGAGAAATTGCTAAAAGTTAGAACAGTAAGAATGCTACATCATCATCATGATCATCCTCATCGTCATGATCATGATCGTCATCATCATCTTTGCTACAACCCTTACATTAGTAGCACAAAACCCGATTTTCTTGTCTTGGCAAATGTTTTTTGTTTTTTTTTAAATAACGAATATATTTAGGTTGGCTTAAGTTTAAAGGAATCCATCATTTTTTGTTATCAAAGTGCGGAAGAGATTTGTCTAAGCAATCAAAGAGGTGTATGTGTTTATGTGAATTATAGCCAAAGAAAGGAGATTGATCTATTGTGTTCATCTCAAGAAGATGCATAACAGTTGTTCAATGCAGATCTGACAGAGATGTCTGCTGGCTGTGGTCTGACATGAATTATGTAATGCTTTTCTATGTACATTTTTCTGTTAGGCAGTCATTTACCTTTAGATGGTAACACTGTTCTTGATGACATTTTTTCCCCCTTTTTGTTCCAGCTGGCTGCAAATATTGTTGAATACTTGCTTTCCTCTTATTCTCTCTTGCTCTTCTTCAGCCTAGGGAGCTAAAGAAAAACTAATGCTGTGTAATCTCATTCTCATTTATGTCTGGCTAAGTAGGCACAAGGCTTAGGGGTTCTCTTTCTTTCCTCTCCTCTACACTTATGAGAAGCTTTTCTTTCCCTCCCTTAGTACCAAAAACCATAGTACTCCGTGCTGTACCTACCAAAACCTGCCTCAACAGTGACTGTCATGGTCTCAGAGCAGATTAACAGGGATAAACAGTTCAAGAGTGCTGGTGGCTTATCTGCCAGGGCAAATCAGCACCCTCGTTCACACATCTTGAGCCAGGAAGATTGATTAAAAGCCCCACGTGGCCATAAGGCTGGTATGGGAGGGAAATTATATTCAGGGTTCCCAGCTAACAAGAGTCCTGGGAGAATGTAAGACTTGTGAAGAAAACAAACCCAAATTAAAACAAACCCAAAGAAAGGCCCCTTTGATCTGGTGGCTGTCTGACATCTGTACCACTCCTGTTTCTAGAAAATAAGTATGTCAATTTATAATCTTTGGTTTTCACTGGAGTTCAGGTCTGTTTTGCATCGATATAAAATCATAAATGTATTTTTTGTGCAGAAAAAAATTTATTTTTCTTTAATGGTGTCTCCTCTCCTGAGCTGCAAATGTCACCCAGAAGAGCTGTATTCACTCCTTGCTGGGAACTGGAAGAAATGTTTTTTGCCAGCTTACTCATCAGACTGCAGTGTTAGGGTGAAGGCCTTCTTGGATTCCTAATACATCAAGCTAGACTACATCTTCTTGATATTTATTACAAGTCATGTAAATATCTAACTGCTCCTTTGCTTATGGATTCAGTAACTGTTTTCTCTCTCTTTCTCTGTTTTTAGAAGCAGAAGCAGAACTCCTATTGGTCCAGGAAAGTATGGATATGGAAAAGTGCCCTACATTTTACCTTTACAGACTGACACTGGTCAGCAGCCTCAGAAGCTGCGGAGGCAGCGACAGTCATCAAGGAGCCAACTGTTCCCCCAGAGCCCGGGTCTCCTGAGCTCCTACAGCCAGGCAGCTGCTCCTTCCCTGCAGCATGGCAGTCTGTACCAAGAGCCAGGTGGGCCTCAGACAGGACACCAAGGCCTGGGACCCTCGGTTTATCAGTCACCTTCATTCCCTGTGTCTCAGAGTCTGTTCCATGGTGGTGACTCCAACCCTCAGGCCCTGCAGGGGCAGCCCCAGCCCCAGAGGGCTGCAGCCATCGTGTGCATTGGTGCCTACAAGCAATATAAACTCTGCAACACAAATGTAAGTCTGCTTTTCCTGTGTTTCATGTGCTAGACAGCTATTGGTTTTCCCTAGTATGCAAAATGTTCACCTAATCATCAAGTTAAGTTGATATTTTTAAAATTAATTTAATGATTATTTTTGTGAACTTATTTTAGAGTGTCCTAAGGCATTCTGAAAGTAGATCTGTAATATTACAGTTACCTAATATTGTACCTTCAAGGGCTTTAAGCAGTCACTTCATCTACCAATATGTACAGTTCTAATTTGATGAAACCTGGGAACATGAAGGAATTTGAGATAAGGATAGTAATTGAGAGAGGTAGTGGGACAAACATGGGCTGAACAATGTCAGAGAATGCAATAATGATGGAAAATTTTAGTTGTAATTGTGGTGAAGGGACAAGGGAATGAATTTAGTGTAAATTTTCCACTTTCATTCTGTGTTGTGATGTTATTTTGATTTTTGTGTGATGAATGTGGATTTTAACGATAATTCTTAAGTATGTGATTCACAGTGGCAAGGAGTGGAGTGTATTGGGTTTGCATAGACAGGTTTTGGTAGAGGGGAGGGGTGGGGGGATTGCAGGTATGGCTTCCACGAGAAGCTGCCAGAAGCTTCCCCCACGTCTAACAGGGAATCCAGTGGCAGCTGGCTCCAGGATGGACCCACAGCTGGCCAAGGCCAAGCCATCAGAGATGGCAGTACCATCCCTGTGATACCATACTTCAGAAGGAAAAAGCCATTGTACAGGTGTGATGCAGCCAGAGCAGAGCAGAGTGAGACTGTGTGAGAGGAGCAGCCCTGCAGAGGCCGAGGGCACTGCAGAACGAGGGGCAGGAGGGGCTCCAGGCACTGGAGCTCAGGTTCCTCTGCAGCCCATGGGGAGCCCTGGTGCAGCAGCCCACGGAGGGCACTGGAGCAGGGGGATGCTCTGAGGAGGCTGACACCCCAGGAAAGGCCCATGCTGGAGCAGGGGGATGCTCTGAGGAGGCTGACACCCCAGGAAAGGCCCATGCTGGAGCAGGTTTGATGGCAAGACTTGTGACCCTGTGGGGACCCACACTGCAGCAGTTAATGGAGAACTGTAGCCCATGGGGTGCACTCATATTGGAGGAGTTTGTGCAGAACTGTGTCTCATGGGAGGGACCCTGTGCTGCAGCAGAAACAGCTTGTGTTGAGCTGACCATAACCTCCATTTTGTCTCCCTACGCCACTGAGGGAAGGAGGTGGAGCTGGTAAAGAAGGGAAGGTAGGGGAAGGTGGTTTTAAGATTTGTTGTACTTCACATTGTCATGCTCTGATTTTGAGTGATAATAAATTCAGTCAATTTCCCCAAGTCAGGTTTGTTCTGCCCATGACAGTAATTGCTGAGCAATCTCTCCTGATCCTTATCTCAACCCCATTAATCCTTTGTTATATTTTCTCTTCCCTGTTCAGTTGTGTAGGAGAGTGATAGTGGCTTTAGTGGGTTTCTGTCACCCAGCCAGGTCACCAACAAGCCAGTCACTAACAAGCTTAATGTTTTTCCATGAAAGAAATCGAAAAATGGAGTTTGGATAGGCCATGTTATGAAGGCTGTCTACTTCTCAGTCCCATAAGGTGAGGTTATCCTTTTGTGAGTGCTAATCATGTTCTAAACAGCATTAGGAGACAGCCCTCAGTAGCCTGGGTCACTCCAGTGTCTTTTCATGGTGCTCTGTGCATTCTGTGACAGATGCTACTTTTACCAGCATTCAGTTCTCTGTGCTTTGATTTGAACTTCCTAATTTATTGGAGTGAAAATCTGTTCTGTGTTAATTTTTAAATAAAACTTAATCTGTTATTATTTGGTTCAAAAATGTTTCGCTGGGTGTAGCTCAATGCTCCAGGCAGTCTCCCATTGTATGTGGGAGGCAAGTGAGGTTTTGTTCTTTGTCCCCATTAGTGCTTTTCATCCTGCTAAAATTGCTAATTTCTGCTTGTGCCCTTCTAGTATTTCCCAAAGTATGTCTTCCTGATACGTTTTTCTTATTTGTCCTGCTAGTCCAACTTCATGTTGCAAACATTAAGAAACCTGTATTTGGATATTAAAAGCAGAATGTTCTGCTCAGGAGAAGTCTGGATAAATTGACATGACAGGCCATATTTTTTTGGATGGGTGAACATCTGATTCTTCTGCCTCCTAGAAATGCTGTTTTGTTTAGTGGAACCTGCACAGTGGAGATGTAACAACGGAACAGAGGATAACAAAAACACAACCTAAACAAATCAGATTTTTTCTTCTTAGTTATTATTCCCTCTTTATTTATGAATAAAGTCCATTGATTGAGACTAGAGCAGTTGATTGTAAAGGCCTAATGTCAAGAAACCTTTAGTGTATTTGTCTGGAATGGAAAACATGAAGGGCTAATTTGAGCCTCTGAGAATAGCCTCTGGGACAAATTGCTCTTTTGAAAAACACTTTCTGTTTTTTGAAGGAAATGGGAAATGACCTTAGTGCATGGGCATTAATTTGGAAAGTTTTCTGAGCTAAATTTGCTCGCTGTGTCCAAGTGATACACAAATGTCCCAGTCTTTATTTCATCCCTCACACATCAGGGCACAAAGTTGGACAGTATTCTGCCTGACTTAATGTGACAAAATTGTTTCCAGGAAAGAGGTCTTTTCAGAGGGCAAGGGGTAAGAGATGAGGAAGTTAGAAATGAGGTGGAAGAAGAAAGCAATTCGAGATTGCCAGGCTTTGGAGGAGGAAGGTTTGTAGAGGGTGTTCGTTGAGAATGACAGGTGGGCTGGAGAGTAAAGGGCAGTGAGCTTGTGGATTGGACAGTGGTGGGACATGCAGGTCAGCATGGTTTGGCCATTGGCAGATTTATTTTGATAGAAGGGAACAGGAGTGAAAATATTTTCATGTTAGTTTCAGAATCTGTTGTTTAAACAGAGTAATTCAACAGATGAAGAGAAAACATAGATGAGCTCAGTGCTGCTGTCTCTTTGCCATTGTTGCTTGTATAAATGCAGTTATAAAGAAATCTGTAGTACAGGAGACTTCAGAGCAAAGAGAAATTGTAGCTGAAGTAGCTTCTTCTAGGCATAGAACTCTACATAGTGATATTCTTTATTTAGTGCTGTTTCTATTACCCTTGGAGAGGCTGTAATTGCTATTCAGGGTTATTTTTCTCCCTAGAATGTGGTAATTAATGTAATTATAAAAAAGAAGTTGCTAAGAACAGTCTTAGTATAAGGCCAGGATGAGAGCAAAACAAGGCTGATAGTGTTTCACTTTGTTTGCTTGTTCTTCCTGATTAAATGCTTCTGCACGCGGGCTTTAATTTAATTTATCAGCAGCGACATGTACCAATGGTCTTGCCAGCAAGCAGAGAACAGTATCTTTTTATTTCTTTTTCTTCTTCAGTTCTTCCTGGAGCATACAAAAAAATTTGAAAATCTCATTTATTGGAAGTATTCTGTTAACCCTTAGTCCTGGTGTTTGGCCAGTCCCTCTACAGTTTCTCTTAAGAGCAACTAATTAATAACAAATTAAGTTAATCTGCCTTGGTCCACTAGGTCATTTCCTCATTACTGTACATTTATTGCTTTTTCATTGGTAGCTGAAGTCATTTCACATGACTGACAGATTGATTCATTAAAGGTAAACTTGGGAGGTTTGGATAGGGAGAGCCTCGGAAGTGCTTGTATTTGTTCAAGTGTTCCTGCAGGTCATTAAACCTATTTTCTTATATAAGTGGCTTCCCCTGTTCAGCACCTTACATACAAGCTCACCTCAGAACACACAGCTGCCTGTCACCCTTTTTGGCAGGAAACAAGCAGTAAACATCTCTCCTTCCACACTAACAGCTCTGGCTGATCTAACAGAAACCATAAGCTACCTGCAATACAATAGGATTCTTCCAATGTAGCTCTGTTCCTTCAGAAATAGGGAAGTGGTGAGTAAATCTCCCTTATTTTCCCCTGCATTAAAGGAGAAAGAATTATATGCATATGTGGTTGAAGTAGAATTTGAATTCAACCTGCTTTTTGGGGTTTGTCACCAGAACAAAGGAAGCAACTCAAATGGAACGTTTGTTTACTGAGCACTTTCTGTAATTAATTGTCTTGAGCATTGCCAAGTCACTGGCTCTTCATGAGTGCCTCAATGTGTGAGAATATATTTGTGAACCAACTCCAGGCTGCAGGTTGCTTGGGCAGTATATACAAGGAAGCTTTCAGGCTTCTGGATATTCCAGACTACTGAAGGTAGTCTCAGCATGAAGAGTGATGCTAAATGGATGTAAAATCTGAATTTTCATTAGCTGTGGCGTGAGGTGTGACTTTCTGACCAAGTTCATGTAGGACTTTGAAAAAGTCGAGGTAAAATGTATGAAAGAGTAACTCCTGAGGGCTCAGTGAAATATTTATGGATTCAATTTTGCTGATCTTGTCCTATTCCATTCCCAGTTGCTAGTTTGCCCACTGGTTCATGTGGATTACTGTAATGTACCTAGTTACACTGGGTTGTTTCTCTCAGTATTTTATGTGACTGGTGTTTAGCAAAAAAGTCACTTGTGTTGTGGAGAAGTGTCTAGATAGGATCAGAAGACAATGACTGCTTTTACTTTCTTGGCTTGCTTCTTCAGCTATGCCTGCTGTTAATGTGGTAGCCCAGCTATGGAAAATCTGGCTTTTGGTTCTGAATAAGAGTCCTCTGCTTGCATCTGTGCCCCTGTGTGCAGAGCTTTTGAGAATGGCACCTGAGCAGGGAAAGGGAAATAGCTGAAAAGACAGTTTTGGAAATGGAAAGAGGTTTTACAGTGGAAGAGATGAGGTAAAAGACCCAGAATCAATCCTCAGCTCTATCGTGATGGGACAAATTAAAATATTTGATTTTCCAAAGAGTCTTATTGATGATACTGATGCTGAGTTACAACTGTGCCATTGAAAAGGCTTTTTTTGGATGCAGAACCCTAATTAAATAGAATTACAATGTTCTGCAGGAATGTGTTGAGTCTATTAAACAGTGATGTGCTTTTCTGTCACCTAAGCACATAGGTAGGCATTGGCAGGGTCCCCTGGCACCTGGGATCTTGGGCCATCCACCAGCTCACTCGTGTTCTGCACAAGCAGTTTTGAAAATTTTCCACTCTATAGAAACTGAAACATTTCCAGCGTTTCAAGTTTTAGCTAAGGTAGAAATGGAAATATTTAATTTTGTATGGAACAGAAAATATAATTCTCAGACAAATCTTTTCAGAATTGGTATGGGGTGCTGCAAGTGTGCATTCTTTAAGGTAGCTGGGATGCTTACACCTTGAGGTGAAGACTAACAAAAGCCTGTGTATTTTTTAGGTGAATTTCTTTTTTTTTTTAGACTGAAAAGCCCCTTCTTATTCCCAAGGAGTTACTGTAGGGTTTATTTATTCTCATTTTGAGATCTGCATAGAGTAGGTGTTTGACATAAGTGGCAAAGTGGGGTTAAGATGACATATCTTTTCCTGAGGAAATTTAAACTTGACTTTATGTGAGGAATTTTCCGTGCAAACACTGTGGGATTGTGTGTGGGTTTGGTAGTCTGACATTCTGTGCATGTATAGGAAACGTTTTGAAAGCTTGCCTTACTTTGGGCTGTACTGTCTTTCTTTTTGAATGTTCTGCTATTTGCAGCAGAGGTGTGTAAATACTAATTTAGAATGATTCGTCACCAGTACTGGCTGAACTTACCAGAGGCTGGCACAGAGATACTGCTCTTACAGGGTCTTATGTAGTTTGATCAGTTGTCATTTGTGTACAGAAGAGTCACAGAGAGACATCTTTGATGAAGCTCTTGGACCACAATTGCTTCCTCTGTTATCTCTGCACTGTGGTTATGTGACATCCCCTTCAATATCTGAGAACCTTGTATTAGAAAGCATTTTGCATAATGACATTCTTATTAGAACTTAAATAATTATGGAAAACTGCCATAAATCATCAGGAAAAGTATGTTGGGGTAACTTTAAAAGCTCTCTCCAAGAGTCTTATTATGCAAGTGTGCTCTGTAGTTGTGGCAGTAGCACAGAGTTAACTGTTTTACAAAAATTCGTTATTACTAGGTTAATTACTAACGTAGTAAAATGCTCATAGTAAGTCCAAAATCACACAATTCAGAAAACCTTGATGTCTAGAGGCTTGTCAGTTTTAATTGAAAATTGAGTTACTTAGTTTGATCAATAAATCTAAGCCACTTTAAACTAATTAAACATCTAGGAGTCCAGGAGTCATGCCCTGTTGTGAAAGAACTGTAGAAGCACAGACCAAAAGGAAAGGTGCAGGTGAAAATTTGGTAATGTGTACATGGCTACAGCCATGTCCTGTATTCTCCAGGTCAGGGAGAAGTGACCAATGGGATCTGTAACATTCTTATGGATGAGATCTTTGACTTTATTCAAAGGCAGGAAGATATAAATAAAATCCAGTAGAGCCTAGGATAGAATAAACACCTTAAGGCCATAAAACATTCCACTGGAAAATGAAGGTTGAGAGTATGTATCAGTGATAAAAAAATCTACTAAATGTGTTAGAGTTAGCCAGTTCATTTAATGGTCATTGATATGTCTGGGAGCTGAATTTTCCAGGGAGTCTGTCAACTTCCCCATATATTTTTTCTTGATTTTTAATGTACAGGAGTACTTCAAAAGGTATGGTTGACAGTAGTAGTTCAGTATTTTATGGTACTGCAGGAAGCACTGAGCTGCCTTTTTCTTCTGTGAGGTTTACTTTGAAGTTGTGAGCCTGTTGCATGGGTTGCATGATGTAGCTGGAGGAGTCTGTCTCAAGTGAAGTGAATTTGTCTGTGAATAGCTGAAGATTCAGACTCTCCTTTTTGTGTAAGAGCAGTGTGACATTAAAATGTTCATAATCCATCTAAGTGCCTCAAAATAGAAATCAGTCACCTAAATCTTTTCTTTCCTAACTTCTTGGTGGACTTTAATAGGAGGTTTCATATAGCAGTTGGAATTGTCTGAGAAGTTACCTTGCTAATTCTTGGAGAAAATGGAATACATGTGTCTTGGAGAAAAGGAAAGAGGAAAAAGATCCACAGTTATTCCATCACTTCATCAGTTAAGAATAGCAGCATTAGCACTTAAAATCCTGTGGAATGATTTGGAAACTTCATTGGGATGCTTGTTGAAATGGAGCAGGGTTTTTGTTCTGCAGAGAAAGGACTCGGGGTGATTGAGGTTGCCTGGTTATCGTTCAGATGCAACTTCTGTGCCAAGTTTTAAAGAGGAAGCTCATCAATGAAAATTGGGACTTCAGAGTTGCAGCCAGATGGTTGCATTCCTGATATACTTGTAGTTTTGTTTTACAGTGACTGTACATTTGAGTAGTGTCATTTATCAATATAGGCAAGTATTGTGGGGGAGATTTGAAGGCATTCTGGCTTGTCTTTGTTTCTTCTTGTCAATTCATATTGACAAAAGTGTTTGTCTGAAGTTCTGGTGTGGAATATTTCAACACTCACAGAATTTGAACAAGAAATGTGCTTTTTATTCATATGTTAGCTTAATTGTATCCAGGTTTTCAAAGCAGAGGAGGCTGCAGATGTCATGGTTAATTTACAAATAACTTTTTAGTGTTATTTTTATGAATATTTGTTAGCTATTTCCATTAATTACAGGTGTAAAAAACACCGTCTGTCAGACGTCAATGTCTTCTTTGGCACATGAAAGGAGTAGCTTTTCCCTGATGCTTTTAGGACATTAATTCAGTTATTGCTGATATCAGTGCATAAGTTTAGGACATTTTCAAGCCAAATAGCATGAAAGGAACATACATTGCATGAATACAGGAAGTTGCAGTGAAACTACCACCAGTACAATCCCAGTCCTCTGTTGTACTGACCAAGGGGAGTAGAGGAAGAAGGAAGTGCAGGAGAAGCTGCCAAGGTTAAGCTGTGGATACTGAAAAAGCTGTGTGTTATTGATGCTGTCGAGTTTTTAGTTTTGTGGGTTTTGGGGAAAGGAGGTGTGTTGGTTTTCTTGTGTTCCTGGTTGGGTTGTGAGGTTTTATGTTGTTGTTTGGGTTTTTTTGCTTTTTTGGTTTTGTTTGGTTTTTTTTTTTTTTTAATTTTAGAATTTTTTAGCAGGGCTTGGAAACAGCAAATTGCCAAAACTTGTGTAAAAGGTTAGGAAACATAAATGTCAAATTATGTCTAGCAGCCTGTGTTCCTTTACCTAACCACAGACTAGGGATGGAAGTCCAAACTCTCTCTCCCAGAAGTGGTCTAAAAGGAACCAGGCACTGCAAACCCTGCAGTGTCCAGAGCAGGTGAACAAACCTTTTGCATGTGATACATTTAGAACTAACTGCCTACAGAACATTGCAAACCCCAGAAATAATTAAAATTGTGGTGAGATTAAAAAATGTCAACCCAAACCAGTCTGGTGTGCTCTGTCTTGTCTTTTCTTGCACTTCATTTGCTTCATCAGTTTTGCTGTCTGTCCAGAAGTAACACCTCTGTGGGCAGCATATTGCATGTGTAGAGACATACAAGTGTAATTAGTGAAACAGAGCTGCTTTCTAGTGATAAGTTGGTAAGACTATTTATCTTCAAACTCTTGACTTACATTTGTGGAATAAACCAATCCTGTGTTGTTTATATGTGTCAAGCAGTGTTAGATCACTGGGTGATCTGCAGGGGGAAGAGGCCAGGGAAACATCCCCTGCCTCATTCTGCAAACCAGCTTTGGCTTTTGGCTGCAGCATTCAGTGAAGTTGCCAGCCAAACCACGTACTGCTTTTCCTGAATTTCTGTTTGCATCTTCATTTGTTAAAGACAGCAAGCAATACTGATGGTCCTGCTGGCTTTTTTGAGACCTCAGTTTGGGTCACTTTCTGAGGACAGTTTTTTGCATGATTAGAGGTTTTAGTTCGAGCAGCAAAATGCCATTAGAAGGACAAAGTCAAATCTGCAGAGGTTTAGAGTTTTCAAAACTGGAGTTTTGTGAGCAATCCTCTGGTAACTCTTGTGTTAAGAAAACCATTTAATTATCTGATAATGCATTCTTTTACCCCAGGGTCCCTGCATAGATCAAGTGCTTAGTTATGAGTGATACACTACTCAGTGTTACTCTCTTTTTATTCAGCCTTTGGCTCCTTGCCCTAAAAATGCTTCTTGCAGAAGGTGAGAAAAAAAGGCTTCTTTAAGGACTAGTTGTTGATGCTATTACTGCAGTGTTTGCTTTAAAATTCACAAAGCTTCTGTGTGATAGCAAGACCTAATCTGTTGTAAGAAATGGAGCTGGCATATGGAAGAATGAGGTTTAAGAGAAATGTTCCATAATTAGTGATGCCTGTCAAGTAGTTTGAATTGAATTTTTTCCCTATGTTCAATATCATATTTATCACTTCACAATAGTCAAAGCAAAATTCGCATTGCCAAAACTGTAGTTATGATTTGGCAGCTCATCTGCAAATCAGGTCCAGAGGTTTTCATTCAGACCCCCAGAACAGAAAGTACATAGTTCACAAATTGAGAAAGGATTGGATTCAGTAATTGCACCATAGGTGACATTTTTTCCCCTCAAAACTGATAATCCAGTTGTCACTCCAGAAACTGCAGACTATCCTTCATGTTCCTTACTCTGCATGTCCTTTTATACCTCCTAGGTCTTACAGTAAATGAGACAGAGATTATGTAAATAACCCTTCTAGCTAAATATTCCCCAGAGTAAATCCATTCTGCACGCTGAATGAGTCAGAGATCACGTGGGGAAGATGGTATGCAGTCATGGAACTGACCTCACAGGCAGAAGGAGCCAAGTGATATAGTAGTTGCATGGACAGTCTCTTCTAACTTGAGATTAAACATTCTTTTAAGGCTCTGTGACTTACTTTATAGTGTTTAAACAAAGCAAAAAAGCCTTCAAAAGCAGAATGGCATCATGTGATACATCAGTATTCACAGAACTCCTCAGATCATTGCTGAGCCACTGGCAGAGGGAGTTTGCCCTCTGCAAGTACCACAGGGCAGTGAAATGCTTTGCTGAGGTGTGCTTGGGTTTTCCTCATCACAGGGGTTTCTGCCCTTTCTCCAGGGACAGCCTGTCTCTGTTCCTTCCCTCTGGCTAGAGCTGTCCCACTATTTTCTCCTCAGTCACACTTCTCACTTTCTTAATACCTTGTCTCATATTTTTCATCTTTTGTCCCCATCTCTTCTGTCTCCAGTCTCTCCTTTTTCTACTTAGTTCCCTGCTTCTTTCCAGTTTCATCCAGCTTCACTTTCTTCTTCTCAGTACCTTCTTCAGCTGACTTGCTCATCCAGCCTCATCTCTTGAATGCCATCCCAAGATTTGTCTGTTTTTCCAAAGTATTCCACACATTTCAGGTGCAGGCTCAAGTGGTTATTGAGAGCAGAAGAGAGATGTCTTAATTTTCAGTCCTTGCTCTATTACAGACCTCAGGAGCACTTTCCAATAACTGCTGCAAAACTTCTCAGCCTCTTTGAGCCTCAGGTATGGAACACACTTGAAAACAGATTGTTTCTCTAGGTTAGATGCAGAACTTTAACAAGTTTTAATTGAAAGTGTACAAAGTACATTATCAGTAGGATTTTCAAAATTCTCATGGCCTGACTATACTTGAGTAGATTTCCATAGAAAAAGCAGAGGGTGCATTCTTGACAAAAACCCAATTTCCTGGCTGACATAATTTCACTCATTAAAATAGAATAGATACTTACATTTGGAAAAAAAACCCCAGAATATTGGCAGCATGGGAAAAAATAAAACACTTTTCCCTTTTGTTTTCCTTCAAATGCATTCTGGGATGCAATGCTTCAGTCATAAAAAAGAAAAAGAGACTAAAACAGATTACAGGAGCAGGAAGTTTAGCCTGAGAGGTTAAAGTTGGACTAACTCATCAGTAAATGGATAGTGCTACCAGCTGCAGCTGTATTAAACCATTTTAAAATAAGACAAATGTATCTGCCAGTTGGTTTGAGGTGCCTTTTTTATTTTTCTTTGAAGTGTATGACCTAGGAGGAAGAAATATACCACAGAAACAGTTTAAGTATGTGTTGTACCAGAAACTCATTTTTGATGGGAACAAGAACTCTAAAATCTGAATAATGCTGCAATTTCTGTTACACTGGGTTCCTGCAAGCTCAAAGTTGTTTTAAAGTTGCATTTACATTGCTCTAAAGATGTTCACTTTTTGTGGAAAACAAATTGTTCCACATAGTAGATTTTTTTTTTTAACAAAACCAAACAAAATAAGTTGTCCCAACAGATTTATTTCAAATTCCCTCTGGTTATAGTAACAGCTATAGTTAGAGCTGTTATATAAATATAAATAACTATATTTATATATAGTTATATAATTAGCCTGTATGTTTCTCGCTCATGTAACACCACATTGACATTTGTTGCCTGGTTTTTACTTAGTCTAGAGCTTGGTCTCTAAAAATATTGTGATTACTGCTGCAATATGAATTTTTAGTTGAAAAGCAGATCGTGTTAATACCAATCAGAAACTTCCTTAAACTTTTAGTCCTGCTGGAACCATTCAGGTAGTGCCTCCTCCCACACAGACCAGTCATTGAAATGGAATGGATGCAATGGAGTTTCCAGTGAAGTTGATTGGGTTTTCACAGAGAGAACTGCTGGAGGATTACTCCTGCCCACTGCTGAAGCTGGTAGAATGAGAGTCACATAAAAACTGCTCCCCAGAAAAAACAGGCAGCTCCAAGAACAATACTTTAAAAAAAGTGTAATAAAATACTGCTGGAAACCCTTAGAGTAGATGTTTTATCACAGTGACATAATTTTCTATGAACTATGAGGACTAGATACATCAACTTTGCTTAAGGTCTGTAGACTTTGCTAAAGATGGATCAAGCATGAATTTATTTCAGGGTCTTTCATAGCTGATATTAGTGGTCCATCTCAGAGGAGAGTTTTGGAGTGGCTGATAGTTCTAGTGTGAAGAAGGCTATTGCTAGTATATTAAAGCAACTGTTCTTAGTACATAAACCTCCCATTTTGTGAGAAGGACTAATAAAACATTCTATTTTGCAGGTATATTTGAATAATGTAGACAGATGAGACAGTTCAAGATGATGAAGCTGAAAGCTTCTGTGCTAAGGCATTCTTCAATCTTGGAAGCAGATTGTGGGAGATGGAAATAGCTTTTCATTGATTTCCCTTAAAGAGGCACTAGCATGCAGTTCAGGCACCTTGAGCACTGTGTAGTGTTTCTATAAACAGATATTTGATTGGAGGGATTCTTGGACCTGTGGGATTTTTTTATGCAGCATATTTATATAGAAAAGTGATAGCACTGCTGAGACTGGGAACAGCAGCTGTAGGAACAGCAGTTGTGATTTCTGCTGCAAATGGCAAACTTTTGATGCTTGCTTGGGAGCATGGAAAGAATATTCTGTGTAAACTCCAGTCTTGATACTGAAGTAGCTCTTTGCTCGGGGCCTGAGTACTAAAAGAAATTTGGGACAGTAAAATAGTTATTACATTAAAAAAAACCCAACTTTAAAAAGACCAGTCCTCTGGTCTTTTGCTGGATCAAAAAGGACTAACAACAGTCTTCAGTTTGCAGGTGTGAATTGCCATAGCCTTACTTTCAGGGCATACCTGTGTATTTACAGCAGATACTACTCTGTTCTAGCATGGGCTGTTTCCAGTATTTGCCTTCCATTTTCTAATTGCTCAACTTCCATCTTACAGAAACCAGTTATTGTTTCTCAGAATTTTTTTATTGGTTGGTTGCTTGGGGTTTTTTTTGGAATAGTATTTGTAAAATTTTAGCATTAAACAGAACAGGAGTATTTTCTTGACACATTTTTGGTATTGCTGAAGAAATGTACTGTTAATTTTCTTATTATAGCTCCTTGATTAGCCCCTCCTGAGGTAGTAGTTCCAAACGTTTCCAGTCATGCACATTAGATCATTGGAGATGCTTTGTGGAGATGGGGTGGATGAGTGACTAACATTTTATTTAAAACCAAAGCTGGACTTGAATCTTTTACAAGTTGCTGTAAATCTGAAATAAAATAAGTTATTTTAATCAGATGGGTCTGTCAGTGAGAATTTAAAAAGAAAAAAGCCACAAACCTGTGAAGTTAAGCAGAAATACTTCTTTTTCCATCTGTTTGGTTGAGCTTTCTTCCCCGTTATTAGACAGACTGCATTTTCAGATGTAAAGTGCTACAGAATGGAAAAAACATAAAGCAGTAATAGATGCACTTGCCACATTATGCATTAATGCCTTATGTGTCTGATAGATTGCAGTTCATAAAGATCAGGTTTGGGTAACACTTCAAAGACTTTTCTAGTTAAATTCAGAGAACCTTCTTGTTGCAAAGCTGAAATCATTAATGGAAAAAAGGTTTCTCAGTTTGCAGGCTGAGAGGGCAGCAGTTCCCTGGCCCATGGCAGGGGCAGCCAGCTGGGGAAGGCAGGGACCCCATAGCTCTGCCCAGGGCCCGTGTGCCTTGATCCATATGCGGGCTCCTTGCTGCCGGCTGGCATGTGGGTAGAAAGACAATGATTTTGTATTGTGCACACATCTAAGGTCTTCCCCACCTGTGACAGGCAGCCCGTGACAGCAATGAGGGGAAGGGCTGTAACCCCCAGGGGCTGCCATGGACTGTGCCTGGCCTGGGGCTGTGGTCAGGAAAGCACAGCAGAGTTCACAGTCACTGCCACTGCTCTGCCTGTCTCCACTGCAGCAGACACCGAGGTGTAAATTCATGGCTTGAGGCAGTGCAGGGGCTGCCAGTACAGGTGCTCCTTCCTCATAAACTTGTGCAGATACCTCTGCATTCCCAGATGGAAATTCTCATTGCATGTCAGGCCAGACATTCACAGTGCACCGTCTGTGCCTGTGCACTGTAACCAGAGCTGGCTAGCACTATTTTTACTGCAAAGCTGCTCTTCACATGCATTTTAAAGTTTCTTGCACGTTTTGGTTTTTCAGGAGCATCAGTTCCATTTGAATTGTGTCTGGAACTTTGTGGCACAGATATCTAGACATATTTAATATGTCTTTTATATATATATATATATATATATATATATATATATATATATATACACACACATATTTTTTTATTTTTTTTTAGTTGGCAGACAGTTGTCCTTATGTTCTCCTACCATTTTATAAAATCAGAGTCTCCAGGATTTAAAATGGATCATTGCTCTCTTTCAGTGTGTGTTCAGCTGGACAAGACTAGGTTGCCTTGATTTGAGGTAGTACCTAAGGGGCAAGCATGGTTCTTAGCTATGCAAAGAGAAACAGTTTAGCTGGAAAATTAACATTTGAAGCATCCCACATTCCACTTTCTTTCATGGACTTGGAACTTCTGTAGCTTTCAGGAGAAACAAGACTCCAGCAGTGCAGAGCAGAAGTTCCAAGTTCACTGCAGATGTGGTGGCTTCTTGTGTAAAGAACTGGAATTTAGACTGTGCATATTGAGGGACACAGTGCATTTAGGAATAAGCTCTGCAAAGGAAAGAACGATTTTCAGATTACTGTTTCAGAAACAAGTATTTAAATTATTTTCCTTTGGAGATGTGTTTATCTTTTGGGGTGCCAAAGGATTAATATGATTATATAGAACCACTACAAAAATGAAAACAAGAGTACAACTAGATTATTTGGACTTAATTGAACATGTAGTATTGCATACTGGGAAAATATTAAATTATGAATTATGTCTGAACCTGGAGAATCAAGAAGGGATATGGGGCCTTGTAAAAAGCATTTGCCAGTTACTGTAGGTCATAAGAATGAAACATTGCCAAAAATCTTAGTCAATGTTTTAATTGCCTGTAGAGTTGGTTTCAAATCAGCCCCTTTGCACGTTTCTAGGAGTGTGTTATCTCAGTGCAGCTTTGACACAGCTTTGCTAATGGCAGATGTGAGCCCACATCTGCTGGAAGACTGATGATTTTCTGGTGTTTTGCCAGCACTTCTTTAATTAACCCAAGTGTCAAGGATTTGTTTAAAAGTGTGCTTTTCAAATGTTAACCAAAAGCTGAAAAGCTAGCAGGGTGGTTTCTTTGTTTTACAGTCTTAACTGTACTAGCAGCTCATTTTAAGAAAACTCTAATGGTACAGGGCAAAGAAAATACTGTGCCTCAGACTACTTTCATACCTGCATATTTGAGAAGAAATTGAAGCATAAATAAAGCTACTGTTTCCAAAGTACAAAGTTTCTATCAACAGCAGGCACAGTGTATTTCAAGAAGTTTGGCCCGAGGTCCCACAAGACAAAGGGATACTTCCAAAATTTAGTCTGAAGTGCTGCCTCCCTCATCACCACAGAGCTGTGCTGCTGCTGGTAATCTACTCATGTTCTGAAAGCAGGGGAAGAAAAGTTGGCCCCGGTGTCCTCCTTGAAACAGCAGCAGAGACAGCTCTGAAACACCTTATTTGTGTGAAAATCCCAATAGCCAGCACTTTGAGGGCACTTTGCTGAATGTGACCCCACACGCTAAATTTGCATCATTGGTTTGTCCAAGCAGCATATTTTAAGTAGGAGAAACATCATCTAAAAATATACAAAATTATGCATTCTAGATGCTGTATTTAATTTTACAGTGCACAACTGAAAGAAGAATTTAAAAACCCTCTCCCAGCAGAGAGTATATATTTCTAGGTAATTTATATCTGCCTCTACACAAAGAAATCTGAGATTTACCTTAGTAGATGCAAAATATATTTTTTGCTGCTTTGGCCTCGCTACATCTGGTTTAAAAATGAGATTTTATTTCTTTTTTTACAAACATCCAAAGAGGCCATCCTATTTTCTGTATCAAAACCCCCATGAAAAACTTCAGGTAACTCCCTCAGTAACCACAGGACAAAATTTTTGAGAAAAAAAAAAAGAAATTCCAGATCTGTCATTAAGAAAACACTGAACCAAAGTCAACATTTTGTTTGTTTACAAGTCCCTAGCAGGCAGCACGATTTTAATGCCCTCATGTCACTGAGGGAAACCGAGGGAGAATCACACAGTAAGTTAAATATTTTAGCAAAGTTCATTCCAAAAATCTCTGGGAAATTTTGGAAAGAGATCTGGGCTGTTTAAATCCTAGTAGTCTGGCTTAGCCAGAGGAACATTCTTCACCTGCAGCCATGCCAAGGTGCCTGCTTGTTGCAGCACAGGGCTGGGCAGAGGAGCTGGGCTGGGCTGAGCTGACCTGAGCTGAGCTGAGCTGGGCTGGGCAGGGGAGTTGGGCTGGGCTGGGCTGATCTGGGCAGAGGAGCTGAGCTGAGCTGGGCTGGGCTGAGCTGGGCAGAGGAGCTGGGCTGAGCTGGGCTGGGCTGGGCTGGGCTGGGCTGGGGATGCTGCAGCCCAAGGGCTGCATCCTCAGCACCTCAGCTCTGTGTGTGTGAGCTGGGAGCAAATGGGGATCTCTGGAAGGGACAGCTGTTAGACACTGTAAATAGAACCTGTCTTTGGGCTTGCCATCTTATCACACATGATTGTTGCTGTATTTTAGGAGATTTAGTCAAGCTATATATGACAGAAATAGTAATTACATTGAAGTGTAAAAATAGCTTGTACTCCCAGGGAATAAATAAAAAAATCTACAGGAACTCCTATACTGAAGCTTCACTTTTGATTGTACAGAGTCATACGTTTTCATTTTAGTGCTTTTCTGCCTACAAAAGTGCTAAAAAGCCAGACAGGCCAAGAGAAAGTGCCTGGCACTCTTAGGTCTTCTGAGAAAGGCTCAAGGATTTCATTTTCAGGGAGGCTGAGCTGTAGGCAGCATAAAACTGTCATTGCATTCAGCTGAGCATTAACAATTTTGGAGGGGTTAGTAAATGGTGCATAGATGTTAACTAGTATATATGTGGAGTATAATACAACTCTTAAGCCTTGGTGATTCATGTAGTAATTTTGCCTAGCTGTATTTCATAGCTAAAGAATATTTTAGAAGACATTAAAAATAGAATTAATGAAGAACAAAGCAAAGTGCAAAGTGTTTTTGCAGACCAATTTGCTCATTTTTTTCCTCAAAATTTTATATTGCAGTTAAACCTTGATGAATGAAATGAAGGGCAGCTGAATTGGGGCTTCTGAAGTAGCAGAGATATTCTGAGTTAGCCTGTTCTTCTGATTTTTGCTTGATCCACACAGAGTTTAGTGTATTTGTCTGTCCTTTGTCCTGCTTTAAAGCACTTAGGTCTCTGTCTTGTGGGCAACTGTCAGTAAGTTTAAAAACAGAAATTGTAGCTAAATGAAAAGGATCTTAGAAGGGGTGGGTGTCACTATTTGTTGGCAACAGCAATGAATATTTTGATATTTTTACTCATACATTGCCTGCAGTTGGTATGAGCGGGGTGTACAGGAAATGGTCTATGAGCCAGAAATACTGGTACACGAGAGCATGAGCTCAAGGGTCAGAAAAGGAAAAACAAGAAACAACTCAACTTCACAACAGACTGGTAGAAAATGTGTGCCAAAAACAGAGAAAAGCATTCCAGAAAGAAACCCTTCAGGCTGACTTCTTGGCTGGTGCAAACTGATATTTGTTCTGCTGTAATTTAGTGCAGTGACCTTAATTTATGCCAGCTCAGGTTCTGTCCCTTCACCTTTAGGCTTTGTGCAATGATTGGTTTCTGTGAAAAATACATTTTCTTGCCTTGGTTGGTTGTTGTGGTGGGTAAATGTTCTACATTGCTGTGCCACACACAGAAGGAGCTGTGCTTCAGTTGTGGGAATATAGACTTGCTTTCTGCATTTGGAACTGAGAAGGCTTTTGGTCCCACCCTTCCAATGTGGTCGATGTGGTGGTTCATGGTCCTATTTTTAGGGAAAGCTTTTTTTTATAATGTTTTAATTTTTTTTTTTTAATTAGAGGGTTTGTTGAGGAAAGCATTATTTGCATGTACTTGGAGATCTCAGGAGGGTGGGCGAAGAAGCACAGATGGCTGCTTGGCCAGCAAGAGTGTTTGTTCTAGAAGATTTGTTACCAAGATTTTAATGGAAGATAAAGTAGTCCATGAACCTTCCCTGGGGCATGTCTTTGGTGCAGTTTACAGCCCACTCACAAACTCTGACGTCTTTGATCCAGTTACAAGCATCTTCTCATGGAGGTGGTGGGTACAAAGCAAGAACTCCTCTGAGACCTCTGATGTGCCTGGCTTCCCCAGCAGCCAGCCAATCTTTTCTACTATACAGACACAGCAGAACTGACTTGTAGTTGCAACAAGAGTTGTTTTTAGTGATTCTCTTCTGTTCCATTTGAAAACACAGTTATTTAGTCGTGCTGTTTTCATAGAATGTTATCTCTAGCTTTCCCTTGAAATCTGTCATATAGAAAAAGTACTCTGCTGTTCTAGTCGAGTACTTAATGTGATTTCTGCTGTTTTTGAATAGTATTTTTAATAGTCATTTTTATTATCTAAAGGCTGTGGAAAAAAATGCATCTGTGCCCAAATCTTGCCTATTTTCTCCAGGCATAGAAGTTGTTCTAATTAACCCCCTGGATTTGGTAGAAGTCTTTCTCCCCTTTGTATGCACCCACACACAGAGTGATCTTCTGCTGAAACTGCAGTAAATCGTAGGATTCAGGCAGAACAAAGTCATTAAGTATTTAGTTTATATTTGCTTTTGGAATCTACTTCACATGCAAACAAGGCTTGTCTGCCAAAGGTGTGCATTGCAGGTGACCTAAGGGAGGATGCTCCTTCCACCTGTAAAACCTGCCCTGCCTCAATACCTGTGTGCACACCTGCTTGTACAGAAACGGCTCTTTAGCTCCAAAACTCCTGTACCAGCTGCAGGATCTCAGGATCTGAAGGCATGAGTTAAAATGCAAAGTCATGCAGTGACTGTAATAGAGGCATGTAAAAATACAAAAGGGGAAGTGGAATTACGGTATGGAAGCATAGGATGAGAATAAGAAGCTGCTGTGGTCAGCTTTTAGTAAGTTATGAAAGCATGTACACTGAATGTTTCAACTCTGTTGAATCTGAGCCCAAAAAGTTAATGATGAAAAATGTGAAGCTGTTGTGAAAAGGAAGTAATTCTAATCTAATATTGAATTTATATTGAAGTGTTGTGCTGTTGCTGAGGAAAATGACAGCTCAATAAAAGCTTTATTTTTTTTTTTTGATAGAACTGTTGCTCTGTTAACTTCACAAATTAATTTTCTTCAACAGGCACTTTTGATACTGTTACTTAACAGCACAGCTTGTTACCTGTTTTAAAGAGGTCTCCTGATGTTTATGTCATTAATCTGGATTAAAATTTTGCAATGCCTTCACTAATCTTACGAACTTCATATTAATATGAAGGCAAAAATAACTTTGCTGTTGATTATAATGCTACTTTTTATATTTTTTTTTTATCTGAACAGATGTGTCCTGAAAGCAGCAGGAATATTAGAGAGGTACAATGTGCATCATACAATAACAAGCCATTTATGGGTCGATTTTATGAATGGGAACCTTTTGCAGAAGGTAAGGGAAAACAGCTTGGTTTTGCATTATTATACAGATTGTGTTTTGGGAAGGCAGATGTGGTTTTTGCTTAGTGGGACCATCAGGCAGCTTTGATCCACAGCTGATGTTACCTATTTTTACAGCTGAACATGAGTCAGTGCAGATGAAGGTAGGTTTATATCTGACACCCACTTAGATCTGATAATGTTTGTTTCTAATGCAGCCATATCTCAGTCCTCAACTTATCTGTTGTGGGCAAAGTGAAGACTGGCAGAGCTGCTCCTCTTTATGTTTCTAGTTAAAGCCATGTTTGGCTTTGTGAAGTTGCCCAAAAGGAAGTTTCAGAGCTGTACACCTGTGGCACTTTGTAGCAGGCATTTAGGCAGAACAAGGAGCCAGGCACTCCAGCAAGCACATGGCTGAAGGCACATTCTGCACACAGATCACTTCTGCAAGGTGGCTTTGAAGATTTAGGATGTGTTAGCTTTGATGCATCCCTTTTCAAACCCCACTTGAGGAGACCCAGCCAGTGCTGATCCAGCTCAGCCCACCTCCCTCTTCTTGCTTCCTACACAGCAGCTTTGACTCACTCTGTCTTCTGCCAGGAAAGATGAATCAGGGGATCTAGAACATGGCATGATCATTTCTTTTTCCCTCCCCTGCATAGCACATCTTGCTCCTAATGTTTATACTGGATCAAGAAGGGCAGTTAAACTGTAATTCACAGCACTGTCTTGCTGGTGAGTTAAGTGTAATTATTGTTATTTTTAAAAAATACTCGTATTTTTATTTCTCCATCGTTCAGATTGGTGCAGCTGCATTTCTAACCCACTTTATCTGCTGCTCCAACATAAACTTTTGTCTTTATTAAAAAAGTCATATTAGAGGGACTATAAACCCTATGAATTTAGAGTATTTAATGAAAAAACCTAGTTTGTGTGGGAAAACCAGTAGCACATGATGACTTTAAGGGCAGGATTTGAGAAGAAGGGTCCAGTTGTGGCAGAGGGAAAACATCACAGTGACATAACCATAAAACCTGTAAGGAAGTTTAGTTCTACAGAAATAATGAATGTTTTAATCATACAGGTAATTGAACTCTTTAATTTGAAATCTTAAGTTCAGTTAACTTTCATTTTTAATTGTGATAAATTCATAACCTTTTGATGGCTGGATAAAAGAATCTATTGAAAGGAGAGAGCCTACTGGTTGACTGAAAAGGGTGACTTTCTGGGGACCTTGCCACAGGTGTCTCTTAGTGAAGAATGGCTGCATTTGTTGAAAGGAGGGAGACACCTGCAGACTTTTTTGTCAGAAATTCTCTATAAGGTTAAAGATGGAATAAAGTCCTCTCCAGGAGAGCCTGTGCCTATATTTTGTCTTCAGAAGGATACCTGGATTGTCTTGTGCATCCAAAATACATCATCAAATGCAGTATTTTTAAATCAACAACTGCAAAAAATCCTGGATAGCTACACTCTCTTGCTTTGATTTCTGTTGGAAAATGTCAGCCAGGTATGTGTAATACACAGCCTTTTAAGCAGCAGTCCTAGCCCTGGGTTTCTGTTCCAGCTGGTAGAGTTACACCCGTGCAGGCTCAGATTCTGGGAGCTCTGCTCTCTGCAGTCCTGCAGGGATCTTGGGCTTTACTGGCCTGGTTGCTCTTCAAAATGCTGACCAGTGAGGGCTGCTCCCATGTGTGCAAAACTTGAAAGAACTGAAAATGTGTTCTTTATGGACTTGGCTTTTTTCTTCCTTCTAGCTGAAGGAAGTTACAAGGAGAAAAATACTGCAAAATTTGAGAAATTTCATATTCTTAGAGAAAATAGATTTTTTTGCAAATCAGAGCTTGGTCCACTGTGAGTCAGACATGATTTACCCCTAACAGATATTGAGACTCTTCCATCAAAGTAAAGAAAATGTTAAGTTTAAATGGAAAGAATTCTGTTAATTTTTTGTTTGTTTTGCTATTTTACAGAGAATTTTTAATGGGGAGTTTTCTAAAACGCATACTTGACCAAGCATTCTCTCCAAATGATGTTTTGGTTTGCTTTTTGTTCTAAAGACATCAGCTCTAGTTTCAGAGCTCCCCTTTCAGGTGACTGCACTTGTTTGCAGGGCAGGACATTTATTTCCCAGGAATCCTGGCTGTTCCAACGTGTGTGTTATTTTACATGTGCAGCTGTGGCTTGTGTTGGGCTGACTGGATGTTGGCTCCAGAGGCAATGGCAGCAGCGGGGACGTGGCTCAGGGATCATCACAGTGGTGTCTGTACACATGATTTAGTTCCACTTGGTAGAGTCAAGATGTCTTTGGCTTAAAATGCTGGATGAAGCCATGTGAATTTCTAGGAACGGAGCCACGCTCAGATCTCGGGGCTGTTTGAAGAGCTCGTGCTGGCAGGCGGGAGGGCTGTGCAGAGGGAGCACAGCGAGAGGCGCCGCTCCCGCTGCGGCTGCACCGGGGCAGCGCCTTCACCTGGCCACAGGCAGCAGCTCTGCAAGGCTGGCAGCCTCTCTTCCCTTCCTCTGACTGCCACGCCTGGCTTCTCCTGTGACCTCTGCTCTTGTGTTTGGTGCTGAGTTGTCACAGAGCCTCTAACACTGCATTGCTCCTGGGAGCAGAGTCAACTGGGATGCAAATTCCTGTGGCTGAAAGCAGGGTGTGTCAAATGGCACTGATGTCACTGCTGCATTTTCTGTGGGGGGAAAATATGTGTCCCCACTGTCCCCCAGTATCATTGTTGCCAAACCTAATGACTGATGGGCACCACAAAGAGAGGTTCAAAATCAGCTGGGGCAAAAGAGGCTGACAGGGCTGGGAATCAGCACCCAGCCTTGTGATAGGCCAGGAGGCAGTTTCAGCTGGCTTCTCTTTATTTGAAATGTGTCAGAATCCAAACATTGAGTGAATGGAAGGATATTTGGTCAGCATGGCTTTTCTTGCTGAACTTCAATGGTACTCTGTCCTCTAAAATGACACTCATGTCAATACTCCATCCTGAAGCTTGTGTTGTGTTCAGGGAAGAACTCACTGTACAGGTAAATATGTACATGCTTTAAAATAATTTATCAGGTCACTTTTGTCTTAAAATACCTTCTAGTAGCCTGATTTCTAGCTAGAGATGTCTGCCTGCTATATCTGGGATAAATATAAGCGCTGAAGAAAATAAAATTTATAGTGAAATTCCACAAGTGTCTAGTAAATACTGCAGCTTCAATACTTTGTGTCAGACAAGAGGCATTTAAGATGTAGTCTGAATCAGTTTGGGTATTAAGATGGAAACTGAAGAGTAATGCAAAGCTGCTGAATTTATTGATTAGTAGTTTTTTTCTTGCTGGATTTTAACCAACAGCTTTCACTCATTTTGAATGACAAAATAGCTTCTTCTAACAGAAGACACTGAATGAGGTCTGATTAATATGATTCAAGTAATTATAAAATGGAAGAAAAACCTAAAACCTCTTAAAAATCTTGGTCAGGTGCTGAGAGTGGCAAGTAGCATCAAGCACTTGGAGTACCATCAATAAGATGTTTTGTGGAGTATTTTCCATTCAGTGATGGAACAGCTGAAAGCTGTTCCAAGGTCAAGCCTGAATGTATTATGTTTGTTTTCAATAGTTTAGTGTGAGGTTTTTCTTCTCTTAGAATTGTGAGATATGTTTATAAACAAATTATAGATATATATTGTGCACATTATTAGAGCAAGAATTCCTTCAGTGTCCACTGCTGGGGTTCATTACATCTTAGTATGGAACCATTCTAGGAACTCTGTGAAGGTAGATACACATGGAAAAACCTAACATTTGTGTCATCTGGTTAGGTTAACTGGAAGCAGAACTTGAGAGTACTCAGAGAATTGATTGCTGTGTGTGGTCAGGAAGGTGGGCCCTGGTGTTTCCTGAATGCCTGTGATCCTTGGCAGTGCAATCCTTGAGACCCAGAGGTAACAGAGTCCCAGTTTATTAATGCTTGGCCTTCCCTAATTTGTGACTGCCAGTTCCTTGGGGCTCAGGGGAGGCTCTGCTGAACCACATTCTCTCAGTGTGCTATACTTGGACAACCTAATGTTTTCACCTGGAGGACAAGAAGTCATCTAACTCTTCTATTTATACTTTCTCTTATTTCTAGTTAGTGAACACAGAGACACACATATATCCTGCAAATATATATGTATGTGTACATATATATACTGGGAATCTATATACATTATCTCTAGAAATAATCCAGCTGTGCTGCAGTTCACCCAGCTGCAAGGTATTATATTCAATGAGGCAACTGCTTGAAGTCTTCATTTCTCCTTGCAGCAGACCATACTTCTCTGCTTCTCTTTTGCCTCCACCTGTTAGAAATCTTCTTGATTGTTTCTATTCTGTTCTGTGGCTAGTTGTTCTTTACAGTGCATGTCCTTTAATTGCATGGGCTTTATTTTCTAAGACAATTTTTTTGCTTCTCCTGTTTTATGTGAAATGCTGTAGGCAGACAGATTCATCAGTGAGGCATCAGATGCTTTTGGGAGACTTGGAATGTAATGAGTAGATGATGTTTATATTTATTGATTAGTTACAACTCAGATAGTGCCTGCTTCCAATACAATAGATACAGGACATCCTGAAACATATACCTGTAATTACTGACAAGAGCTTAGGCACTATAGACATAAAATTTCTCTTAAATTCTGATGGAATATGGTCTCTGATTTCCTTCAGACTCAGTGGAAATCCTTTGTGAGGCAGTGAAATATCCATTTTTCACACATTACTGAAAATACTATTTCACTTTTAAGTGAAATGTCCTTGAAATATTGCTCACTTATGAGACTAGAATTTATTCAAATGCAGAACAGGAAGTTCACTTATACTATGTCACTGTTTTCCGCTTTATTTATTGCTGGCTTGTGAATGGATCACAAGAGAAAGCACATGGAAGTTTGCAACTTTAAAAGTAGGGTTGTGGTAAAGTATCTGAGGCATTTCTTTGACTTCATCTATAAATCTGCTTCCTGAACATCTGTTGTATTGAGCTTGACCTGGAAATTGTAAATATCCTGTGTATTACTGAAATATGTAACTACGTCTATAGAAAGATTTAATTTAAAAAATTGCTGAGATATTTATGTATATGGAAACCTAGTGCTTCCACATGGCAGCATACCTTTTATAGTTATTCTTTCTGTATAATTTTATTAATACACATATTTTGATTTGCATTTGTAAGAAGCTTAGTGATATTAGAGCCTGGTGTTTACCCTTGATTCTGTGGTTTGTTACAATAATTAATAATGCATATGTATTTTTAAGTGTACTGTTTCAAGCAGAGCTTGCCATACTCTGGTGACTGAAATGAGCCATTTCCCTGTAATAGATCACATGTACCACATGTAATGTTTCTAATTCATTGTGCATACTTTAATTTCCTCACTTTTCTACTTGCTGTTTGGAGGAGAAAGTGGGTTAAGAGTGGTGAGAGCAAGAAGTGGGTGTTTATAGATGGACACCTGGATGAGCCTCAAGAATTGGAAATGGTTGTTAGTGCCTTTAGGAAAATGGGAAATTACATCCATCAAATGTTGTCATTCATCTGTAAATTCAAGACACTCTGAAGTGCAATGGAACATAAACCATCTAAACAGAATGTATTTGTAAGACAGGAAAGTGAGAGAAGGGAGATGAGTAGACAGGCCTTAGATAAATGTAGCCTAGGTTTGCTGTAAGAGACACTGCCCTCTGTGTCCAGGTGACCAATATCTACAGATGCATTTTAGAGTATCTGACCTGTCCAGTTGCATTAATTGTGAGTTGGGGAAATGTCCCAGGAAGAATTATGCCCTCATTTCAAAGCACAATTTTTGGCTCTTTTGTTTGGAGCAGAAAGCTAAGGACAGATGTTGTGGCTTTCGGACTCAGATGTAGAAAGAAAATTGTGTCCAGATTTTGTGGTACTGAAGATTCTTAGGCTAGAAAAGAATGTAGAAGGAGGATTTGTTATTTGCAAAGCAGTGTGGTAGTGAGTGGTACAGATACTTTGATAAAATTTGTCTGTTTTATCTATTAGTGTCCCTTGAAACAAGATGCAGGTGTCCAATATTCAGAAATGAATTAAAAACACCTCCACCCCATAAAATGGAGTAAATGTAATGCTTTGATCCACCAAACATATTGGTATTAAGTACTTAGTAGCTTTATCACAACTTTCTCAATGTCTGACTTGGCTGTCAGGCAAAGTCTGTAATAAGCAGGACTACATGAGTCAACAATATGTGAGCTCATGTAATCAGTCTGTACCAGTCATCTGTCTGTGTTCTTCCATAGCTTCATCATGTGCAGTGGCTGTGCAGAGCAGCCTAAAACTTGCTGCAAGTGGACAGCTGAGGATTTGGATCCCTTTGATTTGGGGAGCAGTCTGAGTTGTGTAAAGATGGGCAAGAGAATACCCTGGAAAAAGAGGCCTGCTAGGGATCCAGGGTATGGATGTGATTATCCAGGAGTGAAAATGAGCATAGAGCAAGGTTGCTTTAAATTAACATACCCTAAGAATTTAACCTGCCCTGGCAATTCCCGGGGTTGGTCTCTATCTTTTCTGAGTTCTCCATTTTGGATCAAGGACAGCTTTCTCAGCAGCAAAACCTCTGGCATGTATGAATAAGAAATAAAGATTATGCTGGTTCCTCTTTTCTGTCAGTTCTCCCAAAGGTTATGTGGTAACCTATAGTCCTACCCAGTGGGAGGATTAAAAAAATCTTTTGGAATCTCCATTTCATTTTGTAGCACCCAGTCTTTTGTATGTTGGGTTTGCAAAGATAAGGGAGAGAACAAATCAAGATTTGAATGTGTTATTTCTCCCACTCTGTAATGAGTGGTTACTGTGTCCAAGTAACTGTAACTGCAAAACAAGTGCTGTGCTTTGGGATGCTTCGGTCTTGTTTGCAGGTATTGTCTGTTGACTCCTATTGTCCATGGGAAAAGTCCTCCATTAAGCTTCAGAGACAAAAAAAAAAAAAAAATCACTCAAAAAAATTTGCCTTTGCTGTTGAAACAACATTTTTACTTCCTTTGAATTCTTTATAGCAATACACCAATGAAAAGAGGGCATCCTGTCCTTATTCCTACACCTCTTTGGGGATACAAAAAATGAGTCTTAGTCTGAATTCTCTTAAATCTGTTCTGTTTGGTTATAGATTCCTTTTGTAGCAGAGCCATGCAGGATCAGATGCTCTGAGCAGATGTATTTTACAGCTTCACAAGGAAAATATTTTGTATGAGTTCCACGTTTGTAGTCCTAGGAGTCCTTGTCACACAGATCTGCATAACCATTTCATGTAGTGTGATGACAAGAATGGGGCAGAGCTGGGGTTCACAGTGTTCTGCAGGTATACACTGCTTGCATCAACCCCAGTGTTATTGCCCCATCTCCCAGATTTATGAAATAGTCTGGAGAATAAAATGGAGCTGCAAGGTCAGGACTGTGTAATCATTTTAGTGTGTTATGCATTAACTTTGGGGAATATTGAATAAATGGGGCAGCAGTTAAGCAAAGGATTATCAAGACATATTCCATTTTTGTTGTTAAATGCATGAAATATTTATTCAACACATTTCTTGTACAATTCAATACATTTCTTTTACAATTTGAAGTTTTAAAAATCGAGTGAATACACTATCTTTGACTCAATTAATGTGTGGAAATAGTTTTTGTTGATTCAATTATGAATTTCAAAAGGTTTTAAAATAGTTTCATAGTATTTTCCATGTGTTTGATTTCAGTAAAGCTTTCACATTCATCTATTCCTGCCAAGAGCAGTTGTCCTAATGTGGTGGTGTGTGTGTAGCAGGTTGCAGAGCTCCCAGTCAGGTTGCTGCTAAAGTTAAAGAAAAGCAATATAAATATAACTTTTTATAGGTCCTAATGGTATAAGAATTGTTAAGGTTAGCATGAGTTTTTCCCATTCACTTCAATGGCTTTTGGATGAGGTAATTTAGAAGAAAATTCCACATGTAACTAAAAAAGTGAACAGAATTGAGGTCTGATCCTGAAAAATTTTGTTGCAGGCTGATAATATCCAGATTTCTTTGTTTTCAAAGCGTTGGTGTATACATAATTCCATGGAGGCTCAGGAACTCACTAGAAATTTTCACAGTTTCTTTGAAAAATGATGAGTTCAAAGAGTGCACCTGCAGCCTCTACTCTGCTCAGAGGTTCAGGGAGCTGTTTGTGAGTCTGGGCATGGTTCTGCTGGGTGAGTGTATGAGCAGGGACTCAGGAAACAGTGACACAAACATGGGAGTCAGACTCTTTCATTCTGTGAACAAATTACAAGTACACAAAGAAGGGCTTTAGGATCATCTCAGAGACCAAAGTAGTTTCCTTCTTTACCCCTCCCCAAAATGTCTCTGTCTTTTGTTTTACTGTATGTATTCCTGAGTAATTAAAATGATGACTAGAAATGAAACATTTATTCTACCGAACTTTTAAAGGATTGACAGTTGTCCTGAAAAGTGAAAATAGTATTGTATTTCTAGTTTTAAAAAGCTCCAAACACTGAAGTAATGGAGAAATGGAGAAATGAACTATGAAAGGGGTCCTATGTGCTTGGAAGACTGATATCTTCTGAGTATGTTACATTATGTTGAAAGAATTACATATTAAGATACTTTTCACATATAGTTTGTTCATTTTGAGCCTGTTCCAGTTTCAGCTAATATGAAAGAAAGCAGTAACTTCAGAGAGAGTCAAATGTGAATCTAAACATTTATGTTCACAGTTTCCATTTGTGTACTCAAAACTTTGTTATGCATATTCTCAGTGGTAGAACTTACACTTTCCAGAAGATTTAGGTGTAAAATTCTATTTTCTTTATGTAATTTCTATGGCATAATACGGGTTTTAGAAATTAACACATGCTTATACTGAAAGGATAGATATACAAGTTCTGGTTCCACTAAAATTTGTGGATTTTACCTTATTAGCATTCTAGATACTTCTGAAGCTGAGTTTTGGGTCAGTCTAAAGTGAGACCAAAACCTTTGGTTGTAGTTACCAGCAGCAGTGAGGTGCAAGGTCACAAGTCAGAAGTTGTGGCTGGTTGAAAATTTTAGGGAGCCTGCTGAAGTCTGGAAGATTTTTGGTCTTAGATCTGGCAAAGCTGCTGCTGCTGTGTTTTCCTCGTTGGTGGCTTATTGGTATTTGACATTTGAACGTGGTGTAGGGCACTTAAACCATGGGCAGTTTTTGCCCAGAGTGAGATCCAGGCTGGCCCAGGTGAGGCCCTGGTAGCAGGTGCAGCCATTTCCAGGGATTGCTGCAGGAGGGGCTGTCCCAGCACCTGCTGTGGAGCTTCAGCTGTGCCTGGGAGCTCCTGCTGCCTCTCGTCAGCTCACCCTGCAAACGTGCAGACTGCTCGTGTCCCTGCTGTGGCCTCTGACAAATACAAGGTAAAAGCCATTTGCTTAAGCCTCCCTTTCTCTGATAAAACCACTGTCTGTGGGCTTTGAGGGAGAAGATTCCCTCGTGGTGTTTTATGGTGCAGGAAAGCCAAGGTTAGACCCTGTGGCTGCAGCTCAGGGCTGAGCCTCGCTGAGCTCAGGCTTAGTCTGAAGTCACTGTGCAGGATTTTAAGAGTGGGGGAAGGGATGAGAGGTTGTAAAGATAAACTACTACAGAGGGGTCAAAAGGATTAAGACTAACAGTGTATTTTTTAATGTGGCATTCCTTTAAGAGCCCTCAGATTGACAATTTCCAACTTCATCTAACAGGCTTTCAAAGGAGCAGAGTTCACAGCTCTCACTGATGTTACTGTTTGCTGGAAAAATGAGGCTATTTATGAATATGAACATGGGTGCATGTGTTGCACATTATTAATTAAATATTGGCATTTCTGTTTCTCTGGAGCGTTCTGTTAGTGTTTGATGGAGTTACTTGGTAGTGCTGAGTGTTATGAAGGGAATTAAAAGAGATTTTGCCAATTGAGACAGTATAAGTAGTTGGACTGGCATTTATATAAGCTCGATATTCCTTCTTCTTGTGATGAATTACTATTTTCAAAGCAAGGAAACTCTTACCCACTGTGAAGAAAGAACTTATAATATGGATGAACATCAGAAGAAAGAGATTCCCAGTGGTAGTATATAAAATGAAAAGCAGAACTGGCTTCTATTGTGCTCTGTTTCCATTAGACATCTTGGAAGTTTTATAAGCATGGTGCATAATAAATATCTAAGCCACAGTTTGAGGTCTTTTACAAAGGACAGACAATTCTTGTTAATGTTTTTCTGGATCAGTCCTTGCTCTTAGACCCAGATTGATACAAATCTCTGGCATTTGTCCACTGAGTCAACTTGTGAATTTGTTAATTTGCTTTCCATATTGCACTGTATAACTCTGAATTTAAATCCAAACGCCACAAATTTAAAATTGAATCTGAAAGAGCCAGAGAAACTGCATTAAATTTGCTCATATATCTACAAAGGGAGGAGATCTGCTTCTGAGTAATTTTGGTCATAGGCCTAAAAACATTGAGGTGCAACCTACTCTGGTTGGTTCTGCTGTAACAGTACAGTGATTCCTCTGGAGAGAGATCACAAAGAGCTAACTGTTTGGACCCATTTCACCACTGAGGTGAATATAAAGTATAAAAACAGAAACAGACCTCAAAAAGTTGAGCTTGATCTTTTTTCAGATGTAATAATATGAGTCTGGTGACATCATCAGATCTGAAAAGTAATGTAGACTTTTACTGTATTTTCTTTTCATTGCTCCAGTATAAATGTAACCCAGTGTATGTAAAATGCATTATAGCAAATCCACAAGCAATTTCCTTCATTGTAACAAATACTGCATCTCATTAGAGCAAAACAAGCCCCCAGTTATGGCACAGAACATCTGCTTAATAATTTCAAGTTCCTCCAACTATGCTGCCAAAACATCTAAAAAGTCAAGATCTAGTCCATTACTTTGATCAACTGAAGTAGTAAAATTATAAATAATGCCCCAAATGCAGATCTGGTGAAAGGCAGAGCAGTGCTGCTGATCCTGAGCTCGGAGAGCTGGGACTGATGGGGATGTGCCATAAGGCACTGGGACTGGCATCCTCAGGGGAGGCAGACCTGCATCTCAGCCTTGTCCAGGTTTTCTGTGTAGCAGTGAGAAAGTTAGTTCATCTTTCTGTGTCCTGACTGTAAAATTCAGTTTCAAATGCTGTCCATGTCTCAGGAGTTTTCTGTAATGCATATGAGGTTACTTTAACATTACTGACAAGAGCCAAAACATCCTTAAACAAACAACAGGTCATTGTTTATGTAAAAATTGGCGTGAGTTGTAATGTAACTCATTATTTGTCTGCTCTGTGTGTCTTAGGGAGAAGATTGCATTGTGTTATTGCAGTGTTAACATTTTGACTATTTGTGTTCGTTCTAACTTTAAACAAAAACTGAAAATGGGAAAATTTTCCAGGAATACAAAACATTTTGAAGTATCAATTTTTTTGGGATCAAAATTGCCAAAACTTAAATATATATGTATGTGTATATATAATTGTAATGTTATTAGGATGTAAAATTATTTTAATTTTCAGTGTAATAAGATGCTTCAGCATTGAAGTGAAACGAGAAAGTGAAAATTATTTTGACATCCCCTCCTTTGTATTTAGCAAAACAGACATGAGGAAAGATTTCAGTTTTCACAAAATCAAAAATTTTGAAAAAATGGGAAAAAGAGCACTTGAATCACTCCTCTGTATTTGCAACTAGATTGAAAAATATGCTGAAAATACAATATATCAAAAAGATTCTTGCACATGGCGAAGTCATTGGAACAGAAGAAAAGCCTGATTCTGAGCAGTAACTGTCATGGGAAAGCAGAAATACCAGTCAGTTTCCTATTGCTCAGGTTTTATACAGCATGGTTGCATGTGTTGCTCACAAACTGGCACATGTAGTTGTGGTGTAGATGATGGAATTTGACTGAAGGAAGTGGCTGGCTTTAGTGGGCCAGCTACAGCCAGGACTGACTGTGGCAGTAAAGCAGGTCAGGAGTGTCCCCTTTAAACCCTGGTTCCTCCTTAGCCCAAGCCCAGGTTGAGATGATCTGCTCCCTAAGCTCTTGCTGCAGGGCTGCTCTTTCTGCCCACAGGAACAGTTGTTGCTGTGGTGTCCCAAGAGCATGAGAGAGAACAATTCCCAGTGTCTGCCCATTAATCAAACCTGAATCTCAGCTGCCAAATACATAGAATAAAAATCCATTGATTTTATCTCAATGAACATATAGAACATTAGAAGGGAAAAGAGTCAAAAAAGATGTGCTGCTTAGCATAATTTCTCTATCCTTAGTTTCATTATGTATTTAGAACTTAGTTTTCTGGGTTTAAATGGTCTTAATTCTCCTTGAGAGGGTTTTCAGTTATTTAACAATCTTGCTGTCAAGTGTTTGCTTTTTCTTTTAATTAGTTACTTTCTGGGCTTGGTTTTAAGGGTTTTATTTTGATCTTAATCCAAAACCCATATCACCTTTACTGAACATTCTTAATCCTCTATTGGATAGTTAGAGTATTTTCAGGTGTTTATGCCTGACTGTCAGTTATACCATGTATGTTTAGCTTAAAAATAATTGGAAGGAAAGTCTAGTTATTTCTTTCATAATTTATGAAAAAAATAACTGAGTCTGAGACTTAAAAACTCCTGGCTTTCTCTGGTGACTGTCTGGTAAGTGTTGGTTTTCTAGCATCATGGTTAGATCTGATACTGCAGAGCAATAAGGATTACTTTTTACTTGCTATATTGAATTTCTTCTCTTCCCTTTCTCTCTGATTTAGCCTTCTTTTATATGGGCAATCCCTTAGTCCTCCCTGTTTCAAATCCAGAGGCACATCCTGGAGCTAATGTGCACCGTGTTGCTCATTCCCACAGGTAAATTGGGCAGGCCCAGCTTCCTGCATGTTTGTACAACCCAGCCCAAGTGCATTTCACCTGGTTCACAATTACAGCAAAACATAACATTTCTGAGTGCATGCTATGAGGAGAACAAAGCCCAGCTGTATAAAGTGTTAGTGGTTTGTGTTTAGGTGGAAAATCTTGTTGATGTGCTGCCTGCTGCAGAGCATGGGGAATTCATCAGTAAACACTCCTGGCATCAGCCCCGCCGGGTGAGACAGAGGAAATGGGATCCTGCTGCTGTACGTGAAACTATGCCTGCCCTCTCTGCAGAGCCTGGAGCAAGAGCTCAACCTCCAGCTCACAGTTAGCATTATTCTTCAGGAAATTTTGGGCATAGGAATGATCTTTTAATACAGGATTGCTTTTGGCCCCTTTTCTGATACACACTGTTCTGTGAAGTCAGCTCTGGCGTATCCAATAGAAGCCTTAATTCTGTTTTTTTTACTGCTACTGCCACAGAAAATCACTTCAGTACTTGAGGACAACATGTTGGCTTCCAAGTGAAGTAATAGGAGTGCTGAGTTGACATTGAAGACCTGCAAAATTTAAGTCATAGCAAAAAACATGGTCAAGGCCTTAAAAATACTTTGAAATTCAAAATCAGGCTATCTGATGTGTCAAGTTCTATGGGTGCTGCCTAATGCATGCACACAAAGCTGTTTGCACAAATTAATTTTTACTTTTATTCTTACATGTTGATATTAATTCTGATGAAGTGTGCCTCTAATAAGTTTTTTATTTAAGATTCGTTTTCATGACAGGAGTGTTTACAAAGAGACGAACAGTTACCAGCAGTCAGAACTGAAATACGTTTTTTAGTTCACTGAACTGCACAAATGGATTTTAAAACCCTGTGTCTAAACCTAAGCAGTTATTCTCATTTATACACTGGTAAATCCCTCCCCATCATTCAATTGAGGATTAAGTGTATGCAAGCTTGTGTACTGTTTGTATATGAAGGAGGTGCTGCATGTTTTTATAGCACATGTAATATATTCTAAATGTTGGTCAGTTTATGATTTATGAAACTATACTGCAATACATGTTAAGGTGTTTATTGCAGCATTCAAATTATTGAATTATTCACTAAATTATTGCAATTTTCAGTAATTTAACCTGACATTTCAATAAATATTTATTGTGTAATTGCTTATTTGTTTTTTGCATTTACATGAAAGTGGAAATTTTGCTGATCAGACCACCTGTTTATTTATATTGGCTATTGGTCACTGTTAGTGCTGGATATTGAATTTGGAAGGCCGAGTGAAAGCAGTGTATGTTCTGTATCTAGTTAGCACAGGCATCAACTGCAGGGAAAATACAATGGCCTGAGGATTTGTGTATGTTGGCAACTGGTATATGCACCTACACCACAGACAGCTTAAAATCTGTATACATTTGTCTTCACAGCTGCTTCTAATCATATTAGCAAGATTGATATTCTTGTACATGCCAGAGGCGATCCCTCCGCTCTCTGTTAAAGCAGAACCACGCAGGACAGGGGCCTGAATTACAAACACAGATTGGAGAGCAGGTGTTAACTTTTCAAAGAAGAAAAGACTGTGTTGTTAAGAACAAATCCAAGTTTCAAAAGGATTTTTCTACTGCCTGGGATATTGGATCTCTTGAGATAAGATTCAAGTGCTTGTGAAAACATGGGTATTATAGACATGTCCTGCTATTATCAAAGGGATACTTTATTAATGTTCCTGTTCGGCTGTGAACTCATTCTTCTGTTTCTTTTTCTGTGAATTGCAATCAGGCCCGTTGCTTCTGAGACTATTGCCTCTTGTCAGTTTTTGAGACAGAGCTGGCATGAGGACAAATAAGTAATATGTCGTTTCCTAAAAGACCTTTTTTCTAGGATTATTCATGGTAATCTTTTTTGTGGAGGTCTGCCTCCCAAGAGGCCCCTGCACTTATATCTCACATAGTGAGACTTCAGTAAAAGCAGTAATTGCATTATTGTACCTTTCTGGGCTTTGGCCACAGTTCATGTAACACAGTCTGTGTCTTTAATCAGCCCATAACACAGGAAACTATTCTGCAGTGTGGTACCTTCCCAAACATTAGACATCCCAGCCCAGGGCTGGTGCAAATAAGCAGGTACTGAAGGGGCAGGTCAGCAAGATATTTTGGGACATAGGAAGTCATTAAAAAAATAAAAATGTTAATATTCCTTTAACTTCATAGATTGAGATTTCTGTGGCATAGAAAATATCCTTAGGGTGTAAAAGTTTTGGGTCTTCAACTTTCGCAGAATCACAGAATCAAGTAGGGTTGGAAAAGACCTCTGAGATCATCAAGTCCATCCAATCCTCCAAGTGATTATGTGATTATCTGTTGCATAAAATATATGAGCAAAAGCTTTTCAACCATTATTTCATTTGACTTTCTTTTTCATGAGCAGTAGAAATCAGGCCTTCGTATCTAACAAGAACGTTTCATCTGTAAATACAAATGTATATATTTTAAACTTCCGTTACTTAAATATATGTAAAAAATTTGTGTAGAACAAGTATTCCAATTTGATAAATTAACTATTGTTTGAAGTTAGATTAGTTCTGAATTTTTTAAATTATAAATTTAAACTGTGATGGAAATTTCCTGTTTTCTTATGTGTTTTAAAAATTCAAGAAATACACTAAAAAGTTGAATGTAGAGCTGTGTTCCTCATTTTAACACAGCATAATTACTTCATAAAGCAATACTATAATGATGTTGGCTTTGTTTGCATGCACTGGAAACATGAATTTTTGTAGAGAAATAGGCAATGTTGAGGACCCATATTTACAGTGTATGCATTTTGGGACATTGTTCTCTAGATTAGCTGTGGTCTGGTCCCCTGAACTAAATGGAATTTATCAGAAGGAGAGTGTCTTCCAGATTAATGTAATTTGGCAGAAATCCCATTTGCATGCTTAGGAATTGCTTGGCAGTATGAACTAACAATGGTTGGTAGGGATTTTGGAGAGAGTTTTGTATCAAAAGCAAATTCCTTGTCCAAATTAAAATTATAACGTAAATACTTTTTTTTTTTTTTTTTACTTTATTAGCATCTGAAAATGTTCATGGAGTATTTGAGAAATCCCAATTTCAGTAGTTCAGTCCAAAATTGGACTTGTGGAGAAAGTGGAGCTCTGTGGGTGTCTGGCTGAGCTGCCAGGTGCTGGCTCCTGCTCTGGCTAGTGCCAGTGAAGGTGCTGCTCCTCTGTGGCCAAGGATGAGCTGGGGCCATGGCAATTCCCAGCAACAACTGCAGACAGGGCAGAGAAACTGCTGGGAGAGCGTCCAGTCATGCCTTTGGGCAGTGTGGGAGGGATCAGTGCTGAAACACAAACATCTGCATACAGCCATCCTCCTCAACAGGGGTGGGGAGTCAAGTGCAATTAAAAAAAAAATAAATAAAATGTGCTGGGCTGGTACAGGAAGCCTATCTGCATACTGAAGCACCGAGCTAAGGTGGCCAGGCTTAGTCTGTAACTTCTCTGGTAAAATGGAAAAAACAGTGATGCTGATATATTTCAGTTATTTCATGAAGTTTCATCTAGCTCAGAGACAAGGAAAGCAAATGGAAAATCAGCAAAATCTGATTCAAAACATTTGAATTTGACATTTTCTTCAATTCTATAACAATGCATTTTCAAAGATGTTCAATTGAAGTGTAGGAAAATGTTGTGGGTTATGTGAAAGCCTGACTCCTTGTACTGCTGGCTCATGGTCTGTACTCCTGGAAAGCCAAAAAGAATGGGCAGCTCTGTTGTGAAACAACACAGCTCAGTGTGGAAGAAAGCACTGAGGGACATGTGAATGGAAGGTGGGCTCACCAGTAGAGTTGCTGATTTTGTTTTACAGATACAAGTCAGTTACAACTCCTAAATTCAGTGGATTTGCCTACTGTAAAGAAAGTCCTCAGAACTGAGATTTTATTACTTACAGATACACAAACGATGTATTTCTCCCCTTATGAAGGAAGGATATTGTCTTCTATGTGTCTTATGTGGAGCCCACTCAGATCATTGCATCCTTCTTTGTCCTAAAGGTCAAAAGACATGTCACGATTCTGAGACTGATTTCAGAGTTTAGTTTGGCCTAAAGTTATACAACACACATTAATTTTTTTCCCTCTTGAACTGTATTTGGAAAAATGACATAGTTTATCTCCTTACAAATGTAAATGGAAAATCAGGGTTTTTTTAAAAAACAAGCAGTTGAAGAGACCATGAACTTTGTCTCTTGATAGAAGAAAACAGGAAGAAATATCAGACTTGCTGCCTGCAAGTCCTCGTATGCTTCCAGGGATGAATAGACACTCAGCAATTCAAAAAAGTAACACACATAAAATAAATTTTAATTGGAAAGCTGAACCTATAAATTGAATACAATTAGTAAGAATCCATGGCAATAATCTTAGATGAACTGCTGGATAGAAAGTTTCAGGAGCAGGATGGAGATGTCTGTGTGAGCCCCTCTAGGAGACAGCCTGGATGTGCAGATGCACGAGGGGAAATTCAGCATCCTGAGCTGTCAGTGCTCTGCTCCCTATCCAGAGTGCATTAGGAATTAGAGCTGTGGGGCTTTGTGTGAGCTCATGAGTTGGAGAGCTGCCTTCCTGCTGTAAGGGTGGGGAAGGCATGCAAACTATTTAGGGTATGTGTCCATGCATGTCCTGTAGATCCTGCTCTGTGTGCCACAACAAAGAAAAGGAGAGAATTTCTTGTCAGAACAAAAACTATGTTTCTTTCCTTTTTCCAGGGACAATTTTTTTCTTCAGGCTTCTTTTACACACCTTCTGCCATGTAGTTAGTTGTCTTATTGTCCTGGTTTTGGGCAAATTTGGGGGAAAACCTCCAGAAGGAGCCCCCAGACAGCAAACCCCACGACTCCTCCCCCCCCACCCCACCGGGTTCGGGAAGAATTTCCTCGGAGAAGAGTGGGAGAAAAAACCTGTTTATTTAACAAGCAAGACACTCCCCAGCACAGGGAAAAAAGACAACACCAGCTGACAAAAAAAACTCTTTCACCGTTCTGAAGGGATGACAAACTCAGTCTCTCTGGCGAGTGGTCGCTCAGTTATCAGTCTCTGGCGCTGGGGATGACTGCTGCAGGTGACAAAGTGTAGCCTCCCGGTGTTTCTTGGGGTTCCCAGGTCCCCGTCCGTTCAGATGGTATCCAGGAGAGGGAGGGGACGGGGTGGAAGAGAAAACAGTCCAGGGAAAAAGTTGGACTGCCTAGCTGAACTAACTAATAAGCAGAAAGCAAGGGCAAAGCGAAGGAAAGAAAAAGGCAGAAGCGAGCAAGCAGACAAGCAAGCAGGCAAGCAAGCAAGCAAGCAAGCAAGCAAGCAAGCCGAGCTAAAACCTCTCCTAAACATAGACCATGGGGGAGGTGAGCCGGCTGATAATAAGACAAAACAAAGCTTCACTCTCAGACTCAGTCCTGGAAGCACAGGACATAATACCAAACATAATCAGGACACACGATTGGAGATAGAAACACCATAACATCACCCTAGGACACTTATACATAGTCAAACTAAAGTCTTGAAAAGCATGAACACTGCACTGAAATGGTGAAGCCTCAAAAATTGTATTTTGGGGAGGGATTTTTGTTCACTTACTAAATTTTGTCCTTTAATGGAGTTGCTTTTTCAAAACATTGTACAAATGAAAATCAAGAAGTATTTAAAAAATTGACCTAGAGGTTGTCCTATTTTTGTCTGTAGTTTAAAGAAAAATACCAAATATTGGGATGCTTAAGATCAAGTCCAAACAGCTGGGAAAGCAGTGCTGGCTGGTTTTGGTACAGAAAAGCATAGGTGATAAAATCCATAGGAGTGAGAACATGATAGCCAACAGAGATGTTTCTGACTTACTGTCTGCATGAACTATGAATGCAGTGCTATCAGTCAATCTCATGTGGTTTCAGAAATGTTAGAATTTATTTTATTGCCTAATTTGAGACATTTAAACTAAAAATGGAAGTTTGACTGTTTTGTTGTTTAGCATTCTGTGGTATATTGCATGGAATGATCACAAATTACTGAGATCCTGTGGTATGTAGATGTAATTAATGGTTTTGTGTATTTATGCTGGAGTACAATATTACATGAGGGGTTTTGGCAAGATCTCAGAGCAAGGTGGTGGTTTTTGGATACCAAGAGTAAACTTCTCCTGCTCATTAGGGTAAATCTGAGAGAAAACATGAGCTGCAGTTGGAAGTCATAGAACAGCTGACATCAGAAGGGACCTCTGGAGATTGTCTGGATCAACTGTCCAGCTCATTTGGGGTCACCTTCAGCAGATCTAGCCAAGACCATGCCCAGCTGAGTTCCAAAATAACAGATTCATGTGATAACAGATCTGTTGCATACTCTAGAATCAAAACCATAGCTTATTTTGAACGAGAGGTGGGTAAACTCTTAAGGCTGATACTTAAATAGCTAATGTAGCTGAGTACTTGAGAAGTGGCTCCTGTACCGTAACAACAAAATTATTTATTAAAGATCTTTTCATTAGAAACTTTATTAGTGGTGTATGCCTGAGTAGCAAATATGTATTACCACTATGCACCTTAATAACTCCATTGGGCAGATACATATTTTAAAACTATTGCTCATCCATTTAGAGGTCCAGTGGGGCTCCCAACTGCCCATTCAAAGCCTCAGTATGTTTTAAAGAGAGAGCTTAGAGATGTCAGTTGATGTAATTGTGCAGTTCCTAGAGGCAGCATATGTGAAAGTTGATGTTTCTAGTCTCAGGGACATCAGGAAAACTTTCCTTTAGATTTACTGTTGATCTGTGAGGCTTTTTAGCACCCACAGTAATTTTAGATGGAGTGGATGTGGATGTTCAAAACCAAAAGCCAGAAGGTGAGCTTGTAATGCTTACTGGGATCATTCAAGTATGACAGCTGGAGCTTTTAGATGCAGTCCCATGTGCCAGTCTATTTCATTAGTGTAAAATGAGCCTTGTATTTCTTCCAAAACCTGAAACGTGAGACAGTCTCGTGCAGCCTTGAATCCAGTAGCAAAGCTTTCATTCATCTTTGTCAAGGGCTACTCCTAAAACTTTCTTATATCCAAATGGTTAATGCCAGAGCAGTCAGTCAGCAGACACAGGAGGAAAGGTCTTTCAGTAACAAGGACCTAATTGAGTGGGAATCTACCCTAACTGTGGTGAATCCTTAACCGGGGCGTGTTTCCTTTATGAGCCAGCCTGCAGGTGAGGGCTGAGAGGGCTGCTTAGTTCAGCACCAGATTCTTCATCTTTCCCCTGGCCCAAACTGAAAGAGGCTGCAAAGCCGAGGCCATGCCAAACCAATCACACAGGTGTGAAAACCTCTGCCAGTATGTCCCAAAAAACTTGTTAACATCCTCTATTTGCTGGAAAACAAAGGAAGCAGAAATACTTTGTTGCTCTTGCAGTCAGCTGGAAAGGGACTGATATCTCTTTCCAGGTCCCTTACAACTGGATAATATTTCCTAGGTGTTACACATTTTTACAATGTATACATTGTTATACTTTTTTTTCAATCATCAAAGGATTTCTCTTTCTTGTATAAACTCACTTAGGATCCAACTGCTTCTGTCAATATGTAAAACTCATAATAATGAATGAAATAGCATCAGGATCAGACTCTTAAAATTAAAAAATCAAAGTACAGTAACAACACCCTTTACTATTCAGATTGGACTTGTGCCTGTTGTCATGCTGTTGGAACTTAAACTCATCAAGACAAAGCACCAAATGTGGGAAAGCTTAATTCCCATGATAGAGAATAGTAAGATAACAATCATCATTGTTCTTTCTCCAGAGACTTTTTAGCTTGTTTGGCACAGCAGTATTTGGGTAGTGTTTCACATACTTCTAAAAAACATCATTTACCTTTGTCTAGAATTATATTGATCATTACAAATAAATAATGAAGGGTTGGAATAAACCCTTATCCCAACTCAGAAATTAAAGCAGATATTTAAAGATGAATAACTATGTATAAGTAATAACTACAGAATAATCTAGCATATGCTGTCCAGAGTTGTGGCCAGTGTCACATGTGAATAAACCAAACATGGGTGATGTGCAAGTTACAGACATACAGATGGTCTGAGTTCATGTGGCTTCAATAGAACGGGGAAGGTCTCTCTGCACACACTTTCCATGGAAATTCCTCGCTCTGTGAGAGTCTTAGAGAGTCACGTTATTGACATAAAATGCGTGGTTATTGTGCCTGAGCAGGCTGGGTGCTCTGGGGGGCAGGCTGGGTGCTCTGGGGACAGGCTGGGTGCCGTGGGGACAGCAATGGTGCGGCCACCTCGGCCTGGCACATCCGTGCTCGGCCGCTCACTGAGGGACTCAGCTCCCTGCGATTCCCCCTGCACTGCTGGCATCGTGTGGCACCTGCAGCAAAAGAATACTACAGAAACAGAGACTCTTGAGATTGTTTTCAGCATCCCCAGCTTTCATGTGTTACAACTTTGAAAAGTGAATATGGCATTTTATAGAAAATTCCTACCTTGTCGCTGGAATTCTTAGTGTTTTCTATGCTGAGTTGATTATTTCATTAGCATTTTATAGACTGGAGTTTATAATTTTCTCATGGTATTAAGGGTGAAAATCTGCTCTTGTGCATCCAAAATTTGTTTGATACCAGCTGTTTAACAAAATCTATGTATTACTGAAAGCAGGGATGTGCTACATAATGTAAGTATTTCCATATATGTGAAGGCATAGGGAATTTACATTAGAAATTATAAATTTAGAATTTTCATTTATTGTTTTTAAATAAGTGGCATTGAGCATTAAGAGCATGTTTCAAGCATTTGGAAGAAACTGTTGTGTCAGCAAGTAAGATCTGGAGCTTTTGTTTCAAAAAGTTTATATATTTCATTATTAGTGTTTTTAAATCAAAGTATTTAGCACTTCTGGTTTCTGAGGCCGGCAGAGACTGTTGGCCCTTGTCCCTAACCCAGGAGGAGTTGACACCACGCCCAGAGTCTGAAGCAGCCCCTCTTCTGCAGAGCTTAATTTATTACTTGGACATGAGACTTGCTCTGTGGTCTACCAAAGGAATCCAGAGGCTCCCTGTAGATTCACTCCTCCTTAGGTAGGAATAATTTGGCACCCTCCCAGTCATGTCTTTATAATTGATCCCTTTGCCTTTTTCCTTCGGAGGGCAGCATGTGTGCCTCTGCCCACAGATGTAGGCTTGCAGGGCTATGCTTTCTTATATCATACATTGCAATTCGTGGGAAAATGGGAATTAAATTGTTCTTGGACCTTGCAGCTGCACGGTTGGGCTGGTAGGTCAGCTTCTGGTAAAGCCCTGCAGAAAAAAAGAGGAGCCAAGCATGGGGGGGAAAAGGAGGCAGAAGAAGCTGGTCATTCTTTCCACAGACACCTTATATGCAGAGCATGGATGTATCTCGAAGATACACTTTGCAAAAAGTTGCTTTGACTTTTGGAGGCTGCCTGGTGAAAGCAGAGGGAGGCACATGGGCAGCTCACCGTGTCAGGGCTGCAGTACAGTGTAGGCAGACAGCTGGATTGCATCCTGTGCCCTGTGGGAATAAACCAGAGAGGTTTTAGGGAGAAGGAAATGTCTTGCATCCCACCGAGGACCTGAGCTAGTCCTTGTGGGAGGACACCTGGTGTAGGTTCTGTATGAACTGCATCAAGCTCTGTATTCCATGGTGATTTATCCCTTATTCTGTCTCAGGCTGGGAAGCCTTGGGAAATGAAAGCTCAGCAGTGTAGTCGACCTTGCACCTGTGATTTCTCTAAGTAGTTTTGTGAAGCACCACTAAGGATCTCCAACATACACAGAAATATTTCCTTTGTCTCTGTCTTAAGACAAGGAAAGTCTTGTCCATTCTTTTGAATGTGTGAGAAATATGAGCTATCAGTATCTTGAAGGATGGAGAGAGTAGTATTTTTTTGTTTCCAAAGAGTAACAGAAAGGTAATGCTGTATGTGTATGCTGTCCTGTTAGATTTTTTTAACACTTCACTTCATGTTGATATGGTTACCATTATCAGGAATTCTTATAATATATAGATGGTTATACAGATTTAAGTTCGTGAGCATGTGGAATATCTGCCTAACATGATCTTGTTTTAGATCCAGAGAGTGGAGATTTTAATAGCTTGCCTTTAATACTTCTAATAAATCACCAGTTGAAATGATGAGTTTACCTCACAGAAAGATGTGATTTGCTCCTTGCTGCTTCTTCCAAGAGTTGCCTCACTTATTCTGAATTTGGAAACATTTTGAGAGTGCTGGAAGTGCTCTCTGAATTGCTAGATTACCCATGTATACAGGCCAGATCACGATTCATTTATTTCTAAAACTGTTGTATATTTATGCTAAGTTGTCATCTGTCTGTGAGGTTTGCTCTCTGCTACCTTTAGTTTATTGTTGGGGTCCTGCTCATGTCCATGTGCACCCATTTCCATGTGCACCCTTCTCTGAAGGAATCAGTTCATATAGAAGTGTGGAAACTTCTGTGGAACCAGTGACCTACATACAAATGGTGATGGGCTCACAGTCTAAGAATGTGAGCTGTGAGCAGGAACCATTTCATGGGATGCTGATCTTGTCCCTGAGTGCTTGAAGTCTTTCAGTGTAGATGTCTTTCTAAGGGTCAGATAAAATAGGTAAATTTAAAGTACAGTTTAGAGCCTCTGCTCTTTTTGGTGTAGAATTTGGTTGCTAATCTCAACTGAGTCTTCTACAATTATAGAATCATTTTGGTTGAAAAAGATCCTTAGGATCATGAAGTCCAGATTAAACTAGTCACAAATCCAGAAACAAAATAAATTCAGTGCAGGAAAAATTTGTGTTTTTCAAAAGAAATTGACTGGTAGAGAAAAGTGGTTCATTCACAGAATTTCAAAGACTGTTGCAAAGGGACAGCTCTTAAAGAAAAGAAATTAAATAAATACTAAAAAATGTGGTTTAATTATGCAGTAATTCTTCTTATTGAGAAATACAATAGAAGAAAAAAGGTCACTGAGTCACATATTGTTTGCAAGCTCTAGAAGAGCAATGAAATGATCTAAAACAGAAGAATGGGGAGAAATTGAGCAAGATTTTGGGGAAGAAGATTTAACTTTGCCGTGTGATTCAGCATAAAGAACTGCAGGAACAGGAAAAAGTCGTGTTGGAGCTGTCGTCCTTATTGGGGCCATTTGCTTCTGGGTGACCTTAGACAATCAACTTGATCTCTGTGAGCTTCAGCAAATGGAAATAGGCAAAAAGCAAGCTCAAACACTTGTGGTCACTTCTCTGCAATTTCTACAGTAATCTGCCATGAAGAAAATAAAAACAAGCTGAGCCTTCCAGCATCCCAACAACAAAACCAAGTGCCACTCAAATGTTTGTTATTTCCCCTCTCTGTATTTCCCTCTAGTCAGGTAAATATTCCAAATAAATGAGGGGCTGTTAATGTTCTAGTAATATGTATGCGTAAATACAATTCCAGAATCAAAATCTAAAAATGAAGCAGCAAATAAATCAGTGCTATTTACTTCAGGATTCTGTGCTGACTGCTCCCAGGAACTAGATGTGAGGTCTACAAGCTGCCATTAACCATATTGTCAAATGTCTCAAAGAATATCCACAGGCTTGCTGGCTGACTGACTGGAAATATTTTTTTGATCTGCAGACTTTTGGAACTTGAGTAAATGCAGTAATAGGAGTCATGGGTTGCATAAAAACAGCACAGTTGATCCTACTACTGACTTCATGGTAGTCAGTGGGAATTTTGTCATTCTACCTTTTTTCATATGATGGTGAAAGATTATTTTCCATGGTGCTCAGATTTGTTCATCTTTGAGAGAGAGAATTGTATGAGGTTGTGGTCCTGTGCAGAGTACAGGCTAGGAGAGCTGGTGGTTCATTTGTGTGGGTGTGTGTGCTTAACTTTGTACAGTGTCTGCCAGCCAGCAGCAAAGTCTGACAGATCATTAACATAAATCCCAGAAAATAGGATTATGGAAGTGTTGATGATATTATCTAAGTGGCAGTACAGTGGATTCTAGCTCTGTTTAAAAAGCATGTTATTAGTGGGCATTACCCAGTTAACTGGAAACGTGCACTCCTAGTACATATATAACCAAAGAAACCAATGGTATTTGACTTCTCACTTCTGTAAGAAAATGTAGTTTAAAGAGGCATATTGTATAAACAGGTTTCTGTGGATGATTATATGTATTGATTATTATTGGTGATACTGATTATATGTAGCTTGTTCAAATGGTAATCTAGGAAAGCAATGAAAAATTATAATAAAAGCACTTAGTTTTGCATCATCATCAGATCCTTTTATCCTCTGATATATATTTAATATATGGAGTTGATTATGAACTGTAATCTAATTTACTTAAATCTCTTGCTTTGAAATAGTGGAAACAGTTTCATTGTTCAAACATTAAAATCTTCAGATACTTGCATAACACACCAAAAAAATTGGATCTCATTGTAGTTTTCCCGATTTCCTGAAATTTCAAGTGGATTAAAATCTTAGTTATTTCTAGAGGTATCTTATTTGAGAAACTCAGATCAAATTTTCTGTCTTAATTTAGTTTATTTCCAAGAATCATTGTATTGATAATTGTGAAAACATACAATTCTAATATATAATAGATTATTATGAAAATCTACTGTCCTGTATTTATCTCCACAAAAATAAGTGTGAGAAATGAGGTCAGTAGCTCTACAGAAGCCAATACCCATTTCTTAATGGGAATAACAGGCAATGTTTACACTTTTCATTTGTTCCCAGGCAGACCTAATGCTCTGTGTCCATCCCCATCTCCTCATTTCCTGGTTCCAGCTCTCCTTGTAACAGCTCCGTGTGTGAGCTGGGACTGTGCTGGGAAAGTGGCCCTGTCTGTTCCTAATGACATCAAATGCTGCTTTGGAATTTTCCATTAGAACAAAAAAATGCAGTCACCTGCTGAACTGGGTTGGAGCAGTGGCATGTCAGAATGCCAAGGTTGAGGCTTTCTAGTTTTCTTTGCAGCTACAAATGTCCAGAGGGTTGGCAGTGACTCGGCAGCAGGGCTGTGGTAATTGTGGCTGGAGTGCAGCAGTGCTGCTGGAGCACTCTGTGAGTGCTGGAGCACTGTGAGGCTCAGTGACAGTGGGCTGCTCAGCATTTCAGACGGTGGAATACCCTGCAGAGGACAGGTGCTGTGGGGTTGTTGCCCAGCTGCTCTGGCTGTGTTTGGCTGTAGCTGCCGTGGCAGTGGAGCAGCAGCACCAGGGATGGAGGTGTTGTGTCAGCTCATGGTGCTCGTTGGGCTGCAGTGAAGGGTGCACAGAGAGGTTCTTCAGTGCTTTCGTCCTTGGGATTTAAATTTCCTGTCAGTCACATGGACGTCTGTGAAATGAGACTTTTTCAGTTCTAACAAGGTTCTGCTTTTCCATGCTTCAAAAGTGTAATGGGACATGGTGTCCTTGGTGAAGCCCCGGGCCCAGGCAGGTGTCTGAAGATGAGGATGGAGAGGCATTGAGAACAGTCTAAGATCTCTTGCAGATCTTGTGCCAAATCCAGCAATCCTTACCTCAAATGATTTCAGTCACTTGAAGTTCAGGTTTTTCCTTTTGATTTCAGTAGGGGTCTCTCCCCTAAACAAGGACTACATGATTGATTTACCGAATTTGATTTCCTCCAATGCTAATTTCTCAATTTAATCAGCTTGATAGTCACCTTCCAGATTTGGAGGAAGGAATGCTCTCATCCCTTCGTTGTTGTTGAATATAGTCACATGACGAACCTAAATACAAACAGATGTCCATTTTAAAAAGTCAGCATATTGCTGAAATTTAATATTTTTGTTAGCGTCACTGACAGAGATTTTACTGCAGAACACTCAATCTCTGGTTTGTGTTCAAACAGTTTTAAGAGATTGTTGCTCCACTGAAATTTGGAGCGTTTTCAGTAAGATCATTCTGCTGTAGTTATTTATTTACTTATTCAGTGTCCTGACTGGCAGAAACTGGAATTACAGAGTTCCTTTGGCTACTGCTGCTCACCTTGGGGAATGGGGTGGGGTGAGTGGCCCGTGCTCTGTCTCTGCCTTTCCTGTTGCAGAGGAGGAGGCAGCTGTGCTGAGCCATGGCCTCCTTTGCATCGTGTATAGGAAGCAAGAAGGTTTAGATCAGGTCTCAGGAGCAGAACCAAGGGATTTCTTTGTGGAGGGTGGTGGCTCCATGAAGTGTCTTGGCAGTGCAAGGGGATGGCATAGGGACAGGGTTCCTGTTCCACAGCAGGAGCACAGGGAAAGCATGAGCAAAAGGAGCCATGAAAAATTAGCAAATTCTTTCAGGTATTGTACAGGGTCATTAGTTACTATTCAGCAAAGCAATATTTGAGTACTTCAAGTTTGGATGAATCTGAGTACGTCCAAACAAGCACGTTTGTTTTCATGTATGAATTTTAACTTGCTGAGGTGATTATCCACCACAATGACATTTGAATAGCTCCTGTTAAAATCAGTGAGAGTTATCCACAAATTGTTTTCAGGGATTTCTTAGCATGTTTGCAGCATCCTCATTAAAAAAAAAAATAAAATTAAACTTTTTCAACTGATAATAGCTAAGTTGGAAAGTTTAACTTAAAAATGTCAAAGGTCTTATTGTCTGGGGACAGCAGCTTTTGCTGCATAAATCTGCATTTAGCCAGATGGAAAGTTCTTATGGTTGGCTGGGTCGACACATTTAGCCTTTCTGTGCCTCAAGTTCTGTTTTCATTTGGGGCGGGAGCTGGGAACACAGAGAAGATGCAGCACATACAGGAAGAAGGTGAACTTTCGAAATTAAAAGCTTTGGCTTTCTTTACTAGATTAAAACATTATGTTGATGGAAACAATGTACATTAGTCACTGGGAAATTAAAGAAGATATTTGAAGTATGTTGGATCTGTTCTATGAAAATCAGTTTAGAAGTCATCAGTGGATCAAGTCTCCTCGGGGTTATTGCAGGAATACTGGATAAAATCCAGTTTAAAATGAAGTCAGATTATACTTGCAGTAATATCCAAACTATGGGGTTAGCTTTTCTTGCCTGAAACAGCTGCAGATAGAATTGATGCTGTCTGCTGCATGAAGTTGGAGATTTGTGTCAGGAATTCTTGCTTTTAAGAAGCAAGAAGACCCAGATGCTGGTTTTATTGTGCTTTCTCAGTCTGAATGCTGTGTGATTCTGAGCATAAATCTGCTTTAATCACAGTGATATCTTGTTGGATACGATGCTAATCAATGTTAGGGAGCAGGAGACTCCATCTGCCTGGATACTCATTTGGCTCCTGTCACAGTACTTTGTAAGCATCACAGAAATTATGGGAGTACTTCTGGAAAAAAGAAATTTTATCCTGATTTTGTCGTTTGCAATTTATAGAACATGTCTGGTTACTGTTTTGTCCAGTGCAATAAGGCAAGTCTTAGCTATGGCAGGATCCAATATGAAGCATTCTGCCTAAAATGCTGTTTATTCTATCCATCATCCCTGAAGCCATGAAAGGAGAAACTAAATACCATGATTAATTTAATTCTTACAGCCATAAATAAGTTTTCAGTTGAAAAACGGATGTGAGAAACTTCTATCTTACCAATGCTGTAAGCATTTTGGGAATTTTTATGAAACCAGCTTGACAGTTTTCAGTGGAAATACAGAAGAAAAAAACAGTTAATTGTTCATCTTTGCTGTTAGCTAGTTGATATAAAGCCTATTGAATCCTATACAACCAGCAGACATCCTTCTTCCCATTCCTAGTCCTGCTGTGTTGTGCCAAGCCACACATCAGTACCATCAGCACTCCATCCACAATCACCACCCTCATGGAAGGGATTGTCTTGCAGTGGAAATAAAATGTTAGATCAAGACTTGCTTTCTGACACCATTTGTCTTCTAACACGCTTGGCTCAGTTGAAATATATCTCATTTCCATAAGCCATCCTTATTGTCTTTTGAGGGACTCACAGCCAGTGTTGAAGAGATTCTCAGGGAGTTTTTTGTGACTCTGTTTGCTGCCTGTTGCAGAGTGGAATCATGGCCTTGTGCTCTTTGCAAATGGAAATGGACATCAAGCATCAGTAAAAGAATTTGACCAAACACAAACAGACTGGACATGCAAGAGAATTGGAAAATATTTAGAAGATAAAGCAGTTCAAATAGCTCTATGTATTGTAAAACACAATTTAATGTTTAAACCAACATGATTGACCTTAGTTGCTGTGAACTAGCTTGTTAGTATAAAGTCTGGTTTTGGAAACAGAGAGACAGCCAAGGTAAGAGTCTTCTGTACTGTAAGAAATATTCAGAGAAATAATAGGAATCTAAACTGAAACCCACTGTTAAGAGGACTGATCTGGTGTAAGAAACACCAGCTAGAGCACCAGGGCTGTGCTTTGCTGGTTTTCCATCCCATGTAATAAGCTGTGCTACTTTACATTATTTACTTAGTGGCATAACTTAAGGCTTGGAAGGTGTTCCAGTCAGGAAAAAAGGAACAAAAACAGTTTTCTTGATGCATCTGTTGCACCCTAAGACAGTGCAACTTTCTGGGTCAGGGCCTCATAAGCACTGGAGATGTTCTAGTGTTAAACATCACGTGCTGCACTATGTCTGTGGCTGATATCTGTCTACAGGAATTCCCAATGGTAACTAATGCATCTTCCTATTTAATATAGTACATAGGAAGATACCTCCATATGTTTCGAGTTCTCTTGCATCTTCACTGGAGTTCTCAAGAGTATGCTGTTAATTTAATTTATGATTTTGTTCCATATTTGTGTCTTGTGTAAGCTGATCAACATACAGGCAATAAACTTGGAATAGCTGAAGTGTTAGTGTATGTAAGGTTTATTTAGTAAAATGCTTGATAGGGTCAGTGTCCTTGGCTGTATTGTAACAGAAGCTCAGTGGGCTATTAGAGAGCCACAAAATTCAAAATATTTATTTCATCAGTAATCTCCTTCTCAGAATCTATCTGAATAGGTCATTTGTTTGGCAACATCTCTTGTTCCATAATTATTAATTCCAGAAGAATAGCAGCTAATGCAACTTGAGATCTCCTGTGTTTTCCTCTGACTCTCCTCTGTTTTCTTTTAAAGGCACAGGGGTTGCACCAGGTACAATGAGGCTGTTCCCTTGCAGGGACAGGGCAGTGCCAGCTCATGGCTGTGCTCCTGTTTCCCTGCCAAGCATCTTGGAGTTTGAGAAAACATGAAATAAGAGTATTGAGTGAGGATGGATATTTAATTGCTTTTACAAGTCTGGCAATTGAATCACAGTGCAAAACCCTCTTGTATTTCTTGTTAAAAGAAGAGGTGGATGTTTTTCTCCCCAAATCCATGGTTATGCACTATGGATTGGGCATCATATTGAGCAGGCTGCTTACAGGACTTAACCAGCTTATTTTCACCAGAGGAGCAGGCAGTATTTCAGAAAGGGGGAGGGTGAGCTGCTGAAAGCTTGTGTGTGCACATATAGTTTTATAGTGTTTGAGCCAGTACAGAATGGTTTCAATGGAAAATGGATAATCGTTAACATCAGCTTTTGTACAGCTGCTTTTTGGCTAAAAGAGAGGTAATTTATATTTAAAGTCTGTGAGTGTGATCCATTATTTTTCACAACAGTGTTTTGCTGAAGTTTCCCCTCTTTGCCCCTAAGATTCTTTAGTTAATAAGGCTACCTCTGCTGTTCCAGCACAGTTTCTTCCTCTGAAAGGTCTGTACCAGGTGAACCCTAAATCACAAACTGTGCTTGCCCTCTATTTTTGGATAATATTTGTGAATAGCTTACATATTTGGCTGCAGTCTTACTGCCAGACTTGAAAGGATTTCTGCATTACTGTGTTGCACTGAGTCCAACTTGAGGTAGGGGCAGGGAGAAGAGCTTTAGCAAATTTTAAGGGAGCTGTAGTGATGTGTGTCCCTCTTTCTGTGCTATGTTAGCAAGCATTAATTGATACAGACATTTAAAAATCACCCGCACAATTAAACATTCATTCCCTTTCCCCCCTAATTGCTTTGGGAAGAATGAATGTAGCTAGGCTGGACATGGTTTATTAATTTAGCTTTCTTGAGAGTTTGGAAACCTTTTTGCTATGTCCCAGTCTCCACTAAAATTCTGTATTGTTTTGCGTGGAGTAGCCTGGCTGCACAGATACAAAGCTATGGGCTAATCTGCCTCATACCATCATTGTAAGGTGATTATAAATTTAACACCTTAAAGTTAATTTTCAGAAAAGTGAGAAACTTTATTGTTTCAGGTCTTTGGAATGGTTCTGATACTTTCACACAGAGGTAACTGTTGGTTAATGTGGTATGGAAAGGAAAAAGTGAAGCAGTAGACAAAAGTGCTCTCTATTTCTCCCTTTTGATGGTTTACAAGTATGTTACCCTTCATGAGAAGGATTTTCTAGTTTTTAAGGCTCTACTTTACTATGTGATCGTCCTGACATTCTCACTATTAGAGGTTCATGCTTTGACCTCCAGCATCTTATTAAGACATTTACAGTGACATGGTTCAAGGGGCAAATCTTGGGCTGTTAGAAACTAGTGTTTCAGGGTATGTGAGATAATTTGAAGCAGTTGCAGCATATGTCATTACAGAAATCTCTAAATCAACAGCCTGAAATCCAGATATATGGGTTTGATGTTGCTTAGGCATTTGAGGTAGCAGTTACCTGTGGGTTGCTTTTGGTGTAATATTTAAGGTAACAGGTGATAACATTTTTGGAAAGATTTTTAAGTGTTACATTACTTTTACTGTGTTGGACTCACAGCTGTACATTGATCAGGCTGTAGATACTTTCTATGTATAACTTTGGGGGCAGAAAATGATGTACTTTTGTTATGCTTTCTGCAGTCCAGAATGAGAGGTAGAATTTGCAAAACTGTGAAATTTCACAATTTACTGCTTTCCAGAGACAAAAACTAACCTATTGGAAATATTTTTATAATTAAGACTTTATGTTCCTTGGTCCAATTCTCTGGGACAGAGTCCAGACAGGTGCAAGAAAATCTTCCTTATTTCTCATTTTGAACTCTGAACATCTGTGTATCTAGGACTGCACTTGAGCATTGATATTTCTTTGGGGAAAAGCTGCAGAGAGAGGAGTTTATTCATGCAGAAACTGTTTGTGTGAATGGTAACAGTTTCCTTGATGGGGAACATCAGTATCTGAACATTTACTACATGACAGCAAATATATTTTGAACGAAAGTGACTGCTGTGTCTTTTATAACTAGGCACTATGGAAGGAGGAATAAGTCAATAAATAAAAATAGGAAGGCTTGTGTGCTCTGCAAGATCTGAGATTAGGAAATGGAACCCTTCAGAAGAGCACAGTTTGTGCTTATTCAGTTTGTCCAGTGCCAGTCTCCATTGGTAGAGATAATGCAGTCTCCATAAGCAAATGGTGCTTAGTTATTCCTTCCAGTGGAAGTCTTTTGTGAAGTGTAATATAGGTTTCCATGCTACAGCTTTGGCCCATTATCTCTTGTCTGGTTCACAGCACACACAGGAAGACTTCTACTCCCTTTTGTATTTTATCTCTACCTAGAGACTGTCATCCCTTCTGCTTTTTCAAAACCACTATGTTTTCAATCTTCCCTCTTCAGCTGTGTTTGCTGAAGTGCTGGTCACTCACTGTGTCCTCTGGATTGTGCACATGGCCCATCAGAAGTGGATAGTGCTGCACTCAGTGTTGGTCTCTGCTGTGATTTGCCCATTGCAGTCTGGTTTATACTGACCCTTGCAGTGTTTGCTTTTCTTTTGTTAAGTTCACACCTTCAGTGCCTCCCATTAAATGACACCCACTGTCACTGCTCCAGATTCCTTCTATAATTACTGCTTCTCCATTACTTTTTCACTCTGTGTTTGTGCAGGTGGTTGTTCTGTCACAAATGTAGGATGTCATACCAATCCCTATTATATTTCATCCTGCTTTTTCAGACCCTTCCCCATGCTGTCAGCATATTTTTGAGCTCTAATCCTTCCCTCCAGTATTGGTGCCTTTCACAACTTGGTGTTACCTGTGAATCTCTCCTGCTATCACATCATCTATCTCATGAATGAATACCTAAGTTGGAGCTGTATTTGGGAAAGATCTTGCAGATTCTTACTCAGTAGGTACCAAAACACAGCCAGTGAATTACTGAGTAGTAATTAGTAAGTGGTTTTCAAAACAACTTAACACATCCCTTGTATTAACTTCTAGATGATATTTTTCACTGAAGAAGGGTCAGACACCTTTGAAAAGCCAAGCTAAATCATAGCCTCTGCTTCTCCTGCATGTAGAGCCTGTTTGTAGAAGGAAATTAAAGGGATTTGACAAGATTTTTATGTTGACACATCCATACTGGTTTCTACTGCTGTGCTTGCAGGGTGATGGATGTAGGGTGATGGCACAGATGAGTACAGGAGAGACAGATGCCAGTTTCATGGGGCAGAACTCTCAATGTGAAAATAGTCTTTTACCAGACACTTGTTGTCCCCTTGGCTGAGAGAGATATGGGAGATGAGACAATTTAAGCTTTGTTGTTCTGAACTCCAGTTTCTAAGAGCATGGAGGCTCGAAGTGCAATGATTAGAGCTGGTGGAGCTCAGCTGCCAGCACCAGGCAGCAGAAGCTGTCTCTCAGTGCCTTCCAGTTCGATTTTTCCTGAGAAAAGATCACTGAGTTGGTACCTTTCAGTTTTCTGCAGGAATCTCAACATCTAACAGTCAAGGCATGCAAAGTTTGAAAACCCAGAAGAAAAATTAGAAGCAAAGTTGCTAAGAGATCTGGAGTCTCATCAATGATCATTATAGCTTTTATATAAGAATAGTCTTAAAAATGAAATGCAGTGTTGAACACTGAATGTTTAGGGTTTTATCTGCTACCAGAAGGGAAGCAGCTTTCAAGTTAACTGACTGAGCTCCAGGTCACTGGCATCCTACTGAAAACATTGCTCTAATGAACATTCATGCTTTAAACTGATGTTTATGGGAGTGAAGGAAATAAATATCTTAGAGTATGTAAATAAAAGCACAGAATGTTTTAAGTAATCCTTAAGAATTTATTTGCCTATTCAAGGACTGTGGCAACAGGCCATGGAAATATAGTTAAGACATTTTAGAGCAAATAATAGCTATATTAATATTTAAATGAGTACAAGTATTTTTTATTATTTCAGAAACACTCCTCACCCCACAGAGATTTTTTTTTTTTAATCTTAAGGAAATCTGTAAGTGTATAAGGCTCAGTCAGAACATATGATAAGTATTTCCTAAGGAACAGTGACAGTGAGTCTGAGGCTGACTTTTAGCTGCTGCTTGTTTCTCCTTTCATTCTTTCTGCTGTGGCTCCTCAGGTGGTAATTTCTTGTTCCAGAGCAAAGAATCTTCAGTTACAAACCTTTCAGAAAAGGAGTTTAGTCTCTTTTCTTGCTTTTCACATTGATCTATGTGTATCCTGTGTATAACAAGTATAAAACTGAGTTTAGTTTATACAAGCACAGGTAGTAGATTTTAAGTTGGTGTTCATCAAAGTGGCCATGTTCAGGTCAGCATAGAAGATGTAAATGATGGGGTTATCAATCAGTGGGATATGAAATGAGTCCAGGAACTGGATTTTTGGGGGTGGGGTGGAGAAGCATTTCTAAGTGACTGCTTCCTCTGGAGACAGCAAGGAAAAAGAGGCAGGGAATGACAAGGATTTTTGTGAGTTGATCCAAAATTATTTCTCCGGGAAATTTTGGCAAAATCAGTCTGTTTAAAGAAACTAAAAAAAATGCCGATTGAGATAACTGAAAACATTATTATTATTGTCTCTGAATTGTGTAACTGAAGTAAAATGAAAGTTGATTTCTATATGCAATGATTTTTAAAACATTGTGTCATCATTTCTTGTAAATAATGATAACAATTTTCATTTTTAAAGATAAAATGTTAGGTTTCTTCCCCCAGGCTGAATAACTCAGGAAAGTGTAACTTCAGAAAGCATTTAGACTTTAATGCAAACTGTACAGCTCAGAGCACGTTTTGTTTAAGAAAGAAAATAAAGATTTTTTGCCAGTCATATAACGAAGTGAGAGCTGGCTCATTTTATCTTGAGCTGATATTGAGAAAGAGCAGCATTGTGTTCCCTCCTTCCCCTGCTGTCACTTCTGGCTGCTTGGTCCTTCTTTATATTAAAGAAAGCTTAGGGTGCACTGCAGTGAGGAGTGCATGGAGAAGAGCGTGCCATGAGTTTACATAAGGCCAGGCTTTCTGTGGAGCCTTGTTTCGAGTTCTGTTAAATACTGCATTTGGCTATTATGGTCTTTTCATGATAGGCATTACTTGGGAGTTTTTAGTGTTCACATGCAGAGTTCATGTTTTAATAGGAGAGAGACTTCTAAGACATTTAACTTTAAATATGCTCCTTAAGAGATGACTGAAAGCTTTGTCTGGAATGCTGCTGGGGGTATCACAAGCCTAAACTTGAATCTCCTTTCTTCCCATCTACCTTTGGCATTTATTATTGTGAAGTGTGACTTGAAATCCTCCAGCAAGTAGAACTTGAATAAAGCTGACCAAGCTTGCTGTGGGAAGTCTGAAGGCAAGATTTGAAGGTGTATTTACTAAAGTTGCCAAAATACTAGTTTATATAATTTAACATTATTTGATGTTCCAAGTTTTTGGGGCTACTACAGTGCTGATGGAGATAGAATCACATTTCAAATTACAGATCTGGAGGCAAGCTGAGATTCCACAGTCCAGTAAGATTCTGATACAGACAAACAGAAATATTCAATTCTTTCCAATTGTAAAGACAGACAGAAAGCAGTATCAAGCTCCTTCCAGAACATCCCAAGCTAAGAGCAGTTGGGAATGATAGCTCTCAGTGTCCCTCAGGAAGTGGTCACCACTTCAGGGGATGGAGCACATTTTGGTAATTTTCCAGATGAGAAATTGCACTGCATATAGCAGGTTTACTTCTCTGATTTGTGCCTATAAATAAATACATAAATCTGGCCAGAAAATTAGATTGTTTAGACTAGTTGTATTATTTGTCGTCTGTAGTTTTGTCTATAATAATATGTTTCTTAAATATTGAAATTTAATTTTTAATAAATTCTGTATAATATCACTGCAAGAAAAGACATATTTCATGAAATCCTAATAGTTTATCTTATGTTATCATTGTCTTATGAGTGTTTTATTGATACAGTTTTAGCTATTGCTGGATATAAACAGAAACTAAAAATTTTGAGCTCAAGCAATTGCTCTTTGGTTTTCTTCTACTTACTTAGCCACATCTTCATAATTCTGATCTAAACACTGGGGGCTGCTCTGGGAAACCTCAGCAGAAGTGCAGTCCATGTGAAGCTGCCATCCCCTGTCTGTGCTGTGGGCCAGAGAGGGCAACTCTGTGTGGCTGCAGTGCACTCTGGAAAGTGTAAGTGATGGCTTGTAAAGCAGATAAATGCCTTTTAAAAGAGCTTTCCATTGATGGAGAGCTTTGATCTGTTTGCATGGGCCAGTGGAGACATCCAGTGGCCACTGGCTGACAAATGATTGTCTTTGGATTGTGGCTGCAAACACATGAAAGGCTGATGTGAAAAAAGGCATTTTTAGGAGTCGGGGGTTTTTTTCCCTTCAAATTCAGAAAGGAGTTCCAGATGTAACAAGTGAAAACTGAGGTCTGTGGAAGAAACTACATTACCTGGTTATGTCATTTAAAGGGGCACTGGCCTGGAGCCTCTGTTAAACTTACAACTTGTGGCAGCTGTACTGAAGCCAACAATACTTACTGCTCAGGTGCCCATGTGAGCCACTCACATGTGTGTGTTGCTGTGCTGAAATTGCATAGAAGTACATCAAACTTAAATATTTTGCTGATTTTCACATGTCCAGCTGATCAAGAGAGACTCATATACGTATGGTTTTATGAATTACTTGTTTCTAGTTGGTTTATTTTAATTTCATTGAATAATTATCAACTTTACAGTTATTTTAAATGCATGACAGTAACTCTATAAGATATTATTAATAGATTTTTAATGACAGAGGCATTTGGAAGGAATTGAGATAGCAGGGAAATTGGAGTAAATTACAACATTTGAAAATTTCTTGTTGCCTTAAACACTATATATGAGGACAAGTTTATGGAACATTGTGGCCTTTCAGAACTATTCTGTTCACTGAAGAGTAGAAAAAACTGTGTTATAGTCAGGTAAAGGTGAGGAATTTGTTGGAATGGTATCTTCCTTTTGGGCTTCGTGCTTGTTAAAATGTATAAGCACGTTCATTATAAAAGTTTGAATTTTTTTTCACTTAATATCAAAACCCCTGTGCAGACAATATTTCAAATATATATTAAATTGTTGAGACAACATGAAGAAATAAACATCTTTATTATATTAGAAAATGAAAAGTGGAAGTACGGGGGAAAAAAAGGGCAATGTTCCTCCATTATTGGAATGAAGAATGGAAAATGTTTTTAGAAAAAATCTGAACCAGAGTAATAAAAGTTTATAAGAAGTTAACAAAACTGAAAGGGACAAAATAAAAAAATAAACACGACCCTTTCTGGTTATTGTCAAGAGATGTTCCCAAGCCTAATAAGGACAAAGTATCAAAAGAGACTCAAATAAAACAGACCACACCACATTACTATTTCTTTTGGAGAGCCCAAATGTAGTTACATGATAATTATTTCCTGGAAAATGTTTGTATATTGTTATTTAGAAATCTGGCATATCATAACTGCTCTAAAAAGCATTATTCCTCTGGCCACCTCAAAAACTTGTAACTGTCCATCAGTGGAAAACCAACCTAATTTGGGATCAGTTTTCTCTCATGGACTTTATAGTCTCCTAATCTGTAAAGCCTGAGCTTATGCTCCAATTCTGATAACTAAGACCACAGAGTCTCTTAGCCTCAACAGGGAAACCTTAAATAAAGTAGCTCTGCTTTCTTGAAGGCTTTTGTAGAGGATGTGCTGTGTTATGTTTAATATGCATTTTCCTTCTTGGTATAGGAAGCTGTGTAAACGGGGTTGCCTGTGTTTAGTGGTACACCACCCCCAGCTCCAGAGGGGATCACTGCTGGATCAGTGTGGAATTGTCACATTTAGCTGTTTCTGGCCTGGTGTAGACTCCTAAGTGCAGTGGAGCTGCCATCTTACAGCCACAGCAGAGTGTGGAAGGAGCAGACTTTGCTGCAGTGCACTGGACCTGTCTTTGTTTCTCTGCACGTGCATGTGTCTTGAATCACTTCCTGTGTGAAAAGAAAATCTTTAAGGGGCCTTAAAGATCGTGTGGTTCCAACCTCCCCGCTGTGGGCAGGGTCACCTGTCACTGGACCAGATTGCTCAGAGCCCCATCCAGTCTGAGCTTTAACACTTCCAGGGATGGGGCATGAACAGTTTCTCTGGGCAGCCTGTGCCAGGGCCTCCCCACCCTCGCAGGGAATAATGTCGGTCACCTGCAAGTCTATGGCTGAAATCCCACCCAATCTCAGCACTGACAAGCTTTAACTAAAGGAGATGTTACATGGATTGACATAAGCATGGCTCTTAAAAGTTTTTCCAGTATCTGCTATGCTTCATTACACTTCCTGTAAAGCAGATTCATTGCTTTTATCATGAATAAATACTGAATTACAGCCCATGGCAAGCTGGGCCCTGAAAATAACTGAGCTATGCAGAGACAACTTGTTCCTGGAACAATTGCTTCTGACACATCATGGATGAGTGTATCTTGGCTTGTTATGGAGAAGCACTGAAGTTGACTTTACAAGGCAGTTTGCACACAGAATGAAGCCTAATTTAAATTTGCTTAATCCCATAATGTAGTATTAACATGATTGTGATATTTGCTTGCCAGGAGTGTGCATGCCACTTCTGTGTGGGCACCCTCAAGGCACGTTTCTCAAATTGCACAGCTTGTTATTAACTATTTTTAGATGTTTAGGCAAACTTACAAAAACTGACAAATGGTAAAAGCATTCTTTAATGTTCTGTTGGAGAACTAGAACTGCTATGCAGATAACAACAGGGAGTCTGGATCTCACATTAAATTAAGATTTGGACGAAGGAACCATCAAGGAGGTTTTGTACATTCCAATCCCTACCTCATGGCATGAGGAACATGAAATTCCTTTGTTGTATCATTTATTCTGATTGCACCTACAGCCAGCATTATTTGTGGCAGGAGATTTAATGTGCATGCTGTGAGAGGCAGTACGTGCTCCAAGCAGCTTGAAGTCTCCAGAGCTGGGACAGAAAGGAAGAACTTGGTACATTCTTTAAGGACAGTCAGTGTATGGTGTTATTTAGTTTACTGGTAGTTCCATTCTTATTTGATTTGGGTATCACTTCCTGTTTTTTTTTTTTGTCTGTGGCTATTTTTAATTTCCCATTGAAAAATGGAATACATTATTCATCAAAGGTATTGTGGTTGGAATGCTCTTTCTTCTGACATTTTTTCCTAAGAATATCATTAGATTGCAATTCTGAGCACTGGCAGGCTTTGCCTGCTGAGCTCTCTCTGTGTCTCTTCAAGCTCACTGTGGAGCAGCTCAGTCACAGCCTGGCCTCCTTATCCGCCATGGCCGCGTGCCTCCCCACAGCCTTTCCTTGGGCAGGGGCTTGGTGAGGATGGCAACACGTGCTGGCAGAGGAAGATGAAGGAGGAGAAGAGCTGACATGAAGTCCAAATGGCGTCCCACACAATGGGTGGGGTGCAGGTGGAGAGTCGGGAGGCAGAACGCCTGGGAGGAGAGTGGGACACGGGGGCTGTGCAATGCTGAGAGATTCTGGTCCTGTGGAAGGGGCAACGTGTGTGGCCACACAGGATGTCTGGCCCTGGTGACCAACCCTGGTGTCCGGTCCCGGTGATTGTCCCTGGTGTCCGGTCCTGGTGACTGGCTGTGGGCTGTGCCAGCCCTGTCCCAGCCCAGGGAAGGTGGCTGGAACTGGGGGACTGTGTGTCGGGTCGGGCCGGCCTCGCCTCATGGCGGTGACACCATCCCGGGCCGGGCACGCATCGTGGGCTCGGTCACACCAATGCTTTCCCTGTCGTGATTAAAGATCAGGATTGTTCTTGGACGATGAGCCTGGAGGACACTTTCTCCCTTGCTCACTCGTGCTTCCCCACGGGCAGGCGGCTGCTGTCCCCTCTGCAGGGCCTGAGGAGAGGCCTCAGGTGGAAATGGTGCTGGAGACACAGTTTGAACTCCAGCCACTGGTTGTAGTGTGATAACACATAAATTACTCTTTCCCCCTTTAAAAAATGTGTGGATATGTTGATAGTTGATTTTTTTTTCCTCAAACCTCTATTGCAGTGAAATGTGTTGATATTTGTGATTAAAGTTTGATCAATCTTAGCAGAATGGTGAAAAGTTTCACTGCAATATGTGCTGTGTGATACAGAGCAGGTACAGTTTAGTTTGTAAGATAATGTGAGGTCTTGGTATTCTTATTGGGGATGTGGAAGGTGGTAGAACTGTGTTGTGGTCCTGCTTTAGCATGCCTGGCTCTTATTCCTCTTAGGGAAAGGTGGAAGGTAAATTTCAACAGAGGACTTGGAAAAATACCAACTCCTGAGTCTTGCAGTTTGGAGAAGACCAGGATGTCCCTGAGGTACTTAAGGCTGGTTTGGTAAGGATGTTTTAAGGAAAGTACTGAGTTTTTTATTTAGATACTTTTTCAGTCTGTAAAATGAAAACCAAACATTACATGTTACCAGGACTGTTCACTAAAGACATCTTCTTCAATTAAATCAATAACAAATATGTCTGGCAGAACCTGTGTGGTAACATCAAATTTCACCCAAGTTCACTATTTAATAAGGTGGGATAAGGTGAGACTGTACAAAGACTTGGTTATGCTAAGGTGAACATGTGAATAAAAAACAACTACACTAGGAGGACATGTTGAACAGTACTTGTATAATGAACTGTCCTAGAAACTGTGTCACACTTCAAAAGAGCTGAGGTAGTTTTTTTGTGGAAATATGTCTTGCTGCCAGCTAATTGGAAAGGCCTTCACCTGGAAGCCCTAGTGTATCCCTGGGGTCAGATAGATCCTTTTGTGAAGTCTGGGTTCAGGTGACATGGGACTCAAAAATGTGACTTGTGTGGAATCAATTGCCTCACAGCTCCTTGTTTAATGGACATTTTATGTCCAATTGCCAAGCCAGTAGTGCAGCTTGACCTACCACCTAAACTGTAAAACCTCAAGAGCTGTGGCACAACACAGGGTAAGGGTAAGGTTTTTACGAGTGTGGCGTCTTGTTCTACATGAGAATTCTAAAATGTGTTTGTTTGCTGTAAATTCTGCGTATTATGCAATAATACATAATGCTTGCATAAAATCCTTAAGGGAAATGCCAATCATTCAGCAGGGGCGATTCAGTTAACAGATTTTTGCACTTTGTAGACAAGTTTTTTTCAGATCTTTCACATTTGGGAATGTTGTCTTTAGGTGGTGTGGTTGGTACATGCCTAATCGAGGCAGTACTTTCCTTACAGGTACTCATCGAAAGGATCTGTATATTGGTTAAAGGGTATGTTTGTTGTTAAAGCCTGAATTGTTTGTTTGTGGTCAGAGACAGTGACTGTTCTGATATCTACTTTTCTGGAACAGTTCCTGATAGGAAAGAATGAAACACAGAGATAATGAAATGGCAATTATATCTTTACACAACAAGCAGTCTCAGTCTGCTTGGGGTTGTTACTGTGCTGCATTAGCAATGCAGCAGGCTGACCTATCACAGCAGAAGGGGAAGGAAGAGAGAGATCCAGGAAAAAATACCATGCTCCAACAGGCAATTTTTTCATCTCCAAGTAGCACAAAACTTTTACTAGGATCTAGAAGGCCAGCTTATAATTTAAAAAATAAATATCTTAAAGTTTTAAAACTGTGGGGGAGAATCAGTACAGGAAGAATATGGGAATATGAGGCTTCAGGATACTGAACTTTAGGGAACCAACACAGAAGATAAGGACATTTCAGAAACCCTAAATGGCTTGTTTGACTTGATTTGAGAGAATGGGAAGATAAGAAAACGTACTCTCCAGAGGTGCTGCTTGATTGCACGTTATAAAAATAGGACACTTTCAGACAGAGAAAATGACAAGTTGGCTTTAATTGTAATGAATCACTGAAACTGGGTTACATTTATTTGAGAATTCTGAATATAGTTATGTGTGAAGTGATGAAGCTGCTAAGAATAAAGCTCAGTTTATCGTTAGACTTGACTGTTATGCTGGGAGATTGAACTGCAGGATGTTCTTCTGTTTGGGTTTTTATGTTGTTCTTTTTTGGTTGTTGTTAATAACTAAAGTGAAGTCATTGTAATGATAAGCTACTGAACTTAGCCAATGGAAGAATGACCTAGTTGAACAGGGCATGCATGGCTTCTGCAAAAAACCCAAACTAGGTAAACAGATCTTTGACCTCTCAAAATTAGTAGATGTTTTTGTGGATTTTGTCAGGAGATTGCCAGACACAATACACGATGTACATGAGGGACAGTTAAATGAGTTCAGCTGTGTGAGACAAAATCTAAGATCCAGAATTGGTCTGCATTAATCCTGTGTTTGCACATGGGGTAACTGAAGTTGAGCTGAAAATTTGGTATTTCTACAGTAAACAGTTGTTTAATATATATTTGAAGTGATTGCTTTTATTTATTTTGGCTTTTTGTTATGTCTTAGCTGAAGATTCAAAACTATACTGAAGCCAAGTAGAAAATCTTGTGAAGGCAATGTTTTAGCATTAAACGGGGGCACACAGCATCTCCTTGACATCTAGATTAAATAGTAGGTTTCAGTTTCAGTACAGGGGATGAGCTGAAGATTTATGAAGTGAGAGGAATTTTGGTTCATTATTGTGGCAGCCATGGAAGTATTGTAATAAGAAAAAGGATTGAACCTTGCTGCCACTGTATCAGTGCTACTTTGGGTTGGAAAGAAACTGAAGATGCTGTCAGTTAGCAAATGGGGATGATAAACTGAGAGCAACTCTGACATGACAGGTGATTTGCAACAGAAAAGATACACAAATGTGTTAACAAAGCTGGCAGCATAAGATGTGGGGAGTGTTAGACTGTATCTGCTCAAGGAATAGATTTTCACAGGAGAAGATGACGTGTTGCTTGTGTTCTGTGTTCCTCTCGCCCACTAAACTCATTTTCCTATTGGTTCTTGCATGTCAGCAGCAATCACAGGGTTTTGAATAATAATGCATTTTGTACATTTTTGAGAATGAAATTTAGTGGAACAGAATGGAAAACTTGAGGGGTTTTTTTTGTGGAATAGCCACTAAAGTGTAACTTATAAAAATTAAGAGAAAAAACGATAGAATTTTTAAAAATGTGCATGTTTCTCAGTGCTGGATGTTTGCATGCCCAATGGACCTGAACAGACTGGAGATTCTAAATCAGCTTGATTTGATGCCCATCCTTCTGATTATGATGTAATTTTTCTGACATTCAGGAGTTAAGAAATGCCATGAGATGTTACTATGCTTTAAGAAGACTAACTAGGTAATGTTTTCATGAAACTAGAAGTACTCTGGGTCACTTAGGGAAGTGTCAGTCGTTAACTGAGGCACCGTTTACATTGTCAGAAGGTGTGCTGGAATGCTTACCCTGGAGTTGGTTTCTTAATCACCGTTCATTTGATGTGGTCACTTTCTTCCCCTCAGACCTTACTGCTCATTTAAGGAGCTTTTCCTTTTCCAATGTCCCGCTGTGCTCTTTGTAATGGGGCCTTGCGTTGTGTCCACAGTGAAGGGGAGTCAGAAGTGTGAGCTGAACTGCCGGGCCATCGGCTACCGCTTCTACGTGCGCCAGGCGGAGACGGTGATCGACGGCACCCCCTGCGAGCCCAACGGCACGGCCATCTGTGTGGGCGGCCAGTGCAAGGTAAGGCTGGGCTACCGGGCTGCCTGGGCAATGCCGCCTTCAACTTACTTCTTTAATTAAAGTAGATGTGAAAAACATTAACTTCTATTATTACAGATTGGGTGTGCTGAAGGGATGGATTCAGGAGGTGTTTCAGCCACAATTAATGTGATTGCCAATGAGCTTTTTCCACATATTTTACTTCCTACTAAAGAGGTTCTTTGAAAGAATCAGAACAAAAGGATTGAAAGCTTAAATAAGAAAGAAATACAAGATCTTTCTTTGTTTCAGTTTTAGAGTGGAGATATTTTTCAGAGTCTGCAAAAGAATAGTTTCTTTTGATTGTTTTATAGCTGCTTGTAGTCTGTCTTTTCCAGTTGGGCCGTGTTTGCTTCAGGTCTCACTGGCTCTCCTTTCACTCAGCAGTGATGTTCTCTTAGAAAATATTTGAGTGGTTACTTCTCATGGGTTCAGAAGGAGCTGCTGTGTTGACTTTTTGCAGTCTGTTGTATAGATTCCATTTCCAATGAATAAATACACTTTTTGCAAGATGGTAGCAATTTTAAACAAAATGTTACAGTGTTTAGAAAAAAAAATGTAATCTTTCAAGGAAAGTTAGTGAAAGAAATAAATTCCTAGCAAGGGGCATTGGACGCTTGGCTGATGTTTCCTATATGTGTTGGCAAAAGATGCAGAAGTGGCTCAGATGTGACTCATGAACTCAAAAAGTGAAAGGTCAAGTTCAGTTTAAATAGTTGGTTTGCCAGGGGAAATCACTGATGAATACAGCCTTGTCCTCTGCATGTCCCAATTCCTCTTACTTGTGCACATCTGGACAATGCCATGTTTGTTTCTGTTCTGTTTCTTAGTGCAAGCAAAGCCGTAGCTTTGAATTTCTTTTGTACAGGATAGATCTGGGTGAAGCTGATTGTACTTTAAACTTTTCCTTGATCTCAAAACTAATTCAGAAAGGGCCAGAAACTTGTTTTAATTGCAATTCTGAACTATGACTCAGAAAACCGGTGTTTGAGTTGTGTCTAATGAATGCATGGTCTCTATCACCCTCTGTTGGACATTTTTTTACATTACAGAACAATAATATCCTTATGTTGCAAATTATTATCTATTTTGTTCCCAGGACCATTGTTTTTGGTTTTCAGCTTATCTTATCCTTAAGAGGAAAAAAAGATGGAAAATGCTACAATAAAAAAACTGATTCAGAAATATAATAAAAAATATTATATATGAGATGAAATAGTCCTTTAAAAAACTGAAAGTGAAAAAGCCCAACAAATTAGGGTATTTCATCATAAGAACATATTGTCTGTGACACTGTCATAACTAGCACATATGATAATGTAAGTACTACAAAAAAAGCTCACTTTTCATTGAAATGATTGTATATTGTCTAGACTAGACTATGAATCATAATGAAATTAAAACCTCTTAAGTTAATTAAATACTTTAGAAATAAAACTAAGCAAAGTAGGAAAAATGGGGTGATATTCTACCTGTGCAGAAGAAAGAAGTAGAACAATGATCTTGATAATATGTTGCATTATTTCTGTATAAATTTGTTTTTCTGCACTCTTGAACAATATTATTTCTGATGGATTTTTTTTTAAGCAAACAAATGTTTTCATTGACAGTCCTATTGAGTTCCTCTTTTGTTTTTTAATAGTTTTTATTTGATGCCACAGCTGGTTATTCCTAATATATATACTTGGAATATGTTTCAGTATTATTGAGTAGATGTTGCTTTTGTAAATACATTTGCTACTCCTCTTCTAACCCTACATTTTGACAGCACTATTAAATTAAAGAGTGACTACCAATGCCACTTCCTTCAACTTACAATTTAGTCAGAAGTGTCTGTTTTCTTCCTTCTAGAGTTTTTTTCTTCTTTTGTGAGAAATGAATGTATCCTTATATTTCTTCTGGATACAGTGGGCTGGTCCTACTCAATAACTTTTAAGCTTTAAAGAAAAATGCACAGAGAATACTGAGGAGACCTTAATAAACAAGCTATGAGAAAAAAAATTGTCTTAATAATTTTGACCTTGCCCATAGATTAGGAAATGTGCCTCTAGGGCAGAGTATTGCGTGTGTTTTTCCACGTGTCTGGGACACTCCCACTAGGAGAATTCGTCCCAGTACCTGGGCAGGTGTGAGCACCGACTCAAGGTAGTTTTGGAGACAGAAAAGTTATTTGGGAGCTGTGAAGAAAATTGGTTTTGCAGAGATGTTGGTTACCACACGGGGGCGTGCTTTACAAAAGGATCCTTGGCGTTTCACCCAAAGTTCTGTTCGGGTAGGAGCTGGAGATTCCTCTTAAAGGTGCCTGAAACAGCTATTTTCGGTCTCCTGATTTTTATATTGCATTTTCTCTTGCAATGTAGTTTGTTTTCGTCTTCCAGCTAACTTCTAAAGTTAATAGAAAAACATCTAAGCAATTTTAAAATGCACACTGTAACTTCAGAACCAAAGTGACTGGTAATAAAGATTTTACTTGCCTAAAAAGAACAAAACAGTGCATCAGATAGTGCAAACCTTGAAAACTTTCCAGGGAGGTAACTTGTGTCAGCTATAGGAAGCACAGTCAACCATGCTAAATCTCCATCAGAAAAGCAGGATGAGGTAAGGAGCTCCAATTTGGAGCTGTGCTGGTGTGTGCCAGTGTCCAGACAAGAGAACTATAGATAATATTATTGTTTTAAGTTAGGGAATTATTAATGGCTGTAGGATCAGAGAACAGATCAGGATAATGAGAAGTGTGTACTTTCAATAAGTTAGTGTTATTTTCTTAACTGATACATGTTGGAATATAGAATAGCCCTATGGTTGTTCTTGTAAGATTACAGAAGCTGTTTTCTGTAGGAATCTCAATTTATCTGTGCAGTATTGATTGCTTACATTGAAAAAAGGTCCGGGGTGAATTCAGAGTTTTTCTGTATGTCCTTGCTTAAAGTTGGAGGCAGACTTCCCTCCCTTCTCTGTCCCCTGTGTTTACTTTGCACGTTCTGAGTGAGTACTTGGTACAGGGAAGCTTTTCTCCTTTTTCCTTTGGCATTACTGTGTTCTTGTTTAACACTACTAATATAAGAAAGAACCTGATCTCTAGATTAACAAAGCAGAAGCAATGGCACATAGATACCTGTATCTGTCCTTCACCTGATTTACAGACAATGTTTGCAGTTACTTGTTCATGTTGCTTGGTTGTATTGGAGGGGGTGTATTCTTCACCAAACAGAAACTTTGTAGAGTCTTCTATCATGAGATTGGAAGAATTTGAAAGCAGCCTGAGGAACTGTGCCAAATGAGCTGTGGTCTGTGCATCAGGGCTGCCTCTCAGTTCTTTGGTGTTAGCATTGCTGTTTGGTACAGGGTGAGTGATGGGTGGTGTCAGGTGTTTGTATTTGAGAAGGACCAGTTTCAGGAACTGTGTCCAGGTGCGTGATCTTACCCTAAAATTGTCCTTGAAACAGTGCATGACTTATACTGTTTATACCATGGGAGTGTTGAGAAGGTGCATTCTGTTGAGAATTGTCACCAAGGCTTTGGCCAGGATATGATTGCACAAAGGATAGGCTGTGTGAAAGTGGAAAACCAGATAATGGAGCCCATGGTATTCAGATGCTGAAATGCATTGTAGAATCAAATAGAAATGAGATCCCTTGTTTTTTTTTCATATTCAAGGCTTGCTTTTGTCTTACTGTCTTTTGTTTGGTTTTTATCAATAGTTGCTGAGGATACAGGGGTTTGAGTTCAAGAGCTTTGTTACAGATTAGATGGGATGCATTCAAAGCGGCTCATATTGTGCATGTAGCCTCTGTTGAAGGCTTTTTCTTTCCAGGAAAAATAGTTGCTCCCTAAAATATACCATAAATGTAAAAAACCTATGGTTACAATAGAACATTCTCTCCTTCTTTCTGCTTTTTCATAGATACCATTGTAATTTCTTGGCTGTTGGAAATAGGACTCTTCATTGTTTCTCTTCATAATGACTTGCTAATGCCAAGCTCTGCATTGGGAAACACCTGCTAGGCATTAATAAGGTGTTAATGGAAGAAACAGGTTCCTGGGAGCTAAAAAGTAACTGCTTGTTGCCACTTCTTTCCTCTGTTTGAATAGTTTTTGTTAAATGTTTTACAGAGTGAACCTCTACGAGATTTCTTGGCCTCACTCTCTATAAAGTCTTTTATCCTTCTTCCATTTATAAAGCAACACTAAAATTTTTTTGGCATATGATCTTTGATCATGACTTGTTTCTGATACCTGATATGCAGGAGGGGAACCACCACGAGTAGAAACAGTGAAAAGAAAACTTGGCTGCCTTTGAACTGATGTGAAATACGGTGGTAGGTGGCTGTGAGTATCAAATATGCAAGTTCAGACACAATGACTAAGCACTGGATCTGTATATTTGTTCTTTTCCTATTGTGTAGCATCCCCTTGTTCTGAAAAAGAACTCACAATCCAAAGAATGGAGCTCCTCAGTCTTCCATGGAGCTGCTGTCTGAATCTACAGTTCTGCATCATCAGTTTTGCTATAAATGGCCCAGTAAAACAAACGTTACCAGGATCAGATGTCACTTACAATGGCACTTAAAATTTGAAAAAACACCAAACAAAACCCAAACCAGCCAAAATGATATGAAATATCTTCATTGTAAAAGGTTTTTAACTGCTTTTAAATATACTATATACATAGCATGTTGCTTGGAAAATGTTGGTTCTGCTTCAGTTGGAAGCAAAAGTAGGTGCTGAAATGCAGCATAGAGTGGCTCATCCAGATTCTGATTCTTTGTGCTCCATTCTGTTCTGTTAAATGTGGTCAGTAATGTCTAATCTGCCTATCACAAGCTGCTTGAGATACAGCAAAGTAAGGGAGTTTTGTGTACCTTTATTTTGTTCATATTTCTGCAATTTTTAAAACAATAATTTTTCAGGTTTGGATATCTTTATGAAAAGGTAGAATGTAATCCTTATCTGCAGTATGCTTTTGTCTTCAGAGATTGGCTGACAATAGAAAATACATCCCAGCTTTGAGCTTAATTGTATCACTACAGAAGTTAAAGCAATTGCTGTTATCTCTAATGATTAAGTGACATAGTTAGGGGAGTTTTATTATACTTGAGGTACACTTCTCTTTGAACTAGTTTGAAAATTATGTACTTAAAATAAATCCAAAGTAAATCTGAAAAAAATCTCCAAAGTTTTCAAGAATGCTGGGGATAGCAATGAAGTAGAAAATAAAATATTGTATGTTGTTGGGCCTTGATTTTTTTCTGATGTATATCAGGTTGAAAGTGAAGTTGGGTTTGTTTATGAATAATTAATTATTCCCTAAGTTGGGATAATCAAATGATCACTCCAGCTTAGTTTTAAATAAACAAGACAAAGTCCTGTGGTACACTGGTATGAAAGGAGGCTGGGAGTGTTTATGAAGAAGCATTCAGTAACACACCAGTCCTTTCATGTGGTTGTTCATGAAAAAACCTGAACTCATGATCACTGCTTTTTTTTTTTTTTCTGAAATACTGGCTTTCTGTGATGGGGAAATTAAGTGTAGACAAGGAAAAAGGAGTTTGGATAAAAATAGAAAAGAAATGTGGTCTCAGCTATTCCTTTTTTTCGTCCCTTGCTGAAGTATTCAGGGATGCACTCTAACCAAACAAGCTATGTGAGCCTATAGGAAGATACATTGCTGCACTGTCCTGCATTCCCAAAAGAGGAAGCCAGTGAAGAGCTGGGTACTCTGTATCATGGTGGAGGTGAAGGGTTTGATGTCATGTCTCTTATACAGAAATTACTAAAATATAGTTAATGCCTTTTAAGTAACCAGTAGAACCAAAGCTGTTTTGTGTTACATTACAGCAGTTCAAAATACATTTGATTTCAATGAATATAAGGGAAAGCAGTTGTAAAAGAGTCATGTAGCTCATGCAAGACCTCTCTTCTGAGGTTAAATAGCAAAAGGAAACAAAGTAATTTGGATTTTATTGTACAGAAACAAAGAGGGGTACAGCAGAATTAACATTCTGAAACTCACATTTAAGGAATCTGTTAAACACCTGGACAAGCAGGCAGTGGGGATAAAGCTATTAAGAAGGGGACTGGCTGCATAAGTGTTCATTCTTGTTCTGCTGTTTGGAAGAGGGGTGAAAACTTCACAGTTATTCCTGAAGTATAAATGATACCTTTTGCTGTTAATTGGCTGAATTATGTTTCTTGTCCTAGCCATGTTCATTGACTCTCAGCATCTCATTGTGGTGTTAGCTTGGGACTCCCAAAAAAAGACTTATAGATTCCTCTCTGCAGAATTCTTAAAAAGATCCTGGCACCTTGGTTGGCTGCCTGAAAGTAGAGATTGCCATCAGACACAGACAGGTGTTGACATGGGAGCATCTGAGTTTGGTTTATTGTCCATGGGACCTATGGCAGTAGAGGCTGTGAATGGGCAGCACCAGTTTTGTACCATTGTCCCAGGAAAATTCTGCAAAGGGGAACTTGCTTACTGCAGGGAGGGAGGCCTTATGTCATGCACAGCAATAAAAATGAAGAAGCTGTTCTTGAATTTATTGTTGTCTGCTAATATTTATACTAGAAGACTGTCACTGTAAACAGTCACAAATTCTTTGATCATGATAAACATAAGAAGAGCAAGGGGAATGAAAAAGAAGTTTACAATATTAGAGCAAGCTTCTATACCACATATTTCATGAGAATTCTCCTTTGGTTGTGTACTGTCTCTCTGCTTGCTTGCATGGTGTCTGTAAATAGAATTTAACCTGCAATAGAGTTGGAATGTGCAGTAAAACTTAAAGTTATTTTTCATTAAAAAAAAAAAAAAAAAGATGTGTGTTAGAGACAGCTTATTAGCAGATTGATATGTTCTCATCAGGTGGGATCATGAAGTAGAAGGGGGGCTATTTATGAACATTTGTGAGGAAAAATAAAGGCTTTCATGTGTGAGGATTTATGAGGTGAGTGCTAAAACAATAATTGAAACAATAAATGGAATTAGTATTTCATTTTAATTTGATTTGTTTTGTTACTTTCTCTGTCACTTTCAATCCATGCTGCCTCCTGTGATGTCCGTGGTCTGGAGATCAGGTTTTTTTTGTTTGCAGTTGTGCTCAGTGGTGCTAGCAGTGTTAGCAATTTTACTGTGTTTTCTAGTGATATTTCTGGCTTCATCTAAAAGTCAGTGTTCTTAGAAATACAGTATGGAAGTGTATTTATTGCTAAAGGTTTGTTCATATCTTCTTTTTTTTTTTTTTTTTGCAATACTCTTATACCTGGTGACAGGTGAGTATTGGTAGCATTTTAATTATTGTTACTACTGATAAATTACTGGTTAAATGAAAATTTTATTACAATTCAGTCATTTCAGGAACTTCAAAATTTAGGCACTAGGATATTTTCCTTGTTAATTACAATAAACTATCAGAAGCCAGTAACCTAGAGGTCTTAGTGAAAATAGAGAAATTTTTAGAAAGTGATGACAGTGCAGCAAAATGCTGTCTGACCTAAGCTGATTTTTGCTAAGGAGCCAAAGAGTAAGTTAATGCTTAATTTTGTTTTGATGACTTTTAGGAGAAAATTGAAAATGCTAATAACTGTAACAGAATATTCTAAAATACCAATTATTTAGTCAGGAAACTGAAACAGCAATCTTGGAAATCTACAGGAAATTAAGTATTTAGGCTCTGTTTTCATTTAACTACATTATAATATTACTTTAGAGCCTGGAAAGGGTCCAGTATGTTTTTAGCCACTTCTATTAAAACAAAGATTACAATTTTGATATACTGGGATAGGCAAATTTGTCACATGAATAAATAAATCCTTGGGAAGAAGCTCCATAGAGGCTCCAGTTGTGTGTATGTATCTGTTTATCTTTTTATGCAGCACTTGCACACACAGATAGAGATACAGATATACCTAGAGCAAATAGTTGAGGAGCTGTTCTGTTTTAAAATATGCTTGACTTACTGTGTTAGACCAAACCCATGAAAAAACTGTACCTCTTGAGTTAGGCAGGTGCCACTGTGTCACTGTGTCACGGAGAGACTGAGTCCCTGGGCTGAGCAGTGACTGCTTGGTTGCTTCTAAGAGCTGGTATGGATGAAGATCCCTATTCCAGCCAGAGTCTCCAGGCTGTTCTGCAGTGCATTTCCTTGGATATTTCATTTACCCTCTGGTTGTTTTTAGTCTAGCACTGTGCAAGGGCAGTGAGTGTCTGCTGAGTGTGCAAACTGCACCCAGAAGGTTTTTGTCAGACTCTGTAGCCCTGTTAAGAACCACATTTTTTAACCAAGGTGGAGCTCAGTAGTGTTGTGAGCTCCCTCCCTTGGGTAGTTTGCTGGTAACTGGTTCTCATCTCTTCCATGTGATGCATCTTTGTCCCAAATGTGCTTTTAGTGCCCAGATTCTCCCTCTCAAAATGAGAATTATGTGGCAAATCCTTGTTTCATAGGATTAATGTGATTTGTGTGTCCTAATGGGAGTGAAATGTACTTAAGGTTGAATTAACAGCAGAGTTTTGTGCTTCTCTGTGACAAGCTTGAGTTTGTGCAATTTCTGTATATTTTGACCATATTCATCTGCAGGAAGTTGTGCTTTGCCTTTCAGCCAAACAAAGGTGTGGGACAATATCCTTGGGAAGAACAAGAATCTGTCTTGACCCTTCACTGAGATCAGAGTTTGAATTTTTATGCAGCAGCTCATGTTTATAAGATTTTACAAAATGTTTACAAGATACAGTTGAGTTTCACAGAAGTCTATGCAGAGTTCCCTTCAATTTAAATTTCACATTGCTTAAGCTTTCACATAAGGGTTTTGAGCTTTTTTCAGAAGTTCAGAATAAAAAGGTATCCTGGATGCCATCTGGTACCACCTCAGTCTGTAAAATTTAATAAGATTAGAGATTGGAAAATGGTGTACAGCTAGATCAAATTGAGCTTGTTCAAACTTGGCTGAAATGGAATTTTTAACAGAACTTGAAATCAGCCAGATTTTCATATGGCTTCACACTGAAACTGCCTCTACAGTTCTCTTTCTTTTTTCTCTCCAAAGTGCCAGGGTGTCTGACTTACAAAGTCCTAGAGAGTGGAGTCACATGAATGTATGATAATTTAGTTTTTCATTTAAAGTAATGTAAATTTCCAGCTTCCATGCTTGCTGAGAGAAATTACAAACTGGCAGGATCACAGACTCTTAATGGCTCATTCTTCACAAAACAAGCAAGGTAAACTCAAGACCTTCTTAAAAAGTCTATTGGTTTGCAAGTCTATGCCCTATTTTGGCATCTCAGACATTTTATTATTGCAACAACAGGTTTTTCCTATTTGAAGAAATAACATCAGAGTTTGAACAAAACAGAAATGTGATATTACATAAAACTGACATATTTAATCCTTTTTGTGGCCACAGGACTACACCACATTCTTGCTGATGAGGAAGCAATCCAATTTTCTGGGGTTCTGACAATATGGTGACTTTGAACAAGAGCATTTATACCTTGCTCAGTGGAGTCATCAAACTGCTTGTGAATAACTTCCTGTTCCCTCTTTGTAACACAGATACCTGATCTGTTCAAAGCCTCCCATAAAAACCTACTTGAGCACATTAAACTTGATCAGTTTTAAAGTATGGTGCATTTAAATATATCAATAATGTTTGCCATGTGACATTGTTGGCTTCTAGTTTGAAGCAGCTTAATGTGGCATCTAAATGCATTTCATGAATTGAAAATGTGGCCAAGGTTAAAGTTGTGTCCAGAGTCAAGTGATCATAATAGTTCACTGGGAGTGTTTTAGTGTACTTTGCCTTGTATGTAGTTTTTACAAATCCTGTGAAGTGGAAATCAGAAACATACATATATATATGTATCTCATAACAGAGAAAAATAATTTTGAAACAAAAAATGTGTTTTTTTCTATAAAATACAAAGTGTTTTTACAGACATTGCCTTTTCCTTTTCATACTAGAGCTGTGCCTATAATTGTAGTTGTGTGCCAGGCTGTTGACCTTGCAGAAATCAGAAATGTCAGACTTGTTAGTTACTGATGTTGGACTGTTGATGATGCTATTTATATGTAGTCTGGCTTATTCTTATCAAGGTCATGAACACACAAGGAACTGTGGTGAGAGGTGGGAATGTGCTGATCAGTTTGGTTCCTGTGTCAATATGAAAAATATCTGTAAAATTCTAGTGAGCAACTTAAGAAACTAGTTGTGATTAAAAGCAGTCCTCTAGTCCCAAACGTTTCTGTGACAGAGGCACTTTGTTTCCCTTTCTGTCCGTGTTTATTCCCTGTATTCCAAGCTGTTCTCTACAGAGTAGAGGGCTGTGAGCCCTTATACATGAATATAATGGATTTCTGTAGATGTTTCAAGTGTGCCTTGGTGGTATCTTACAAAATGCAAAGTGGAATAATTGCTTAGCAGAACATTTTTGAAGGAGTCTAAAGTTCCTGCTGTGATGTTAAATGCATGTTCTTGAAAAGTAGATGCTTCTTCTTCAACATCATCTTGACATAAGATTCCAATAAATGAATGTAGTCTTGTTTTCCTAAAACACTGTTTCCCACCATGTCTGTATGACTGATTTGTACCCTTCAGCACACACAGTTTTACCCGGTTTAGTAGAGTGGAAAGTACAATGAAAAATTGGAATTGTTGAGTTGTAACTTACTTGGTGCTTCTGTTGATATTCAGAGCAGAACCAAATCTAGACAGTTCTGTCATGGATTTGCAGTCACATAGGTAAGAAATAGCATTCTGTGGAGGAGATCATGGAGGACTGGAGTCTTACACAGCTTGGGTAGTATGAGAAGGAAATATTTGTTTCACACACCTGGGCAGTATGTGCAGTACAGAAAATATCTTGAAGGAAAGGTGGCTTTAAATCAATTGCTGTTTGCTACGGTTTGAAAGTACTTAAAGGCTGGATGTGAGACTACATTATTGCAGATTTCCCAGAAAACAGTAACCACCTGTGACTGTGATGCTTGTTCATGTCAAGTAGGAAATAATGCAGCCTGGAATTGCTGCAGCTACAGACTCAAGGTAATAAGTTTGCCTTCCATTTACTGTGGGTGAAAGGTTATACAATTACTGTAGTTCTGTTCCTCATTTCAGTAACTAGCTTGAATATTGATTTTATTCATACTAATAATGAAGTTTCCTAAAATAAATCAACCTTTTGAAAAAAGGTAGGCTTTTGGAATAGCTCTTTTAATTTTTCCAGGAGCTTTCATGATTGAAAACAGCATGAACAAGAGGCAGTGACACTGTTCCCTCGATGAAGAGAGGTAGCTGATAGGGGAAATTGAGTGAACATACTTATTAGAAGAGAATCCAGGCCTGCAGCTCAACAAATTCTGTAGCAAATGTATCCATTTTTAGCAATTTCATTGCTACTGAAAGCTATTTTAGGCTAGAATTAATTAGTTCCATTAGCTACTGTGCTGGAGCTTGAGATTGTGACTTTATGAAGAGCAACAGAAAGATAGCCTGGACCTCTGATTTCTCCATCTGGTCCATCAGGATTCAGGACACTTGATCTCTTGTTGCTGAGGCAGTTGTCACTTCAGTAAGAATACTCCAGGAAACACATTGATAACACTGGAAAAGCATCTTGTTTTGTTTGGTGTGGTATTTTTTTCCGGTTTTTTTCCCCCTTTTTTCTCTTTTTTTTTCTTTTTGGTATGCATTCAATGGCAATTGTTTCCTTTTTGGCAGGTTCTTTGGGAGAGGGCAAATTTTTAGAGTGATGGATGTTTCTGTGCTGAAGAGATCATTATTTTAGGGGGAAACAATGAGTTTCTCAGAGCTACCAGCAATTCTGTAAAAATGAGTAAGTTTAATTCATACCTTTAAATTCACTGCAATAAACATGCATGATTTTTTTCTGAGAGCATTACTAGATAGTATTCCATTACTTCCAAAAGGATGTGATTTGATGTCGGTTTTTGGGCGTGCCTCACCTTCCCCCTGCTTCTGGCACCATTTGACTTTAGTGATTCTACATTGCTTAGATATATTTCTGTATTTTAGAGACTACATTAAGCTATTTCCATCAACCCTTGAATCGTCTTGAGGTTAAAGTTCTACATTTTTGTCTTACTGAATATTTTTCTTTAGGTGATTCAAGCCAGATGTACCATGCACACATAGAGGCAATGCTTTATGTGAAGTAGAAATGTGCTTTTGGGTTTCCATAATTTTCTGTACTTAAATGCAAAGACCACTATGTTTGAATTTACCTGAGCCATTGCAGAAGATCTCTTTGGGGTTTGTGTTGATAGACTAGATCTCACTTTGTTATGGTTCTGTATGTGACCAAAGCTGAAGAAGAACTTGGCTAATCTTTCCCATGTTTTTTAAAAAAATAAATCCTCACATTTATACAGTTATTTAATGATTTAAAATTCTTATAAACGGTGCACGTAAAAAATTTTACGTAGTAAAATAGTAGAAGGACTGAATGTGAAATACCAAGGGAGATGAAGGAATAGGCATTCACTAAAGCTTATTTAAATGAAATGTGAACACAGGCAAATTGGACCCTAAATTTGGGGTCTTAATATTAAAATATTCATCTCAATGTGTGCTGAGAGGGAGGAAACAACTGCTAAAATAGATTCAAGTGGCCTTGCACAACCATTGAGTATTGTAAGGAAGTGTCATCTTGTTGTTGTGCTCAATGGATGAACTACATGTGCACTGAAACTGTATTAGTGTCTGAATAGCCAGCATGTAGACCCTTGAATCGGTATGGTGGCCTTCATGGAAGCATCCTAAAATATCTGTAAGATGTAAGACTAGAAAATAGTCAGAATTGGATATATCTCCTACCATGGCAAGGCTTCATTTTAAAGGGATTTTTGAAGTTTATGCTCACATTTCAAGAAATGGGGCATGACTGAAGAGTCTTTGACCTGTGGAAATCCTACCTGCATGAAGATATTGTTTTACAGCCTATAGAATTTTATTAAAACAAATAAATTTTATTACTGCAAGCTTTGTTTGTTTAGAGTTGGCTGTATGTGGCAGATGCAGTTTATCTTACGTGCCTGAAGTTTGTTAAGTCCCTTTGCCAACACAAAGTCCCAGTGTGATGGACGTGACTTCTGAACTCTGCAATGTTTGCAGTGGACTCCTGGGCTGCTCCAAGGTCATTCCCCTCTGTTATGGACACTAATGAATTTGTGCAACTACTCAGGCTAGACTGCAGCTTGGAATTGCTTTTGTAGGTTTGTTTCCCCCCTCTGGTATATTTATAAAGCTTACATTTCTGTCTTCTAGGAGAGCAAGACTTCTTTTTAGTTACTGTTTTGCAAGTAGTACTTGTACATTATGATATACATCATGGATGCTTTACTGCCACTGTTTGTGCTGATGGAGACCAGATACTGGAAAAAACCAATTAAACCAGTCCAAAAGGAGATCATAAACAGCAGTGTTAACTGACTGCATCTTGCTGGACTATAAAATGCTTGACTTCTTGTGTAGGGCTTTTTAAAATGTGTGCTTCCAGTTGTTGTTGCTTGACTTTTAAATTGTACCAGATACTTTTCAGGAGCCATTACAGCAAACTATGATGTATTTTCTGTGAATCTAATGTATTGGGAGTTTAAAGTTTTGTGTTTTTGTAGTTATATTAGTGAAAACAGTACTTAAGAAAAGCTTCAGGCTTATTTTGCACTATGAGTCATTGTTAAAAAATGGGTTCATCTTATTTGTTTTCTCCTGCAAGGCAGCTTTGCTGATTAAAGTATAACTGAAACTTGATCCCTCTAAAAATGTGTTCCGTTTAGTTGTTTTTCTAATATTAAACTTTCTGGTAACCACTTTATAAAAGCACATAAAAATCTTACCTATCAGGTGTTTGGTCATTTGAACTGCCATGTCTAAGTTCCATTCTGAGAGAGAAATAATTGTTCTGGTTTTATGAAATAGAAAGCTTTTGGGTTTGTTTTTGTCAGAGTCCTATTTATCTACCCTGATTGTTAGGAAGCATGAGGAGGATTCATCAGTCTTGGAAAAATCTCACTCCTCATGTATTTTTAAATCATCTTAATAATATGAATGAAACCATTGCCACTTCAGATACGAGAGACTTACAGCTGTCTTTGCCACTGCTCTCTTTTGAACATCTGTGATGCAAAAGGGAAGAAGTCAAAAGTCCTCAGCCTAACCATTTGCATTGTGTTCAGCCCTCAAGTTCTTCTGTGCCTGACTTGCTGTAGGAGTTTAAGCTGCAGGACTGAAAATTCTTGATTACAGCAGTGTACCTTGTTGAAATTATATCCCAAATTTAGACTTTGTATACATTGTCCTAAAATTATATTAATATAAAGTTCAACCCAATAACGAGTGAGGGAGGTGTCAGTGCTTAGCAGCATTGGAGAATGGTATTCCTTAGTAACTGGATAAATGGTGAGAAGCAGCATAAACACACCTGGAAAAAATGCTTGCATGCTTTTCTTTTACTTTTGATTTCTAACAACTTTATTGACTAAATATTCCTAAAAGTGCTCAGTTTAGGTTTGAAAATGTCTTGGTAGAATTCAATAACTGGATTGCCAGCTAACTCTGATTGTTGAAACTTTCTGTAAAGGTAGTTAAATGACTTGTTATGTTGTGCATATTTCCTAGAAAGCTGCTGAGCCTTCTTACAGCTTTGCTGAGCATTTGTTCTCCATTCTGCTTTTTTCCTTTTTTAACGGCTTGGGACCAGGCCAAAGAGCACAATTATGCTTACATGGACCTTGATTTTTAAATGCATGCCTAACTAAGCAAGTAAGCAGTCCCATTAAAGTCAATGGGATTAGGTGCATACTTGGAGTTAGGTGCAGGCTTAAGTGCTTTGATGAATTGAAGCTTTACTGACTGACTCAGTCTTGTAACACAAGAAAGCATTTCTAAGCACAGATACACTAATGAAAATGCTTAACTAACCTATCTCACATGGATACAATCAGAAATACATATTTAATAGATGAAAAAGTAGTTAATGACACAAAATCCTCAGGGAATAATGCCTATTGCTGTTGCACTGAAGCAGGAAGTCCAGCACGTGCTGCATTTTTTTGTTTATTTCTGTGAGAAATAATTGCAGCCAACCTAACACAGAGAGTTGTAGTGGCAGTAGTTTATCAAGTCCTGAACAGCATCATTCCAAAATCTGGCAATTACTCACATGGGACTTTTGGCTCTGTATTTTTACTGGATTACTGCAAACTAGCAATTTCCTTGAGTGATCTTAATTCCCAGTGTAATGTTTGCTCTGGCTTTTCAGTGCTTCCCAAGCAGAAATCCAGGTATTCAGCTAAACAAAGCAATGCTGTGACTGTTTTCCAACAAAAAGAGAATTCATACAAACTGTAAAGCAAATACATCTGTTTCTGAACTGGAGCCTTTGAGAGAGCTCTCACAGCAGTATAGTGATCAGCATCTCCTGTGACAGTGAGATGGCATCATCAAGGCTGTGCTCATTTGCATTCAAACCCGTGCTTGTACCTGTTTTGGACCAAGGCCTTGCATGCCAGTCAGCCTTCCCAGTTATGGGAGCTCACCTTTGTCTGTTGGCTTTGAAATGGTGTCACTTGATTGCTCTGACTGTGATTGTGGCAGGGAAGCACTTGACAGCTTGGGAGGAGAAGGCCAAAAGCCATGACAGGACAAGGAAAAACTGCTTTGTCCCTGCAGCTCGTTACTGTCTGCTGCTCTCTAGGAGTAAAGCAGGAGCACTGACCAGGGCCACAGGGAGGCTGTGGCAGGTGAGGAAGGTACCCATTCTATCCAGGTTGCTCAAATAACTCCCCAAACAAGGATGTAAGAGATGTTTTCATATCCAAAATAAATATTGTTCAGATCTTAACTCATATGAGCATTTTAAATCTTCAGTTTGTGTTTGTGCACATACTGTGAAACCAGATGATCTTTTCTTAATCTTTGAAGACTTGGTTTTTCTGGAGACACTTTCCCCCCTCTAACAAACCCATTTAAGTAACTGCACAAGTTTACAAGCAAAATCAAGGAACTTTGCAAAGCCCTAGAAGGTCTTTACTGGTCTCATGAGGGCAGTGGGCTCTAGTTTGAGAACATCTGCTGTACACAGTATCAGGTATTATGTCATTGAATGCTTTTCAGATGCCAAACTGTCAAGTTTCTTATTGCTGCTGTAATATAAAGTTGTAACTAGCAAATAACAAGCTGGAATGGATGGAATATTTTGATTTAACACTGAAACTCATTAATTCTGTGTACAGCAAAGAATAAATCAGGTTTTACAAATTCTTAGATTGTGCTTCTATGTATTTGTGGAATGTTAGAGGTGTAAGTAAAAGAACATAGGCAGATTTTGTATCCCTTCACATACTCCCAACATGATACTGCCAGTGGTAAATCTAAAACAGGGAGTTTTGCAAATGTACCTGCAAAAGTAGCCTCAGGTTTCAGTGTTCTGGTAGACCCAATTGTTTTTTTTCTAGGTATTTTGTGTCATGTACTTGTGCTGCAAAACAAGTAGAGCAGATAAAATTATGTCTGTAGGGGTTTTTTTACTTGTCTGAGACTAGAATGTGTAAACCACTCTTTTTCATTTTAAGCCTCTCTGTTTCCTTGGAACATTTTTTTAAAATTGCTATTGTGGGTTGTATTTCTGGTAATATTTTTATCACAATATAATTTATCTTGATAGTTTTGGCCCAATAGCTGAGTAATTTGATGTCTGTGTAGCTATTTGGTCTTTATAAATGTTTCCTGTCTTAATATTCTGACTTCTGAGTTTTCAGTAAATCAGATTTAATAACTGCAGTCTTTTCTCTTACACTAGCATATTTAGGATTCCTGCTGCATTATTCCTAATGATTTTGATGAAAATCCTGGGATCAGTCTGTTTGTTGAAATGAACTTCAGTTCAGAAACACTCTTGGATAAGCCTATTGCCTGTTGGTTGTAGCTGGTGTGGTGGAACCCACACAGTGACACGCCTGGCTGCAATGACATTCTGTAAAAATATTTTGAGGTGCATTTGAGGAACTGACAGTACTGTAAGAGTGGTAAACATCATAATAACCTTCTGCTTTCCAAACTCCCAGAACTTAATGGATGCTATGAAAGCCAGAAGTCAGTGATGCATGCACATTTGTTGAATTATTTTTCTTACACTAAGCATAGTCTTAGACTGTGATTTTGATGCAGTGTTGAGTGTGTTTCCATGTCCTGATCCAGAAGGTGATGTGGTGTCTCTGCTGAGAGACATAATTCAGAAACTTTCTTTCCTGTATTTTTACTTTCTTTTTTCTTTTTTTTTTTTTTTTTCTGTTTTAGTCTTTTTTAAAATAATAGTTAAATTTGCACCTCTGAGACTGAGGTATGCATATGACATCCAGTCAAAAAATTTTCAGCCAAAAGCCTCAGGCACTCAAATAAACTACTTCTAGTTTGCTTTGAAGTAATCTTTTGCCATGCTTTTTGGCAGGCAGATACAAGGTTTTTTGGCTCATGCTCCTTGCCATGCAGAAGCTTTGTAGCCACATGATGCTGATCCTGAGTGTGCCTGGTACTTTGTCTCAGAAAGGCATGTGGTTCCACTGTTAAATTTTACACCTTTCACCCTTGCTCTGTACAGGGAAATTTGCCATCTGGTGAGTTTGAAGGAGGACAGAGTGAGTTGCATCTGCTGCAAAGTATCTTGTAGGCGTTTCTTTAGAAGTAACTGTATGGAAAAAATTGCAGCAGGTAGCATCTTTGGCTGTAAGGCAGCAGCATTCAGTGGAAAACTGAAAGCAGGAATCTTTGGATGTTGCTCCGTGGTGTTTGTGTTGAGTGGGTGCACTGATTTATGCAAATCTTTTGTGGAAGTTTTTACCAGTAAACGTCAGTTTTCACATGGTGGATGATAATTTCTGCAGCTGTGCCTGGGGCTGTCATCTAGAGAATATTATGGTTCTGAAAACATTTTAGCATGCCAGCCTTCTACTCAGGAGTAATTAATTTCTATAATAAGGTTTTAGAAGGCTTAGTTAGTAGTTTACAGTTTACAGTGTTCAGATTGGCTTTTTTGGAATCAGATGAACCCCCCAGTGGCTTGAGTGTCTGGTTAATTCCTTGGCATGGTTGAACCCTGTGTGGAGAGAGCTGACTGCTGGCATAGAGGGCTGCGTGTCCCAGAGCTGGTGCAGCTGCACAGAGCTCAGGCCCAGCAGTCCAGCAGGAGTGAGCACAGTGCTGATTGCAGGGCTGCCTCACACCCTCCAGGGGCTGATCTGACCCCAGAGGAGGAAATTGTGTTCTCCTCAGTTCTAAGGATGTTGTTAAGGAAAGCTATGCAACCTAATTGTAGGGTGGATATGTTGGAAAATAAAAATCCAGATATTTTTCAAACTTTTGACTCTATAGCATTTAGTGCATGCTTTTTAATGTCAAGATTTGTTTATGTTTTTTTCCTTTGAGAATCTTTTTGAGGGACAAAGAAAGAATAAGAATTTGATTGCATACAAAATGTAAAATGTCATCAGGAGTTCATTTTGAAAACAGTTGCAGACTTCCTGCACAAACTCTTTTTTCATTATCCTATTGAGCATTTGTTTTTTAGTGCTATGCCAGCTGTAATAGCTCTGGGCATAACATGGGTAAAAAGTCAGATTTTTGGAGATGATCCTTGTGGAACAATGGTGGAAGGCATTTGCCAGCACAGACCTGACTCAGTAATTGTTGGTTTAGCTTGGCATTATATAAGTTATGTTCTGTACTCAAACACTCCCTGGGGAGCCTCTGCCTTGCACAGCAATGTGGATGCTGGTGCAGACTTTCAGCAGCCTGGGAGTTGGGGGTCCTGAAGTCACTGGTGCCTTGCTTAAAAAAAGTTGCTCATTAATGCTTTGTTGTGATTTTGGTATACTCAGCTGAATTGCTTGAAAGGTAGTTTACATTTGTAATTTATTTTTTTAAAATTTATTCTCAAAATAAAGAAGTGCTCCAAAGAGTAGCACTCTCAGAAGCACATCAGAAGTCTAATGCTGAATACAGGGAACAGTCATTTTTGAGAAAACAATGCTTTTAGAGATATTTTTACATTTTTGTTGCTTTATGGGGGAGATTTTCCCAAAGCAGTAGGAAAGATGAACACAACAGATATGCTGACTTGCACTATGATCTTTGGTTCTTTTGCACTTCAGGTGCTTTTGAAAATTCCCCCAAGGGCAAGGTGGGTTCTTGACTAAATGGGTTTCATCAACTTTTCTTTGGATTTGCTAAGCATTAAATATTAATTATTAGAAGTTGAATGTGAAACTCAAGATGGAGTTTTGCTTTTGGAAATCTTTTGTAGCATTGCCTTGTTTCATGAGCAGATCTTTTAGTGAATTGAAGAAATTCAAATCTCACAGGGTGAGCTCCAGTTTTCTATTTGTCCTTATCTTTGATGTCAGTGGCAATCCCTTGAGGGTCATGAAGGAAACATTCTCAGGAGCTCTGTGGGTCAGAAGTGCATGTCCTGATTCTGATCACTGTCACTGACAGATCTCTGCTCCCCTGAAGAGGAAGGGCATTTATATGAAAGTTGATGGATGTTTAGGAATGTCTTTTTTTGTACCCATTGTATCTGCAGTCTGTGTCTTACTGCACAAGGAAAATGTTTTTGCCATCCACAGATTCTGTCAGGAAAGGATTAAAAGTTCAGGAAAACAATGGAAAAGCTGTATCATCTTTAATTGCTTGATAAACTACAGCTCAAAGCCATTAATGATTATAATGTTAATGGAATGTCATTGTTACAGTACTTGTGTCATTAACAGAGAGAGAAAACCTCTTTGAAAATTAAATAAAGAACTTGGCCTTGTTTGTTTCTAGTAGGACAAGGTGCTACAGCCTGGTGCACAGTTTTTACTTGTTTAATAACTAATTTAAGGTGTCCAGTTGAGTTTTGCAAGTATGTACTTTTATTGTTTTATGAAGAGTGTTTCTTAAATACATTCTTTAATTTTCCATTTTAATTTTTTTGTTTTGCCCATTTGGTAAGCATTTTAAATCATGACCTGAATAACTTTATATAATGTCTCTCAATAGATCCTGAGATAATCCCTTCAAAATTATTACTCCTAGTGTCTTTGCTTGGATACAAAGTGCTCATAGTATGCAACTAAATGGATGTTACATTGCTATTTCACAGGATGTTGACAAGAGGCACTTACCTGTGAGCTCACACTAGAGCAGTGGGAGTCTTAACTCCTTTAGTTCCTGCACCTTTTTTCATCATCACACTTGTCTTCCAGTTTCCCATCTCAGTTAATAATGAGTATTAGTCAGAGTCCTTCTCTGCCCACTTGATTCCCATCTTTTCATTATCAGCTTCTTCCATTCCATTATTGAGTGTGAGCTTTTGTTACTAACAAGTGTTCTCCAGCCTCTTCTTACTCCTGACTCCTCATCACTGCAATGTTCAAAGTCCTCCAGGAATGTTTTTCATTTTAGCCAAGGGACCACACAGCTAGGAAAAGATCTGCACAGGGAAAAAGAACGTAGTGCACAAAGAATATAATCCTTTGTTTTGCCATTTTTAATGGCCCTTTTCTGTGCACACTTAAGTTCAGCTGGAATGTTCATATTTGCAAACTTAGAGTGCAACTGTGCTGCCTTCTTGTCTTTCCACAATTCTAAGAAACCCTTTATTCACTGTTTCCTGTTTAGGGTCTCTTGTGTCAGGGGATGGGTAGTGGATACCTGCCTGATCATGTTTTTATGTAGTAATACTGGTTAAAAAGTTACTACTCTATAGACAGCTACATATTGTGTACAAAAACATCATTGGGAATAATCTGTAAAATATCTTAAGCTAGCCTGGCTTTGGGAAGACTAAAGCATTATTTTGATGCAGCAGTGAAAGGTGATTAGATCACACCTAATTAAAATGCAAAATTTTTACCAGCTCATGACCAGCTCAGACAAACAGTAACTTTCCCACTGTTTAAGAGTTCAATTAAAAATATTTTGAAATATCTAACATTTGTTGCATTCATATTGTGCTTAAATAAGCAGTAATGGCATCAGATGTCAGCCTGAATTTATGACATTAATTGCTATTGTAAGTTGCTCTCCTGCCCTGTATATTTTCCATACTAATCCTGACTTCTGCTGGAAACGGAATGGAACTATAGTTAGCTAGTAAAACTGTATAGCCAAAAGCAGAAATCTGATTGGAATAAGATTATATTTTATAAGTATTAGCCCACAGCTTAGAAACAATATGGTGAAAAGTCCCAAGTTTTGAAAACATGGTGAGGAAAATGTATTTGGTGTATTTGGAAAGTTTGTTTGGTAGACCAATCAGGATGGGTTAGAACAATAAAAAGTCCTGTGCCTGAGTTAGCCAATTGCTCTGTCAGCCTGACAACATGAATGGCATCAGTGTATATTTCTTAAACTTTAACAGATGCTAAACTGTCACAGTGTTCTAATTCTCTTCATGGCTCAGCTCTTTGCTGCTTGATAAGTCAACTGAATTTAATCTTGCATGAAGTGAAGTATCTTAAATGTGCAGGGTTGTGCTCCTTCCATTAAATCAACAAGTGCCCCAGTGTTGTATGATACTGTGGAATCCTGTGGATTTCAGTTGAAAGGTTGCCTAGTTTTGCCTCTTTAGTTGATCAGAGTTTGATGTTTGTGCCAGATTTTGCTCTGTTTGTTGAATAAAAAAATGTAGAACAGAAGACAGGAAATTAATACAAATATTAAGACTACCAAGTAAAACAAAAAGTTATTAATGAACTCACATCAACCACTTAATTACCCATTAAAGTCATTGGCATAATTTTTCATACTGTATTAGTAGAAGCATATTCAAGAGACATTCAGTGACATCTGTCTGAAACATGCCTTTCCTTTTTTCAGCTATTACAAAGAACATTCTGTTTAACTTTCATTTTGGTTTGTTTGCATAGTGACAGCAGTCTAAAATAATTTCTAGCTTACTTGCATATGTATACTAAATTTCCCTGGTGTCACCAGCTATTTGATCACAGAATCATGGTAGCTGTCCTTGACAGATAGTTAATGCAGAAGCTTATCTCAAGCTGTGTAATGTGAATTGTAAATCAATCTCTTCAGTATTCTTGGTTTGTATAGTACATGCTCTTAACATACACATTATTCTGCACATATAAACTGTCAACTTCAGATGTTTGGAATCTGTATTAACTTCTGTGTAGGATTCAAAACGTGCCTGCATAAGAAGAGAACTGAGGATCACCAAAACTATTTTAGTAAGGAAGTTGCTAATAATTTTCTAGAGAAGTAGTATATAATTTTTTTGTATTGTTCTGAAAATCCTTGCAGGACTGTCATTATTGCAATTACCTGCAAATAACTATTGGGCTAGAAGAAACTCTTGGAGAAATTAGCAGCCTCCATGAGCTGAAAGAATATTGTACAAAAGCCACAAGGACATTTGCATGGCTCTCTAATAAGAAAACAGACACATGAGCAGCAAAGACCCGTGGAGGCTTTTCCATTACTTCCTTGGCAACAACTGCACAAAGAGGGAAGCTGTCATTGTGTGTGTGGGATCTGGGCACTTTTAAAACTCGTGTTTCTCATTTTTCTCTTCATTTAGGGATTGACCAGAAGGAATGTTGAATGTAAACCCACTGTAACTTTGGAAGTGATGGTTGGAACTGCATCTTCAAATCAAACTATCACAGCCTAGTAATTTTCTATCTATGTTAGATTTCTCTAAATTTCTCCAATTCTCTAAATTCACTGTTATCTCCAAAATGGTGAAATTTGGTCTTCATTCAATGCTGGTCTTAAAATCCAAACTTGATTTTGAATTACATTTGTATATGGCTGTCCATCTGGATCACAGACAGTTCATTTCACTTGTGCTTAGGTGTAAGAACCTGACTTTTCAGAGTCCCTGACCATTGCCATAAACACAAGATCCCCATTAGCCCTTCTCATATGGCACAATGAAGAGAGAGGACAGAGGGAGCTTTACATGCCATATACCAACAGAATTGCTTCTCTGTATAACTGCAGTTCTTTCTTATTGAAAAGCTAATTTAAGACAAGCCTCTTTTAGGGAAACCAATCCCAAATCCTCAAGTCAGAGGTTGAAGAGGCACATTTGTAAAGAGCTGTTTGCCTCTGGCTGGAAAAATACTAAAGGTAGCTGCAAAGCAAGATTGAAGTTCTATAATACAGCAGTTTATAACAAGTATTAAAGCCCCTATGAGGAATAATTTCATACTGTCTGATTGTCATGTCCGACATTTTTATTGCACAAGTACTTAAGGTGCTGTACTTCTGCCAATGCACAAATGAATTATTTCTAAATGTTTGCTAGAGGATATATGGTCAATGTCCTGGTAGTTCATATGCTTTTACTGTAGAGTTTTGATCTTGATTTATGCAGTTCTATGGCTTAATTTCTAACATATCAGAATTGTCCACTCAATTTACCGTAAGATATTTTGGTTCTAATGGTATTTATTCCAGTATGTATTTCCAGGAATTTTGTCTTAGTTTGAATTCTTTAATAATCACTGCAGGCACACAAGCACGCAGAATATTCAGTGTTCACTCACTTCTCTTATATGAAATACTGATTGGAAAAAGAATGCATTACATAAAGATCCTCACTTTCATGTCACATGGTGGCCAGACACAGCAGCTGAAACCCACATTTAGAAATGAAAACATTTTAATATAGTAAGAGTTGATAGACATGCATCAAAGTGAAATGTTATTTTTGTAGTGATCAGCAGGCTTCAGACCTCCCAGGCTAATCATAAACTTTCCAGGCCAATACAGTTAATTTGTTCTCTTATTGCCACTGGCCTCCCAACTGCCTTTCCAAAGGGAAACGTCACACTTGCTGCAAGCTAGAAAATTAGCAAAAGGCCTTCTTTTTCTGCTTTTGTCTTTAAGCCTGTTATGTGTGTGATACTTTGGTTTGTATATACAGTATCTATGGGTGTGTCTTAGATGTATTCCTGAATAGAACTTGCATGAGCTACCCTCTCCTTCTCTCAGTTTATGTTGTACTGGTTACAGCAACCATCGGTTCAGGCCTCAGCTCTTCCTTGTGCCTCATAACTGGGAGAATAAAAGGGAGGTTTGTGTATTTGTCCAGGCTATCCAGATGTAGAACATTATGCCCAGTGTTACAAACCAGTGAATTTCTACAAAGTTACACCAACCATTTTTAATTGTGTGGAAAAGGCACTTTGAGATGCAGAACAGGTATTCCAGAGGACAGCTTAAGATGATTAAGGTTGCCAGATTGCATCAGGTCAGTCTGGTAAGAGCTTCTTTGAATTGGCAGATGCTGTTTGTCAGTGTGTCAGCAGGCTGGAGTTGAACAAGATACAGACCCTAGAAGTGCTGGACATTTGCAGTTCTCTAAGAAAAAAAAGAAAGGCAGAATTGGAAATAGCACCAACCAAATGAAAGCCAGTCTGAATCTCTGTACAGGTGATGGTCACAGTTTAGCCCTTCTGCTGACAGAATATCAATTCCTGTGATGCTTTGGGAGCTGTATCTGTTACTGCTTACATGTTAAATGAAGCATCCCTGAGTATGCTTTCCTTTTGAAGCTTAAAGAAGCTTTTTATCATCATGATTTCATTTTTCTCTTCAGCATTCCCATGGCTGATGGGTGAAATGAGCACGTTTTAATCAGTTAAAGAAGAGAGCTCTGTGTGTAGTGTGTGCCTGTAAAATACTGCAGGTTCAAAGAGCAGATGAGTGTATAGTTGGACTGAGAACCTTGACATGAATTATTAAAAGAAAGTGGAATTCATTACAGATAGAAGTGTAGAATTTTTAATTTTTCAAAAATATATTTCTGAGTATCTGTTTAAACACATACTTGAATGGAATTTTAGTTGTAAGAGGAAAAATTATCTACAAAGATGTACTGTGATATTATTTTAAAGACTTTGATTTTGCCGTGGTCTCTTTTCCAAATGGAGACAGAACCAGTTACATTTTTAAGAATTCATTGCCTGTTATATGAAATGATAGGGAACTAATCAAGAATCTTAAGACTGTGCTGCAAAAGCATGGTACAGAAGATTGGAAAAGTAAAATCAGTCTACTTCAGAAGTGGTGTGTTTATACTGCTGCATTTGTATTGGATTTAATTGTGTGGAATAGGTGGGTTCACATGCTCAATATATTCCTGAGAATTTCTGTATTCCAGTGTCCCCACAGACTAAGCAAGTATATGTTCAGAGTAAACTTTGTGTGATTGATGTGAGTACTAATATTGGTGGTAAACTGGGGTGTGTTAAGCCTGATTGAATTTATGGCAGAATGCAGAATTAAATGCAGAATTGTCATGCATTGCATAAAAAGTCTCCTCTCGAGCAAATCCATTACAATTAATTTCGTATAAAAGTTTGTATTTCTTAAGCATAATTACAATCCACTTTTCTGAACTTGAAAGTAATTCAAAAAGAACTTCCAGTTCAGAAACGTTGCAAATCTGTCAGTTATACACATACTGTACAAATGATGATCAAGATGGGTGCAGCATGCAATACATTCAACTCTTACAAAAATGTTCTCCATAGTCTTACTGTAACCCATGTAAAAACAGGGTTATCTTAAAATAATTTTTCAAAACTTCTCTGTTCTGATCACATCTGATAAACTTAGTAGCAGTCTCTATTGCAGACCAACTGTTAGCTGTCTTTTTTCCTTGTGTTTTAGGAATTCCATTGATGAGTTTAACTTGAAATTCTTAGTTGCTTAAATGCAAGAAGAGATTTTGCTTTCAGCACTTTTTTCAGAATCACACTTCTGAAATTTTTCTCTGTCCCTTCAAGTGTAAGGTGCACCATCCTGTAACTGATCAAACTGTCCTGTTGGTTTTCAGTTTGGAAGAGGAATGTTAAATTAAGCATAATGAGGATCTCTTTTGGATTAAAACCCTATGTATTCTTCCAATTAAAACAATGTGTTAGACTGCTCATAACATGAAGTTGCTTAGAGAAGGCATTTGTTAAGGTTGGGGTGTCTGTGTGTTGTTTTTCTTCAGCCATACAGTGGACAGTCCTTGCTTCCCATCATGTGTCTAATGAAATAGGTTTTTTAGTCTAGAGTTACCCTTTATGGTGCTGCTGTGGACTTTTTGCTTGTACATTTCTGTAGGTTTTTTTTTTTCCTTTTTCTCCTCATTTTTATGCAAAATGACCAGGTGACAACAGCAGACTTTCTCAATTTTAAAATCTGCTGCAAAAGCTGTATTTGCTTTCAAATCTAAACCTATCCATCACTCTATGTTCCCATGTAAGTACAAGTTGTTTTTGTAATATGGCTATTGTGTGAAGGTGAAAACTAAGTACTGCTGTTGGATTCTCTACACGGGTCTCTGTTTTGAAAGCCCTGCTTGCCAAAGATGTTCTTGTACTTAAATAAGCCTTATGGGCAGGATAATATTGCAAGAGGAATGTGAAGGAGCATTAATATGGCTGAGTGAGGCCCTATATGTTTTCCTTTGAAATATCTTCCCTGCTTGCCAAACCGCCTTGGCAGGGAATAGCATGAAGCCTACATGGGGAATTATGGATGTGTCCTATATTTTTCTCCACAATGAAAGGAATAGTCTGTGGCTCCTACACAGATTGAAAGGCAGGGATTGAAAGTGTTGGGGTGGTAGGACAGACATACTGAAGGGTCTAATTGGTAATCTCCTAAAATACCCTTGGAAGCTGCTTATGCTCTTCCTAGTAATACATGGAATAGGGATTTCTAGAAAACTTTTCTCTTCTTAAATATATTGTTCTTCTAGATACGGATATGAGAATATTTACTAAAACTGACTTTGAATCCTTCACAGTTAAAGTTTTAAAGAGGAAAGGAAAAAAGTCAATTTTTTTTTCTAGAAAGAAAGGTTACCAACCTGAAATCCTGTCTTTACTAAACACTTTCTTTAGTGTCTCTATGTTGCAAGAAATCTTGGTAAGTTATGACATATTACACATCTTAAGAATGAGCTCTTAAAAGCTTTGTTAAGATAAATGCCTAGTATTCAGTGGTAATACTTCATAATAAATATTTTCATTCAAAGAGTAGTGCTTGATTTAATTCTTTGTCTGTTTTGGCTTTGGATGAGTGGTCATTAGGGTTCCATGGCAGATTGAATTTGTTTAGTGCCATTTACCACCACATTTTAGCGTGTGTACTAAAGTATTGTCTTGATCCACTTACACATAATGTGTTTAGGAATTTGAAACATTACATATTTTGTATGAATTAGACTTCTGGTCTAGCATATTGTGCAGAATTTTGCACTGCAAATTTTTATCTATGAAATCTTTCATAAGAGAGAAGAATATCAGTTCTTTTCAGTTAAAATAAAGACAAAAATCTGTGTGTCATATTAGAAAAATGAAAGAAATGGTTACTGAGATTGAAAGAGAAGCAGTTTTTCCAATCAACCCCACCTTTTCTGATTAAATATAAATTAACTAAGGCACTATAAAACATCTACTTACTTTGCAAGCTTGAGAGGAAAAAAAAAGCAGAGACCCAGCAGTTCAAAACGTTATTTGGATATTTGTGGTTAAGAACAGATGCTGAAAACGTTATCATTGCACTTTATTTGGTGTTTTCTTGGAAAGGGAGACAATGACCATACTTAAGTGTAAGCTTGCTTCAAAAACAAGTAATGACAAATATGCAAACTTAAATAGACAAAACTGCCAGTGTGGAAATGGTGGCTGGATTTGTTTGCTTAGTTGTCACTTGGGGAATTTATGTATCTGTGTGTGCCTTCATTCTCCATGCAGCTGTCCAACATCTTGGCAAATCCCAAAAAACTACAAGTGGACAAAAAAGTAAAGATGAGATAAATAGATTTTTAAATTTTTTTTTTCAAAATTCTTAGTTTTGTCATTGTTTTGGATGCTTGCATGAATCCCTTGACAGAGTCTCTAAACCAGCAGTGGTAAGTGGTTTGCAAAATCCATGTGAAAAAGGCAAATCAAATATAAATCAGGTATGCTGCCAATGGGCTGGCAGGGTTCTCACACTGGTACCCCAGGCAAATAATACCTGGTGAATTCTATGGCATTGGATGTGAGCTAGCACATGGAGCTGTACCTAAAAAATAACTGATATATTAATTGAGAAATAGGTCATTGTGAGCAAGTTTTCCCTGAAACATTGTTGGAAAAGTATTTGAGACATGCTCCACGCAAATATGAAATTATTATATTGAAGAGATTTGGAACTGTGCACGAAATCTTCCAAAGGAAATCTTCCTTCTACAATGAAGGAATTTTCTGTGGGTTTTATTCACTTGATTCTTGTTGGAATTCTGATTGTTTTCCAGCCATGTGATGGTGTTGGCTGCACAGATGTGCTTTTACAACCAGATTTCTCAAACAGTCTGGTTTTATGTCTCTCCACGGGCCTTTAAGATTAGAACTGGTATTATTGCTAGCTTTAACCCATGTAGACAGTCTGAGTATGGGGATAAAGTAATCAGCACCATTTGTGTCTTTCAAAATACACATAGAGAATGTTTCCTCACTTTCTTTGTTCTAGGTGACCTTTGAAGAAGTAATTTTTTTCTTAGTGTTCCTACTAGATTTATTTCTAGATTTATTTACACCTTGTTACCAGCAAACAGTAGTATTTCCAGATTTTGTGCCATTGTGTAGCGATTTTGCACTGTAAAATTAAAACTGAAGGTTTTAATATATATATACTTGTTTTAATATACCAAGGGTTAAGAATTATATATAACTGCTTACAAATAAAATGGCATGCTAAGTGACTTCTTAAGAAAAGTTTTCAGAGTACCAAACAATTTCATGGAGTCATTTTGGGCTTAACTCTCCTCCTTCTATAGCAGAGAAGTGTGCCTGAATTTAGACAAGTTGTTTGTCCCATGAGAAAATTTGACAGTACTGAACTTGTTCCAGTTGTTGGATTTAAAAAGGGAAATTTCAAGTTAAATTATACTGGATATGCTCTGGGTACTCAGAGACTCATTAGCTGTTTATTCAAGTATTTATCGGTTTTGTGACTTGCAAATCCAGCAGTAACTGAAATATTTGAGACACAAGAATGCATAATTATTTTAACATGCTCCTTATCTAGTTTGAGCTGCATATGAATTTTCAGAATTCATACACATGCCATATAACTCAAGATTTAACATAATCTGTAGCTATATGGTTCCAATTTCCTGTGTAGCACAAATCAGCCATGCAGAATTGGTCATTTTCTCTTCAGAAATGCTATGTGTACTTGAAAGACACCTAGAAAAATGGAATGAAGTCTCCTCTACCTGTGTGCTTCCCAAGCTTTTAAGCATGTGGTACCACTGTCCAGACAGCTGCAAGACTCCACTGAAGGTTCACTTTGTTCTAATGGGCAGCATGTATTTAATGGGATTACTTTAAAAACAAGTCCATTTATAAGATAAACTATCCAAAAAATCTACAGTATAAACAATCAGATTCTTGAGAATTTTGTTTTTATCAAGGCAATAAAGATGCACAGTTTCTATTTATTTGGAAAGAATTTGTTCATTTTTATACATCTGCAGAGAAAGAGAAGCCTTGTTCTAGCACTGCAGCTATGCTTCTAATTTGTACCTAATTTGCACCAGCAGTGTAACTGATCTGCTGGTACTGTGTGGTTTTGACCTGGCATGGACCCCCAGTGATGAAAAATGAGCCTTTAGTCTACTAACAGGGTACATTTTGACCCAGGCTGGTGTTAATTCTTTTAATTTGCAATACATTAGATGTGTGCTGAGGTCAGACAGTCCTGTTGGTAGAGATGGTGAATTGGGAAGATGGAATTAAACAGAATATGGAGAGATTTTTGGGAAGGAATAGCTGCATCTTTGACTCAGGAGTTTTGTAGCTACATGGGAAAAGCTGAGATGTGCTTGCTGCATAAAGCATAGGCTACAGTACTCTGAGATTAGTTCTCTCTGGTCACTTCAGGTAACTTGGGATGTGTAATGAAATGACTTTGGAAACCTTCCTTCTCTTTCTTCCTGTATTTGGATTCTGGGGGAGTGTTTAATCCAGTGCATTTTGACCAGCATTGCAATTAAATCCCAAGTTTTCAGTCAAACGTATACATTTCCTTTGGCAACAAAACAGCTATTTTCCTTTGCTTTTCCTGTCAGAAGACAGTGGAAGCCTGATATTCCTATAAACTATAAAAAATACAATTTAAACATGATAAAAGTATTTTAAGACTTTTTTCTCTTCATCCTTTGGATCTTAATCTGATTCAGTACCTCTGTGACATCAGAGAATGGAGGTGCCTGTGCTGCAGGATTGTCCTTGCCTCTGGTTCTGTAGCATGACTCCTGCTGGGATGTTGACTTTGTTTTGTTCCATGGAATGCTGCTCTAGTCCTGTCCCCTAATTAGTTTGTGAGATATGTGCAGTACTGACTCCTTCTGATGTTACCTCTATTTCAAGACTGTTTATCTGCTGCCAGATACAATCTCTTCTTCCTTTTGCTTGGTTGATTTCTACTACTGCTGGCCCTCTGTTTATGTAGTTAGAAAAGGGAATTTTGGCCTAGGCACAGATTTTCAGGGCTCTGATGATTCTAATCAGCCTTAATGGCTCTGACCAGCCTCACCCTGGTGCTCACCAAGGCTACCTTAATAGCCACCTTTAAATTCAGCCCTGGGCCTCAAGTCCTGCCTTGGAGGCAACCTCAGTGTGGCTCAGCCTGAGCCCTGTGTGTCCCTGGGCAGGGCCCTGCTGCTCTGCCCCCTGCTCCATGGACTGCTGGCTTGGCTTCACCCTGGGCCTGCCTTGGCACTCCAGATTTGTTTGGCCCCGGATCTGCCCTTGTCTGACGTGTGGAGGAGTGGGATGCAGTCCTGGCCAGTGAAAGCACCTGCCTTGCTGCCCTTGTTGGAACTTGACACCTGACTTCCATCCCTTTAGGGAGCAGCTGTCACTGCTGTCAGTGCTCCCTGACAGTTTTTGAAGGTGGCTGATACTGTTTTATTGCTTTGGTAATGTAGTAAGCATGAAAAATATCAGCCAGCAGAGCTTTGTCTTCATCCTTAGTTGGCAGGAGGTGATGCTCATTTCTTACAGAAGTAGATTTTACCATAATGTTTTTTACACAGTTCCTATCTGCATATTGGCCTAGCATGACACTTGATCCACTCCTGGGAAGGACTCACAGTGATCTTCAATGTTCTGCTTTCCTCAGTCTCAAAGAATATCACTATTGCTTTGAGATTTTTACCAGTGTAGAAAATAAAAGATCAGGGAGTGTATATGCAGGAAAACATGTTCTACCAGGGCTTCTTCCTCTGAAAGAATTTCAAGAATGTTTCCAAGCAAAACTGAAAATTACTTTTACATTCACAGTCCTACCTGGTTAGTTTTCTCTTGGACACAGCTTGTTCCCATCATTTTATGATGGCATGTTTAAGGTAGCTGTCATTGGGACACTTGGGAAAATGGGTGTTACCACTAAAATCTAGTTTCCAAGTTTTTTTGTTTGGACCTGAAGAGACTCTCTTTTATAATTCTGTTCTTATAGGAGGATTAATGGAGTAGGTTGTGGCCTATTGTGTTATGCCATTTGGCACTTTTTTTTTTTGTACTTCTCTGTTTATTTGGTTTTATAATTAAAACAAGTATACTTATATGATCCAGATCTTATTGTACCTTTAAATTACTTTCTACATGTAGAATTAAAAGTATCAACCTTTACCCCTCATGAAGAAGTGAAAGATTTGAAAATATTCTGATTCAAACTCATATTTAGAATGTTCTACTTAGGAGGAGACTTAATTTTCCCAGGAAATAGATCTGCATTATTTGTATAATTTACAATTAATTTGGTGTAGTTACAGATTATTTAGAATTTTTCATGGGGATTTATTTTTTTAACGGACCAACAGACCTAGTCTCATTTCTCATTTTAGGTAAAGTATCCAAATACAGCACTGGCACCAAGTAGAGGTTTATTCCAGTTTTGTGGCAGTTGCAAAGGAACAGCTTCAAATATTCTAAAGGATAAAGTCTGCTTTTCCTTTGGGTCCTATTTTTAGTGGCTGCTCATTTGCCACACTTCAACAGGAAACACAGATCCAAATGCTTTATGTGAAACTTGGGTGATGAGAGGTAGTTTTCTAGAAATATGTGTCTCTTTTGTCATGCATACAGAAAAGGAGATTAAATATGATCCATCAAAGAATTCTTTTCCTTTTGGTTTCACCACTCTTTTGTGTATAGGAATAGGAAGAAGACAGCATGAATAATGTTGAAGAATATGTTATGAAAATACTTAAGAAAATAATATCAAAGTTTAAGTGGGAGGATATGGTGCATAAAATCTTAATGCCTTATTAGGAAAGCAAAGACATTGATTAACAAACACAGAAATAAATTTTTTTTGTCACAAGATGAATGGTAGTAATAAAAATTAGAAGTTCAAAGAATGGTGTCCACTTGCTCTGTAGTGAAAACGTAGTGTTGGTCAGAGGAAGGAATGCCTCATAAATGTCATCTTATTCTCTTTGCACTATGCAACTACTGTCTGGGGAGGCAAAGAGGTGCTCTGAGACTTGGGATATAAACCAGAATTCTGTCATCAAAATACAGAAAACTGGAATATGGCCATGAAAAATACACATTCTAGCTCAGCCCTGGGCAGGTGATAACCAAAGGTCCTTTCCTCCCTCTAGCACATCGTAATGCCAGAAAGGGGAGAGGGATAATAGATTTAGTAGCAAAGAAAAGATTCAAGATGATAAATCAATTTGAGGTTAATATTCAGCTCTTTGAAGTCGGACCTTCTTAGCCAAGTCTGGCTTTGTAATCAAAAGTTTTAGCTTTAAGAAGTCAAGAGTAGGGAGAAGAGGAAGGAAATGCTCAGATTTTCCTCTTCAGGGTTTGAGTGTAGTTTAGAAGCACCGTGCACTGCCAGTACTGTGGTAGAAAAGAGGAGAAAACGGGGTGGCCATGAAGGTAACTCGTTATTATGGAAGGAACTGACAACTTCCACTGCTGTAACCTGTGCTGGGCTGACCTAAGTATAGACCAATGTTTGAAACTTGCTTTGTGATGCTGTTTTCACAGCATAATAACTTTTAAATGGTGTGTACTTTCTAAACTGATCTCTATTTCCTCACAAAAGAGAAAGAAAAGGATGAGAAACGGAGAAGAAGTCAAACAAGTGGAAAAATGAGAATTGTGAAGTTTAGGAAGGGAAATAAGCAGGAACAGAAGTTGAAAATTAAGTTGGAATGTAGAGAACCAATAAAAGTATTAGGACACAAAGTGATTGTATGGAGTAATTGATTACAAACCCTTTAAAGAGCACTTTTGCACAGCATTTTGTCCTTTCCATAACAGTGGGATCCAAAAGCTATTAGACATATAGATGGAGAAGTAAATCTCTTGCTTCATTATGTAAGGTAGCAGCAGGAGACATGCAATGGAGTATTCTGGTAGCCAAACAATATTTCAGTTTTAGGGACTTAGCTATCCCCCTGAAATGCTTCTTTGTACAAGATATTGTGTGAAGTCAACTGGTTTCCTAACAAAAAACTGAGCAAAAGGATACAAATAAAAGCTGTGAGTTACTTGGGAAAGTGTTGGTATTTCATATACTAAATGAAGTTAAAACTTCAACCAAGAAAGAATGCTGAGGTGCAGTGGAATATGTGTGAGCTTCTGGTACTTGTTTCCTCCTTAACCCTCAGGCTGCAATCATAGCTCACCCTTTGTCTTCCTCCCCAAGCTGTGTGGGTTTGGTTTTATTCAATGGCATCCATAAAAGTCCAAGCACTCCTTGGTCCTTCTTGTACCTGTTGTGATTTCCTCTGCTGAAATCCAGATTCAGTGTGATCATGGCTCTTCCAAAAGGACTGCAATAGCAACACTTGCTTTAGCTGTAGAAGACAGAGGATAGGAGAGAATCTCATCCTCTTTCATCACCCTGTGTGCCAGTGAAATGCAGACACCAGGGGAGCAGATGTATAATCCCTTCACAGGGGTAAAGAAATCCCTCAGTGCTTCAGCTGCAGTATTTCCTGAATCCAAGAAGGTAGGGAAAGGCATTTTTCTGTATCCATCCTTCTCAAGTACACTGGTTTTTTTTCCAAGGAAAATGCATTATTTCTGCCGTCTAAATTTACCTGTCTGCTCAAGGTACACATAATTTGGCAAGATACTTCTTTATTTCAAGTGTTTAATTTAACACAAACATTACTTTAAAAATAAAAGAAAACAACCTCATAGAAGAAATTTTGAGTAAAATGTTATGGTCAGTGTCTTTCAGTAGTTCAGGCTAAAGCACAGTGGTAATTTATTTTAACCTTACTACATCTGAATAATTAATTCAGAAAGGAATGCTTCCTGGCAAAAATGAAATGAGGTAATGATTGGAAATGCCTATCTGACAGCTATAAATATGGCAGCCATCTTTACACATGACTTCATCAACATAAAAATTTTCTCCCTTCCTTCTTTTTTTTAAGTAACCTGTAGATCACCAATTGGAAAAAATGACCAATTAAAATAAAACCAAAGCACACTAGATTTTCCACTTGATCATGTAATTTGTACTGAATTTCTTGTACATTCAGCCTTTTTCCTCCTCTGTTAAATTTTTACATGGAACATTGAACCTTTTCTTAAATAGTGGTAGAATATGCAGTGTCTACTGCTTTTCCTGTTAGTGATTCCTGGAAGATGGTGTCTGTCCAAAGCAAATGAATGCTATTTTAAATACTTGTTTTAAGAAACAGCTGAAGGTCTTGTTGGTTATGCTGTAGCAGCAAATTTGTTTTGACCTTCTTAAATAGTTCTTTGGTTTAGGTGTTTCAGCTGAGCAGATTCAGTGGCACTGATGTTGCACCTGTAGTGACAAAACATGAATTAGAGTAATTAGTTTCACTTGGATGCAAAATGCACAGAAATTGTCATTGTGTTGTTCTAAAGTAAGTCAGCCTGAAATATGCAGTAGTCATCGTCCATGTTATCTTGCTTTAAGAGTTTGAGAGTTAAGCTCTACAAACATTGAGACTGTAGGAAGTAGAAAGGAAGTCTTTAAAAGCTTGTTTTATCTCGTTTTTTGTCTATTGTTACTTTTATATTAGAAATTTGGTCAAGTTTCTAAGCTAATATACCTTTAGCAGAAAGCAGTAACTGTGATATTTAACAAAGTTTGACAAACTCGTCCTCATTTGAAATTCAGGTGCAATTGCATCAGCAGGAAGGTAGTAAGCAAACTTAATAAACTAATTGATATTTACTAACCCTTTGAGACTGACAGCTAATTTTTTCACAGATGAATGTGAGTACTTTCTTAATAAGAACTGACTATCCAAAGGTACTGTTTTTGTTCTGTGTATTTTTATTTCTGAGAATAAGAGATAGGAACTTTTCCCCAAAACATTCTGATGGCTTTTTCTGATTTTGGTTTTTGTTTTTCTTTTTTTTTTTTAAATGATAATTTTGGATCTTCTATCTCAATTATATACCTAAAATAGTTATGCTATTATTTTTGCTATGTTTCTCAGTAAAAGCAAAGGTGGTTTTATGTTGAAATTAAAGACATCTTATTTCTTCCATTTTACTGTTGCAAGGTATTTTGTTTTCTTTATCTGCTACTGTACAGCTTCATATCTGAAATAGCTCATGAGTTATAAACTGATTTTTTTCTGTTGCCCCAGTACTTTTGTAATCTCCAGTGTAGTGATTGTTGAGGTTTGCAGAGAAGTTCTGATCTTGGTTGCAGCAGTGCAAGTTGGACATAGTGTTAAGTTTCAAGTTGCTTGCTGTGTGCTGCAAAGAAAGGCTGTGCTTGTGCATATGAAGCAGCACAATTCCATCCAGGTCAGTGGGATAAAGCTTGAAGGCTCAGGAGCAGGTATGAACAGATCTCTTTCTTCACATGGAGAACAGAGCACCAGCTTTTGAAATGCAGGGAATTCTGCCTGTATTTTTCATAGAGGAAAAATTAAATGCATATGGAAAGAATTAGTTATGTGACTTATTAAATGGGAATGTAGTACAGTTTTCTGTGCTCAGAAACTCATCTTAGTAATATTTAGTTAGACTTCAGTAAGGTTGTTCATTATTTGCAGGAAATACACAGCTCTGTGGATCAGCAGAGAGGAGACTAAAATCACAGGTAGTCTTCATTTTCTTAAATTTGCTTTTCTGCCTGCCATTAAAGAAGAGAAGTTTGGCAATATTGTGCCTGTGCTATATATTTATTCAGAAAAACTAGTTCACTTTGTGAAGAGCAGCATAACAAGAGAGTTTAATTTTATGGAAGCAGTAGTCAATCTACATGATGAAGCTTTCGTCACTGGGGCTTTTGTTACACACTGCAATCTGAAATGGTTCTTTTAAAACTTTTCCAAGCACTGAATCTATTTTCAAAGTATCATAGTTGCAGCTCTTCTACTGGAAGTGTTTTGAACTCCAGTTTAGTTGGCAGTTTGCTCACTATCCTTTTTCCTTTTGTGGTACATCTAAATATTTCAAAAAATATGGAAGGACATATTGGCTTCTTGACAGGGTTTTGATGGAAAATTTCCTTAAGTTTATTTGACTTTACATTTTTAGTCTGAAGACTTTGCCATAGGCAAGCAGTGTACGAAATGCCTGTAATGGCAGCTCTGCTTTTAGCTGTCAGCACCAGAGTATAATCTGCAAACCTTCAGCTTGCCTTAAAAGGGGAGAAAATACTTCTTCACTGAAAGTCTTGAAGGGAGGTGTTGTATTTGTGAGAACAACATAGTAATGGAGAGTTCTCAATGATTTTTGTCAGCAAGTACCATTAAGGTTACAGTGTCACGTTTTCAGAAGCTGCAGATTTGGGCTGTCAGTCACCATTCTTCAGAGTTCCCAGCCAACTGCCTGTGATCATTGAGATCATTTGGAAGCACCACTCTTGAGGTCCATACTGAAACTCTCATCCTGGCTTCTTAAATGTTCTTAAGCTTGTACTGCTCCCTCCAGGGGATTCATCTGAAGAGGATTCTTGTGCCATTGAGACCCCCAGTCCTGCCTGGCCTGGTCCCTGGCATGCCCTCAGTGCTCACAGGCACTGCAGTGGTGCTGCCAGGAGCACAGCACTGCAAGGCTGCGTGTCAAAAGGGCAAGAAAAGGTTGGCCCGTGAAAGGTGGTCTGCTGATTTGAAAGGTGAAAATGGGCAAGCAAGCTTTTCTGTAGGTGCTGAGCTAACACGGCATTGTGAGACACTTAGGCAGGAGAAGGTCAGATCTTTATGGGCAATAGGGGGAGTCTGTAAAAGGAAAGAGCTGAGTGGGAAGATGTACAGTGACAATGTAAATAGAGGTCAGACTTTGCCTTGCTGGAGAACCGGATATCCATATGCAAAGAGAACAGAATCTGGACTTCCATCAGCAGTGTGAATGCTGATTTTCTATACTGCTTTGGGAGTTTGACTGTATTTAATTGCAGTTCTCAGGAAGACTATTTTATCTTTCACCTCACACAGGAGAGGAAAAGAATGGTTGGTAAAGCTAGTTTAAAAATAGCCTGAGGAGTCTGACATACTCAGCTGTGTATACAAAGTTCACCAAATTACAAAAAGAAATATAATACTTAGTAATGGTGTTCTTCTCAATTTCACCAACATTTTTACTTCCTCACTCCTAAAATGTTGAGATATTTTCAAGTACCTGTATTGTGAGTTCATGCGGTTTACTGTCTGACATACGAGACCAGGTTATTCTTGGGTCATATTTTTGAGATTTCCCCTGGAACCATATGGATAAGAACTATGTATTTACATGAAAGATGAGAATATAGTGTGTTTTTTTGGCTTCAGGAGCTGGAACTTTAAGAAAGGCTTGCACTTCTGCTTGCTTAGTCAAAGCAGGTTATTTGATGGGTTGGATTGTTATAAATCAAAATTTCTTTTCTTCAGCTATAATATACAAATGAAAGAGAGACTACATCCATATGCTAGTCCAGGATTATCCTAAAGGAAAGAGATCCATTTCAGGAAGCAGTTGTAACATTCTAGAGAGCAAATGGGCACCTGGGTTCCCCTGGGCTGTTGCCCTGGGGTATTGGTGAGAGGCAGCACGATCAGCTCGTTCGGGTTGCAGGACTGTGCTTGTGTAGGGCTGATTGTAAAACCATAGGTTGCTTCCTGGTTAGATTTTAATTTCTGATTTATGTATTACAAACTTGTGAATAAAAGGAGGTGCTGTACCTTTAAGTAGCACATGCCGTCTAACCATCAACAGGCATCTCTTGCAGCAGCTTTAGCCTGTTTCTCCAATCATGCCTGCCTAAGTCAATAACGCTTTGCCAAAGCTCCTCGTGCATTAAAGGTTACCGTTTAGCTTGTTCCATGAATCACAGCAGATGCTTAACTTGGCAGTGACCATTTCTGTCCCTCCCCTTCTTCGCTTCGTACTGACTGCAGCCCCCCACCCAGCTCAGTGCTGGCCGAGCCCCCTCCCCCAGCAGGGAGAAGTCATTACATGAAGAGATCAACTTACCAGTTGTCTTCAGAGCAGTGGCTGAGAGCAAAGCTCCTGGTCGGACCGTGAGTGCGAGAGAAAGGGGGAGAGGGAGACAGACTCGTACCTACGAGAGCTCAGGGCTGTGATCCTGAGACACAAGTGCATCTGCTAGCTGTTAGTACTTGGCAGAGGGTTTGCTCCTCCAGGGTAGCTCTAACTTTGGGTAATAATGTTTGTCAGCTACCTGATACTAACGTTGCTCTGCTTTCAAACAGCAGTGTTAGCAAGACCTGGGGGTGAGGTAAGCAAAGTACAATGTCTTGTCAAAAACCGTCTTGTCACACTTGCATGTTCTTCGTATCTGTTAAGATGGACTGCGAATGATTTTTATGCTGTTAGATATTTTATAATTGTGCTTGTGTTGTGTAAAAAGCCTTTGCTTTGGTTTAGTTTTGGGGCTTGTTTTGTTCGGGGATTTTGGTTTGATTTTTTGCTTTGGGTCTGTTTGGTTTGGGTTTTTTTCCTTTGCAAAAGGTACTAAAGGAGAATAGTTTGAAACTTAACTTCTCTGGATTTGATATACAATATGCTTTCTGTGAGAGATGACTAATTTGTGAATTTTTCTTTACTAACATGCAGAGAAATATGATACTCTGCAGCAGTAGATGGTAGTGTTTTGTTCATATTTTCTGCAAAAAATCTGCACTAGTGAAAAACTTTTTGCACAGGATACATTTTGGGGATGTGAGCCTGTAAAAGCTCCAGGCTTCATTACTTTAATAACATTCTTTTTGTGCAAATACATGTAATGTTTAGTCTGGGGCAGGGCAGAAAGAACTTGGTTTTTAAAAAACTGTATATCATGTAATTAAATAGGGACTTTATGCATTCCTAATATTCCTAATTCCAAAATCTTGAACGGTGGAATAGAACGGCTCTTTATATGCTTTTAAAAGTTGCTGCTTGATTTATGAAGAGCCATTTTCCAGATTTTTGTCCTCATCAGAGCAGTTTGTCATCAAGTACTTATTTCATACCAAAGCAGAAATTTTCTGCTACTCTTTTGCCATTTGGGAAATAATTCAGCAGGCGTGGTACTGTTAGATATAAAATGTTCCATCTAATGAAATTACTTGCAGAAAACACCTTTGGTACTCATTCTTCCTCACTCTACCTGAAATGGGATGTGTAGCTGTGCATTTTAAATGAATCATTGAATAATTTTGTTCCATAAATATGCCTTCCTTAAGTAAAGCTTTTGAAAACAGTGATTCTGCTTTAAAGCTTTGGTTTTTATTAGTGCTGTCATAACTTAATTGTAGCCTAATGAAGGCCAGATCAATTACTTTCCCTAGTAAACATGGAAGTGAACTGGGAAAAACTCCTTGCCCAACAGTGTGTGGTTGACACTCTCTGTAGCTCACATGTCTAGAAATAAACTTTATTTTGCTTTCAGGATGTTTTAATAAGAGAATCTGTAACAGCTTTGATTCTCGAAAATGTCTCTTAATGAAATCTTGTGCTGCCTTTGATCTAGTTAAAGCAGTGAAAAGTTTTCAGCAGAGCCTCAACAAATTTAAATGGTTTGATGATCAGAGCAACTGGAAGCTGATCATTGCCCTCTAGTTGTCACAGAAGTTTTTAACTTCCTGGTTGATTGTTATGGAGCACAGAAAATGATAGATGGACTCACCTTGTCCAGACTGAGGGACCTTAAAATCTGTGGTGGCTCATATGGAAAATATTTCTGTCACCACTGCATGCACATGTGGTCTTCAGAGATCCATATAAAGAACAAATCTAGAGCAGCAGCAGCGTTGCCTGCCAATTATCCTCGTTAGCAAGTAAAATAAAAGCAATGCTATGTTCTTACCTGGAAATTAATTTCTGCTGTAAAAGTGCAATGTGGAATGTTTTAGCACTGTGATCCATATGGCAAGTACTTCAAACTGGACTGTTTTTCTTCATTTTTCAGCTAATACAGCAGACAGAATATAAAAATTTGGCCTGTTGCTTTATCAATTAATTTTAGATTGTAGATTTTCGTGTAGGTAGTGAGAAATTTTATCCTTTATTAAGTTCATATGCCTAGTTTTTCAAATTCCATAATAAAAAATATACTGTGCCTACTGTTATTAATATAATATTTCTTGGTCCTGCATTGTAAGAGACCACCCGATAATCTTGTGCATTTCCCTGCTCCAGCTGCAGAACCTTGGCTACATAAATATTATTTCTCTAGGAAATTACTCAGTAAAGATTTTTCCTGTGTTTGACAGTGAATTGAAGACAGAGAAAATAAGTGAGAAGCCGATTTTTAAAGGAACCTGAATTGTCATTTTGTGCTCCTTTGAACTGTTTTGTATACTTCTCTAAATATTTTAATTGATTTCTAGGTATGTATTTTTAAAAGTTCTGCTCATAAAAGTGTGAATTTCTGATAGATTATGAAAGTCAATAGGAAGTCGCTTTTCTTGCCAACTTGTTTGTCTGTATTTTAATGCTGCAGAGCTTTAACTATTCAATAAAAGAAAATAACAAAAATTCAAGGTTTTTTTTTCCCCCCATATAATTCTTAAGGAACTCCTAACACTTGTTCTAATGTGTGTATGATTATGTTCTGCTTTTCATTTGTTGTTTATTTAAGGCATGACTTGGCATGAAGTCAGTGAAACTGCATTGCACCACTTTTCCATACAGGAAGGAAATAAGGTTGTACAGATTTGCAACTTGCACCACATTTGTATGGCCAAGCCCAAAGCTCGTCTGTGCTTCTCAGAAAATCACCACATTGAACTCCTGGCAAAACAATGCTTGATCAAGGTTTCCTCCTTCCCACTTCTTTAACCTGGTGGTTTGGAATCAGCTCTAGCATGAAAATCGTTGGTTTGACTAGACTGGGCTTGAGAAATCTTTGAGCAAGTAGAGAGTTTTCCTGAGGAATAGCCCATCCCTGTATTTTCAGGTACTCCTAAGTCTGTCATTATTCTTCACTCACAAGCAGGTAGCCTTTTAAACTCTGTTTTCTCAGTGTACTTGTCAGATATTTGCATTTGAGAATTTCACATGCCTTGGGATATTAGTTGATTCAACTGAATTTTCCCATTTTACTAGCTTCTTTAATCCCATACAAATTGACAATAAATCAGTACTGTCAGCCTTATTTCCCTCAGTACAGGTGTCAGTGAAGTTGTGTGAATGTTCCAAAGTCACCAGGCCTGGCTTTCTCAGCAATAAAGCAAAACAAATTTGTACCATTCTGAGTTTGGTTTGAATTGTTTTCTATTAGTGTTTAAAAAAATTAATTCTAGCTGACAAAATGTGTGGACAATGGGAAGGAAGCCTCACATATAACTTCTGTGTTGATTAGATCTGTATTTTAATGTGATAAGTAATCATCATCTGACTAATCATCAAAATATGTGATATATGACACAACACAGAACTTTCAGCACGTTTAAGTGAACAGAACAGGTTTTAAGATACCTAATTCCTTTCAGTTCTTGAGTAGTAGTTGTTCAGATAACAGCATGTTTTGCCACATTAATCAAGCTGCTTTCTTTAAATATGTAGATACTGTTTAGCTTAAGAGTATTGATTCCTAGATGCTGTTCAGATTGCTTCCTAAAGTAGTTCAACAGGAAGTGTAGAAGATACTAAACTGTGTCCTCAAGAGTTCTTTTAATATATTTTTATGATGAATAAATGTCACAGATGTGAAATGCTTCCCTTTGGAATCCGGGCATAAAGAGGGTGGACAAGTCATGCTCTGCGCACTAAAATGAGTGAAGGGAGCCTGAGCACCTCTGGGTGAGATTCTTGGTGTGCTGCAGACACTGCTGGTTCTCTGCTGTGCCTTATGGGCCAGCAAAAGGAGCAGTTGTTCTACACTGTGTCCCAAGTTGCAAGACCAGAATAAACAGACAGGAGTGCAGAGGGACCTTATTGCCATGAGCTCCTGTTCATCTCCACCCCCACACTGCTTGGCCTCTGCAGTGTAGCTTGTTCACTGGAGCCAGAGAGGCAAAGCAAACTTGTCAGCATTTTAAAGGATCATTCACTGATCAGGGTCAGGTGTCACAATCCCCCCTGCACAAATGCAACCCATTGCAAGGAACAACTCGGTGTTCATCCTAGCGTTGTTACTTATTTCCATATGGTATAATGGGAATGGAGCTCTCCCTTGCTGATCTTGCTCAAGCAAAAAGGAAGAATATAAAAAAACCCACAAAAGATCCCAAACACCTTGAGGTCATGTCCCCTTTGACACTGTTCTCTTGTCAAGGAGGGGCTCTCTTTCCTGAGTAAAATTTCTGACCTTACTCAGTGGAATCTTCCAGTGTTCTGTGGTCAGACCTGCTGCACATGTGGATGTTGGTATGTGCACTTGTGAAGAGGCAGGGAGACAGCTCCCCAGCAGGTCACATCTGCAGCACCTAATGTGATTTTGGCTGTTTCTGTGAATGGGCAGCATGGAGAGCAAACATGGCAGTGCTCATGCTACATGAACTGTTGGTGGTCTTCATTGATTGCCTTCAGCTGTACATTACCAGCCATACTGGACTGGCCATGATTACTGTTATAAATGTGGATTTTGTCATCTTCATTTTTTTTATCTTTATGATAGTCCTGTGAGGCTGTGCTGTTATACAGCTGTTACTTATAAATTCCTCATTCACATAGGTAAAATACAATTCTGAGGCTCAAAAGCTTATCAGTAAGAACAACTTTTACATATGCTTGAAAAACCAGCCTTTCTAGCACATGAATGGTTTTATGTCTCAAAGAAGCTGTGTATTGCCAGAAAATGAGCTAGTTAAGCTGTGTCTGCTCAGTCACCAGGTTCGAGTTCAGCTGATGCCACAACTTCAGTCATGGGCAGGGAGCTCATGATGCAGCCCAGTAAAACAAGCATTTCCATCTCTGACTTCCACAGGCCCAGCATGTAAGAAAACATCATTTCTCCCACTGACACAGGGACAAAAATAATTCCTCATCTTTGTACCTGAGTGTTTCCATCTGCAAGCCAAGGTTAACAGAGTTTCCATTGATTCTCCTGAGAAACTGATATGTCACCTTGACTGTTACTTTCCCATAAAACATCACCCTTAACCCTTCTGTTTATGAAGCATGAGAATGTTAGAGAACATTTGTGGACTGGTAACTAAGGAGAGATTGAACCATTTATTTATTTAGCATACATAAAAGAAAGTTATTTCGATTTACTTTTAAATTACCTGATGAGAGAAAAGAGATGGTAATTTACATGTGGAAGTAACTGCTAACATCACCAGTAAAACATCTGAAAGTGAGACATAAAATAGTTGAAAAATAATCCTATCAAGTTAATATCCACAGCCTTGGCCAAACTATAAGAATATGCTCTTGTAAGTACCACAGTACACATTTATTTGACCTCTGACATTCTTGCCTCACTGTCCCCAGCTTTATTGTCTGTCTCAACTGCAATATTAGTAGTACAACCCTGGTTTGCTTTGAAAACTCTGGTGTAAACTTGGTGTAGTAGAATGTTCCATTTAGAGTTAATTACGTTCTAGCAAAATGACTCAAACTGTGTTATTTTACCCTATGTGATTAGGGGGAATAAATGTTCTTCCAATTTTATTCTCAGGATTTCTGTATGGCATTAATTCTTCCTGTATAGTGTATCTGTGCCTATTCTTGTGGGAAAGACAGGACAGCAGTCCCAGCAGAGTGGTGTGCACTGACCAGTCTGTAAGGATACTTCCCTCATAGTTCTCTAGATCCAAAGTCTTCTGGCTTTGGACTCTGGTTCAGGTTGTGCTGAGTGTCTTGTTCCATGCCATAAACATTTAAAAGATGGATTGAGGGCTACAGTTATTCCCACAGTAATTACAGCATCATGCTCAGTCCTAGCATAGTTAAGCTGAATTCATTAAGTCATTACCAAAGAAATGGTTACGTGTGATGGATGAGCTAATTTGTTTCTGAGACGTGGTTCACAGACCATTTTCTGAAAAGCTGTTCCAGAAACTTGTTGGATTACTTATTAGATAGACATATGTTTAAATGAATTTATCATTCATTTTACACCTGGAAATACTATTTTCCCTAGAAACTAAGAGTTTGCAAAATACTTTCGTAATCGTATTTCATTATCAGTATCCATTCTTTTGATTTGCTTAATATTTTTTCACTTTTGCTTTTTGAATAATTCTCTTAAAATTGAATTCTAATGAATGTATTTTTATCACTGTAATGTAAATGCTTTTTATTCTGGCACGGTGAGTTTTACTCTTTTTCTGAGGATTTTAATATTTGTTCCAAACATGCTAAGCATATAAATGGAGCAATGAATTTAGAAGGCAGGTAGTTTATATTAGGATGTATTGAAAGGTAGTCACAAACAACAGAAAAGGAGGAAGATATGGTAAGTAAAATAAGTCGCTCTGATTGTTTTGTGAATCATAACAGTCACTGTATAAATAGGTTTTTCTTCTAAAGACTCCTTCGGTTTTCCTATCTCTTTATGGCAATTTTATAAGGCTCTGAATTTTTCAGTGCTCTGATGTATAATAGGGCACAGGAATGTGTTCCAAGACTCATAAAATCTTTAATTAAAAGAATGGAAATTCTTGTAAACTCCTGGTGGTTGCCTTTAAGTGATATCACTTCTTAAAACACTTCCCGCTCCCCTCAGCCTGTGAGATTATCTTGCATTTTGTTACAGCACTGTTAGGTTCTGCCTGTGAATGATGTACCCATTTTAGGGAAACAAGTTGATTATCAGAATTCCCTGGCCTTTCTGGAAGGGAGACCTGGCACACAAAAGAGACTCTGCTGAGTAACTAAACAAATGCTTTGCTGTAAAAAGTCAAAATGGAATTTTGCTCCCAGCTTTCCTGGAGGCACGCTGCTGTGGGTGGGTTACTGCCAGTGCTCACTGAGCTGTTGCTCAGAGCCTCTGAGTCCAGTGTTGGGGGCAATTGTGCAACCATCAGGAACATAAAGCAAATTTTCAGTGCATGGTGGAAAGACAGTGGGCAGAAGGGGAGTGGTATGGTCAAATATCCGTGTCCTTACTTGATCTGTAGCTTTCTCCATTTTTCCTTCAGTATCACTTGCTGTTCATGGCAGCCGAAAGGACAGCAGCAGGGATCAATCACCATCATTCACTGGTGTGTAAGGAGCCAAGGGCACCAACACAGCAATTATATCACTGACAGCAGCTACACTGCTTCTCTTTAAAGAGTCCTGCTAAATGAGACACATGAAAGTGAAGCATGAGAGAGTATTAAATTAAAGGTTTGCCTGTGTATGTCATTGCCTGGAGCTGTCGATCTGTTTCTTCATGAATTACAGGTATTATTTTCCCAGCATGTGGGTTGTGAGGAAGGTTTTATCAAGAGACAGAAGTTTTTGACAAATTTCCACTCCTACCTATTTGGCAGTCACAGGAGAATGAGGTGAATTAGGAGTCAATAAATTAATCCTCCAACCATAACTGCTTTTTGACTGAAGCATAATGTTTGCTTCCATATTTCATAAGGTTTCTTCCCTAAATGTCATGATGATGGGAATAAATCCTCAAATATTTTTTACTTCAAGACAAATCCTTTTGTTATTCAGATTTTTAATCCAAATTAAAAGGTTTTTTTAAAACTGGTTTTTGAGAAGGTGCTAATATCACAGGTAAATGATAATGTAGTAGGAAGCTTGGTATTTAATACAAAATCGCCTCCATGCCTTGCACCTTGGAAATTGAAAGCAATGGTAATAGCATGTGGAAATGCTGTATTTTGATCCAAAACAGTTAATGGATTTACCATAAGAAATCACCTCCTCTGGGGAAAGAGCTCTTCTTTCTATTAATGTAGTTATTTGATTATACATTTCAAATGAGATTTAAGTAACTGCTGCAGAGATAACAAAGCCACATTTGATAACCTTTGGTGTGTGGAGGATGTATTAACATCTGTACATGAACAGAATGTCTGAAACACGTGCTGGACTCTTACTTGTGAGTACTTGAAAACTGAGATTTATTTAGTGCTCAAATGAGCAGGTGATACTGAAGTATTTTAGCCAGGGGCACCAACTGTTTTGATGTTGTTAACTATGAGCCAATATTCTGTAGAAAAGCACAAGGACAAGGAATAACTATATAAATAACTTTTCTTATTTCCTTATTAAATGGAAAATTCTTTCTGAAATGGCAGAATTATCTTGTTGGAACCAGTGTGTTAAACTGAAGACAGTTTTGTTAAACATTTCATTATATATTTTGATAGTAAGAACCTCAGGCACAGATTCTCTTCATGCTGTGGAGGAACTGAAGGGGGAGGAGGGGAGGTGATGGGTGCGTGGTGCCCAGGTGACACAGGGGGATCCATCGTGGGAGTGACAACTAATGCCATGATGCTTTATTTGTAACCTTAGAAATGGATTTCTAACCATGTAAAAATGGTTAATACCTAAGTAAAACCATGCTTAGGATTCAGTTTAAGGTAAACAGCCATAATGACTTGTTCAGAAGAAATGAGAGTTTTAGAGGTACTAACTTCCCTTTACATAGCTGTCTCAGCACTGAGAGGCTTTAAAGGAACCTCTCAAGTACAGTTCTGGTTTCGTCTTTGTTCTCACTCCTAACAAATCACCTGTCACACTACTTTAAAGGTGTTAATAAATGTAACTTAAGTGTGGGCTTTTCCTGTCATCATTTTCACTTTAGTTGTGGATACATTGAGTCATTTGGCATCTTTCAATTTTGTCATTCTCACTGCAGTATATTCTGCTTGTGACAAATGAGCCATCTAGTTCTTTTATTAATTTCCCAGAGGCAATTTTAGGAAAGAATAATCTGTAAATATCTGTTTGTAAGACATTCAGTGCACTGAAAAAGTGAGAGTTACTTGAAAAAATCGAATACATGTTTCCATGTTGTCAGAAGTCAGTATTGATGCACAGAAGTCCATTAGGCATTGGAAAGAATGGCAGTTGGTGTAGCTCCAGCTGTATATGAGCCGTTCATTTTAAGAATTGATTGAGAGCAGATGAGATCAAAAGTTAACATCTGCAGCTGTTTCTAGCTGCTAAATAAGCATTAAGGACCTGGTGAAGCTGTATTTTAGTGAAGAATAAACACTACAGAGCTTGCAGGCACAAATGTCAATGTTAACAGTACTATAGCACTGTTGTCACTCAAGTTTTGAGTTCTTCCCTCTGTTGAAGAGAAGGCTGGGAATGCCGAGTGAGCAAGTTAAAATTCACACAACTTCACATCTTCCTGTAAGGACAAGTTAGTTCTTGGATAACAAACTAATGGTGCTAGAAAATGCTCATACTGCTGCTTCAAGTCAGAAGGAAATTTCTACTTCATCTTAAACAGTTTGGCAAAATTTTAGAAAGTAAGAAGTGAATGTTGTTAAAACATTGTTTGCTTTAAGAGGATTTGGTCAAGGAAAGTAAGGAAAATGACCTGAAAAACAATCAGCCTTGTGGAAACTACTGGAGACTTCATTAGGGAGACATTGCAGGGAAGCAAGTGGAGGATCAGCACTGGGAATGTCAAGGTGAAGTCTTGGCTCAGATAAAGATTCTGAAAGACAAATTGTCACTGATTTAAAACTGTCATTAGAGTTTTGATCTCAGTGACTGAGGATTTAGGAAAGATGTCATTAGCCAAATCGTATCTGCTTGCCTTGATTAGATGCAAATTTTCCTATGTGCATTATACAAATATCTGTACCATGGGTGAGTTGTAAGTGCATTGGTTGGGAGGATCTGGAAATAAATGTGGTATCCTGCAACATAAGGAATGAAAAAAACATCTGGTGTGGGACATTTCTAAAAATAGGAAGAACTTACTAAACTCGGTGCAAGCCCTTTTGAATTTTAGAATAGAGCTAAAATTCAGCAGACATGCTGTCCCTCTTTCATTTGTAAAAGTCCTGTGGCTTAATGAGTTTCTGACTTTTATGCATTTATTTATTAAATTACATTTCAGTAATAAAAATTATAATAACATTTGCCATTATTTGTTTTGAATCTGTGTGAATATTAAGCCTTTGTCTCAGAGATCACTTAGCACTTTTAATATATTATTCATTCACTGAACTATCAAACTTAGAGATATGAAGAGGAAGTTAATTTTTTATCCAATCTGAAATAATTGTATGATAGTTACAGGTAATTATCATACACTTACCTCTGAGACACCATTGCTTGGCTGCTTCAGAGGATCACAGTGATGCTTACCAGTGTATTCACATGTACATATAAATGCAATCATTGTGTCTCTTTGTGGTCTCTTTTCTTTCATCAGACCATACCATTTTAAAAATACTTTCTGAATCAGACAAAGAAAAGAGGTTTTTTGCTCATTTTTTCTATGACTTGTTATTGACAAAGTGTCCTTGATTTGCTCTTAGTATTCATTGTGTCTATGAGACAAGTCAACGTGGAACTGCAATTTTAACTGTATTTCATGGCATCTTCTGGATAGAAAATGCAATTTAGTGTTGCTCCTCAGTTAAGTAGACACCATTTGTAGTGGATTACAGCCTTGTTTTTTGTCCTTGGCAGCTGCATAAAACCCAAACTACACACCACAGTTTGTGAGGTCACATCAGCTGTTGTACAACATGATCAGGTGCATGTCTGGATTGCTTTAACAGTTGGGTGGCTGGAGTTTCTTGGATTTTAGTTTTATTTTTCTGTTTTTATACCTCTCCTTTAGATTGGTTTCTACTACAGATTTGTTGAATGTCTTCAGATAAAATGAGAGCTGCTGAAATCTTACCGTTTCTCATCAGGAATCAAACTAAACTTCATGTCCTTGAAGCTCTAAAAAATGTAACTAAATTTTCTTCCCAGTATTTTTACTGTTTTGTCTAGGCAGAAAAAAAATAGAAGCTTTAATAGTCATATTGGGATATGAGATTAGAATTGTCCTTGTGGGTAAGGATGTCCAAGTTCCTGTTTCAGGTCATCTTCTCTTAACGATCTTTCTTTTGACAATTTCCATTTTCTTTTTATATTTCCTTCTGTCCTTGAAGGTTCAGATATAAGTAATTATATTTAGGAATACACTTCTTGTTTGGAAATAAACCTGAAAAAGTTGGATAGTACAAATATTTGACAATTTCCCAGAAAATATGTAAGATCATGTTTACAGTAGTAACTAAGAGAAAAGGCAACCTTCAGATATTTTGGGATATTCTTTTCTGATTTGGAATATCATCAGAACTGTTTTGCCAGCTTTTGTTCCCTCTATCCATACATTAATTTCTGCTGCTCCTGCTTCAGTTTTGATGGCACAGGCTGACCCTTGCAGCATTGTCGTGTATTGTCTTGTGCCATAGGGATCCTTTATGGTCTGGTTAATGAAGGATCTCCAATAAGGCTTTTCTGACGTTGTGGCATTGAGAGCAGACAGTTTGGATGGCTGTTCTGACAGAGGTAAGATGAGTTTATGCTGCCAGGTGTTCCTGATGGAGTGCTAATAGGATCCCTTTCTCCTGTTCTAAAAAACCGGCGTGCCTGTCTCAAATGCACAGGGAGCTGCTGACATTTCCAGGGAGTTTAAAACTGGTCAGGTCTTAAAATTTCCCATTGACTAGTTCCTGTTGTGCCAATGTGCTTCTTGTCTTTTCTTCACTTAAGAAGTAGGAAACTTATGGTTGGGTTTTTAGCTATGGTAGGATCACACAGTACTGCTCAGCTATAGATATTCCTTCTTGTAAACTCTGCCTCATGAGAATAGACCTTTTCTCATCTATTAAGTAGGGATACACAAAACTACTAGATGGTAGAATGCCTACAAGGAAACTGTATGTCATGACACTCTGAAAGTTATTTCCATTTTCAAGTCCTCCATGCCATTCACTTCTGTGATGTTCTATTCACCTTGCCAAACTTAGGTTCATCTGGGAATCCTGAGGTGAAATGAGGGAGTCCCAAGCCACAGGGCAGCATCAAAGTGTCCACAAACGGTCTTAAAAATTGCTGGTGTCACTAATCCCTTATTAGATATAATGAGGCCCTAAAATTTCTTTTTGAATTGCCTTCATTAACCTGAATCCTGTGTAACTTGGAGAGGCAGATTTTAAATGTCTTTGTTAACAGAGCAGGAGAGGTTATTAGAGGTTAATCCCTGAAGCATGACAGTTTTTATGCAGCCATAAATTTATTTGTGTACGTTAAAAATACAAATGGTTTAAAGTTCAGCCCTTACAGTCTGTCTGGAGCTTAACTCAATGCACAATCATGGCACATTTCCAGATAGTGGTTGTGCCAGGCTACAAGAGTTGGTTTCCCTGTGGTGAAGCTGAAACCATCTGACTCCACATACTTGAAGTCAGTTTACTGTTGAATTGGCAGCAGTTGTGGTCAGGCTTCAGTTGTAAGAAAATGCTTTATTGCTTCCAAGTTTCCCTTTCAGCAAAGAACACTTATAAGACCATAAAACTGTCGGTGTCTTTCTAAGATCTATCATGGCAGCCTGGTAGAACAGCATGTATTTTTTATTTGAAGAGTTAGTGTTTTCCAGTTATGTAGAAGGCTTAAGTAGCAATATTTATTCATCCTCTGACTTGTTTCCTGTTGTTATCCTCTGTCCCTTCCTAAATGCATCAACTGATCTGCATCAACAACAGGGAGAGTTTAGTTTCTCTACTGGTTTTAAAACAGCAGGAGATACAATTGATGGGAATATCTGCTGCAGAATTGTTCAGCACTCTTGCCAAAAAGAAGAGGAGAAAAGTGCCACAGAGGTTGAAACCAGCACTGTGTGAAGTGGCACAAGGTGATACCTCAGTGTTAATCTCCAAGATAAATTCCATCCTTACTGGTTTTGTGCATGGTAACTGTTCCTGCTGATCCATTTGCAGGACCATTGACTTTACAAATATAATTTTTGTTTGCCTTTGCCCACATTTTTAGGTAAGTACAAGAGTAGCATAACAAATTATCACACATGGCTTCTGTCTCAGATGTGTTTGTTGGCTTCTTTCAGATAAACCTTACATAAATCTTTTGGAAAATAAAGTGTGTCATTGATACACTGTTAAGAATGGTTTTTCTTCGTTTCTTACAGGTGCACAACAGAGAAAACTGATGAAAGAACTTAAGGTGTTCGATTATTTTGATAGTGGTATCATGCAGTTTTATCAAGGTCTTAAGCTCAAGTTGAGTAAAAGTATTCAGTTAACACATGAAAAGTTGACTTTATATAGGTTGAAAACCTACTTATTAATTTGAATCTGAACTTAAAAGAAGCTAAAAAGGAGGGAGAAGGAAAACATGGGAAAAATTTAAAAATTAAGCATGATACTTAAAATACAGTTCGGTGGAATGTCAAAGAGTGACTTACATGGTTTGATCAAATAATGCTTCATTGTCAAGCTTTGGTTTCCCTTCTGTATGGACTAGTTTTCTCTTTACCCTCACATCTGTTTTCTTGCAGCACTGATGGTGTTTAGGGCTGCCCAAATTTGAGAGCACAGACCAAATTCACACAGAGTGCATGTACCTATGTGTGAGAGAAAATACACTTCTGCAGCCAAGTGCAAGCATGCTGAGATGCCTTGAAGACCCAGAATGGACATGTAACAGAAGTGATAACTCCGTATAAAATAGCAAAGTGTTTTGTTTTCTGTGGAGCATTTCTCTGAACCTAAATTTTCTAGAAAGGCTAAAAACAAAAGAATAAAAAAAGAACAGACTGAAGAATAGATTCTCATGAGTTACAATAGGGCAACTATTGATGAGGTTTTAAGCAGAGCTTCCCACTCATGAGATACACAGCTCTAAGCAGAGATGCATTTTCAAGTAATTATTGCCTGCATTTTTGTAGAGAAGCTTTAATCTTAGGTCCCAGATTTTTTCTCGTGATTGCTGGGTTAGAATTGTACTGAAAAGCAGTAACTGCACACAGAGTTAGTGTTATCCTGGTCACTTACCTCTATCAATAGTCATACAAGCCTTTCTGTCTTCCTTTTGTCATATGCAATCTACAACCTAATGTAAATAATGCAAAATTATTAGGGTGCTCACTGGTATATTCAGGTAAATTCAGATTAGATAGAAGAGAGAAATTCTTCCCAATGAGGGTGGTTGAACATTCTCACAGGTTGCCCAGAGAAGCTATGGATGCCCTGTTCCTGCAAGGTTGGATGAGGCTTGGGATAGTGGAAGGTGTCCTTGCTCATGGCAGGAGGGTTGGAACTGGATCATCTTCAAGGTCCCTTCCAACCCAAATCATCCTATGTTTTTGTGTTGTAAAGTAATTCATGATCTTCATGGCTAGAAACACGAGCTACTTACATGCAGCCATGACTTTCACTTACATTCTCCTTACAGAGCCATGAGTGTTCTGAGCCAAGCCCAGTGGTTCTTACCCAGGCAAAGCTCCCACTGACTTCACTGAATTCAGTGGGAGTTTTGCCTAAGTAAAGACTGGAGGATTTGGATCACCAAACAGAGAACATAAAGTTTTCTATAACCTTGGGCTGAATTGTGCAGAAGGCAGTGGTTTTTAAGGAAAAAGGAAATACACTTCTTTCTACAATAATTTCAGCCTTGTGAGTGCTGAAGTTAAATGCATTCCTTTAGAGAAAGCCTGACTTCTAAACTCTGACAGTGTCTTGGACTGGAGATGTTAAGAATTACATTTGGAATTCTTTGTACTGCATTGCCAAGTTTGAGGAGATACTCTTCAATGAATTAGAGTAATTATTAGAATGGTTGGTGTTTTTGTCATGTGGTAATAGAATAGATGTTCTGTGAAATATAGAAGTGTACTTGCTTTTTATTGCTTTAAATTTAAAACAAATATCACAAGTACAAAAACCTTGAACCAAGTCCAGGAAAATTCCGTTTATTTGTAGAATACAATAAATATACAAAAAGTCCATCTTAAAATTATTAACTGCTTGCAATGTGTTTTAAAATCTTCTCCAGTAAAGTGCAGTAAGAACAGTTTTCTTCATCACAGTGTTTGCTGCCCAGGTAGCATATGCCCAGATGTGTGTCTAGTTTGTACACAATAGTGCAGAATAAGTATTAAACATGAACAAATATTAGTGTGTTACACCCATTTTTCCCTTGTGTTTGTGTCCAATCGAAATGAATGATAAGTAAGCTTAGACTATTTACATAGTAAAAATGTAGCAGCAGCACCTCCCTAGTTATTGTACAATGGAGTTGGGGAATTGCACACTGAACAGGATGTGAGGAATTTTTCCTGTGAATCTAGGTTTTGTGCTTTCCTGCTGGTAGAGGCTGAGCATGTCATAAATGAGGCCTGTTGCCATGTTTGTGTGGGCTGAGGTGGTGGTTGATGGGAATTGCTCAGGGGTGTTTGCTTTTCTAGGATCCCTTTATCTGCTCCCTTTGTTGGTGCTTAGGTTAGGTACCACAGGAGCTCCAATCTGTGGTGTTCTGCATAGCACTGGAGAAGGTAAAGGAATGTGGAAATGGACCAGGGAAACCTTGAGGAAAGTTCATTTTGTGAAGCCTCACATCCTGAAACCCTGCCTCTGGATAGAAATCCTGTGGTGGATGTGGCCCAGGCTGGGAGGAAGGGAAGTCTGCCAGGGAGGTCTGGAGCCATACAGGGCTCTAGAGAGGGGATAGAAGGGCTGGATCCTAAACCACGGATAGTTTATTCAGCCCTACAAATTTCATTGTTCCTTTTATAATACAGTGAATATCACCCAAACTCTTTGTTAGGGTTAGGCAGGCTTTGAAAATTTTGCGTTAGAACTTCAAAGTGCTGCAAATTTTGCTCTAGGGTAGAAAGTAGAATATTTAGGCTCTTTTTTAGTTCTAGCATCAGGTTTCTAAAACTCTGTATGATACAACCAACTTTCCTTTATACTGAGATAGTATGCATTGTATCCAGAATAACAGAATTATTTTTTTTAACGCATCATCACAAAGGCACAGATCGACTTAAATCATGATTTCTTTGAATTCTAATCTACACCTGGAAATTTTTACAAATATATAGTAAGAAACATCATATAGTGACATTTTTACAGCTTCATATGAAATGGTAGTTGCAATCTGGGCTAAATTCTTCAGAAAGAAAATATTTTAAACATAGTATAATGAGTTCATAATAGGCTTCATTCTGTGGTCTTTATAAAGTTTCTCTGCCTGCCTTTTGCAAGTCTGTGTTCCTTGCATAAGCTCCTTGAATTTCCTGGTCATTGATCCTGCTCAGTGTAGTGAAGGAACAGAGAATTACTTTTCCTCCTGTCGTGTCAGCTGTGGGCTTGAATATCTATTTGGTCTTATGCTGCAGGGGACACAGTGGTGGAAACTCCTGGCTCTACTTCATGTACAGAGCACTGAGGAGTGGAAACATCTGGCTCTGCTTCATGTTAGGTTGCACTTCAGGCAATTTATTCAGCACCAGTGTTGGATCACAGAATCTTTTTTCCTAGCATGCCATCTTTGTAGTGTGACAGGTACAATGGTCCCCACTACCACACAGCTCATGCACTTTCACTTCTTGAACAGGAGAGACACTGGCAAAACTCATCTGGACCAATCCTGCAGAGGTCTGGGAATCTTAAAGCTGTCAGGCAGAACTTTCCAATGAAGAAGTACCTCACATTGTAATTGTCATTACTGGAAGCACTGCTGTGCTTTATCAGTGTGAAATGACAAAATAATGTAAAGACATTTGAACTGAAAGTTCCTTGTAATTACCTCCACTAGTAGTGATTGTGTTATCTTTGAGTTGTCATTTTTACATAACACACCCATTGTTTATAACCTATGTTATAAAGAGAAGCAAGAGAGTGAAATCTCTGTTAAAAGCTAAATCGGATTTCCAAAGAGAATGAGGATATCAGGCCAAGCACATCTCTCAGTCAATGGACCTTACTGTTGAGAAAGCAAAGATTAATATTCAGCAGTGCTTGCCAGGCAAAACAAATAAGACATGCAGTCAGTTCTGCAAATTGAGAGGACAGGTGTTGAAAAACTATCTGTTAATCCACAGCCTTTAAATTAGGACTCTTCCACAGTCCTGACAAAACTCAGAAGTGTGAGATAACACATTTTAAAATAAGCAGCAAGTGGAATGAGGGTAGGTGAGATGCTTTGAATTGTCATACTTTGGCAAGACTGAAGTAGTGATTGATTTAAAGTCAGAATAATTTACTTAAGGATGTAAATGAATTTTAATTCTTAATTTAATTATTTTAAATTGCAATTAGTTTAATTCCTGATGTAAATGGTTCAGTTATATGCATTTGCTTGCACTTACAGCTTATTCTCACACACAAACCCTTTTCTCAATCTGGCATTAAGAAATAGTCTGTGCTTGAAATTGCCATGTGTCTTCCATATATTTAGTGATTTTTTTTTCTAAAAATCACAAATTATGCTTGTAGTTGGTGTTACAATAGTACGGTCTCTCCAATTAACAGTTTTAAGCCATTAACAGCTTTTAACATTGTCAGGATAACTGTTTAGTATTGATGGTTTGGTTTAGAACTGATGGCTAGCTTGTGAATAATAAAGGATTTTCAGCTTCATTAAAGATAAGGAGAAGTTTTAGAATTCTAGAAAGAAGCTTTCCAAATTTATCCAGCAAATCAGAGGTTTTGTAGGGGTAAAATTGACAAGAAAATATGGCTTAGTATGAACCTTTGCCTGTTTATCTCTGGAAACTGAGGTGATATCCAGTGGCTTTTGTAAGTGGTTTTTGTGGTTAAATCTCAAGTCAGGTTGATTTTCCCACTGGCACTGACATACCCATGTCCCCTGTGAAACACCAAGACAAATCTATCGAGGTGCTTTGGCTGGGATCACTTCTGTGCAAGGAGGGCCAGGAGTGCCCTGGCCAGTCCTCGCTCTGTCCCCTGGGGTGGCTCTTGCTTCCTGAGGAGGCCTTGGCGTTTTTGGCAGCTCGTTTGTAACCTTAGAGATAGTTAGGAGTGACTTTTCCACTCAGAAACTCACTCTGTAAATCCAAAGAAGAGTTACTGGGCACGATCCCCTTTTCTTGTTCAGCATAACTTCATGGCAGTGGTGTTTGCTGTGCAGCAAGAGCAGGAGGGGTGAAGGTGACCTGCTGGAACACCCAGAGTGCAGAGTGCAGAGTTCCCTGCCGAGCTGTGATGCTCTGCACTTCCTGATCTGGACATGACCATAATGTTTCTCCATTGGATTGTAATGAACAGTGTCTCTTGTAAGCAACACAGGCCTTTTTTTTTTTAAACTTGGCTGTTTGTTCTGGAGCTCATATATCCTTTCATCCATAACGATCTGAATATTTTTGATCCAATTCTGTACACAGACCTCTGTGTAATTTTGAAGATGTCAGTGTTACAGTTTTATATCTGCAGATACTATGATGACATTCTGTATCTTACTGTCTTTTGGAATATTTCAATAAATTGATTTTGTAACATTTTTTACAGTGTATATTCTCTAGACATAACTGTAATCTGACTGATGAAAAATGGTTCAGAGTTGTTCATAGGAATAGAATGACTCGTCAACCATCAATTGGCATCAGAATGGAGACAAGTCTGTGCAATCTGCTTGCTTGTTAAATTCCTTCATTGCATCCTCTGTTAATCTAATTACTAATGTTTCAATTGATTGCTTTACCTTAAAACTGTTTTTCCTCAGCCAGCACTGATGTCTTTGCAATCTGCTATAATTTCACAGCCAGTCTGTCGTCACTAAAAATACAGTTTGGTAGTATTATGTAATATAATTTTCCTTCCTTTATTCTCTTTAAGTAGTTTCCACTTACAGTAAATTTTATTAGAACAACATTGTACTATCAGTCTTTTGTTTCAGCTCTGGAGTTTCATTTGTACTGAACTATCAAGCAATTTTTTCATGTATGGTATTTAATTTGCTAACGATATGGATGTTAAATGTAGATGTTAGCAATATAAATGCAGTCTGGAATGTTCATATGGAAATATATTTATTCTTATGCAGTAAGTTGTCTGTATAACATGGCTGTAGACACATGCTGGATTATAACACAGATGATTAGAGCATTGGTTTTCAGCAAATTGACGACACCTTGTTGACAGCAATTTATGTAGCCCTTCAGGTATTTTGGTGCAAGGGGATATCACACATTTTGATAGTCCTCCCTTATTTTAAGGACTAGGGAGGGCATTATCCTGTGACTCTCCATTTCCAAAGTTAGTAAAATAAAACTGCTTAGAGACTGTTCTGGTAGATTGTTTTGCTCAGTTGAGTCTTGGAGAAGTAAAGATCAGCATTGTGTGGAACTGTACTCTGTAACGTTTTCAAATGCATTACTTGCATTTTGGTACTTTTCCTTATAACCACCTAGCTGACTTAAGACAATCTGAGGACTCATGAAGGAGTTGGAATCTTCTGATTGACTTTCAGTTGATTTCAAGGACATCTCTTTCCTTTCTTTGTGTAATGGTACGGTTTGATTAATTAACCTTCCCCCTTTTTTATTCCTTTGTGCTTGTATTGTATTTAATCTCAAATTTGTGGTGGGTTTCTTAATACTTTGTTGTATTATTGCACACATTTTTAAATGACATGTGCTTCGTGCATTATTGCCTTTTTTAGTCACAGCTACTTTGTGCACTGTGATCAGTTTGCTGTGTAATGGACTTGCTGAAACTGCCCAAGGTTAGTTGTGCATGGTTCTGCATGCACACTGTGCACGATGCTCACGTGCTGAGAGAAAATTTGGTTCCCTCCACTTCCTCTTGCAGAGAGCTGCTGGGAAACCCTTGCTATTATGATTCCCCTGAGCCTGAACAATTGTCCTCCTTGGTGCATACAAGCTCCTCCATTGCCTCAGATGGAGCTGTGCTTTTTGGATATTTACATAGGGGTGAATGCAGAAAACAGATGCTTGCCTGAGTATTGCCAAATTTGATCAGGATATTGATTCAATATAAGAGCAAATACAGCTGCCAGAATTCTGTGCTCTGGACTACTTTATGAATTTGTTCCAGGTGGAAATTCACCTCTCTTCCTTCTCTCCTTCCTCGGATGGGAAACCAAACAGTGTGTTGGCTTGGCTGGCTCTTTCCTTGCTTGCCATTGGTATTTTGTTGGCTCTTTCCATATAGCTCTTGGCTGTCTCTCTAATTGGAACAATCTAAGTTTGCCAGAACTTTTATTGACACTGTACTTGCCTGCTTTTGCAGTTACTTGTTTTGTACTGCTTTGTGCTAGGGAAAAGAGAGAGTCTATTTTGCTTTTGTGTGTGTGTGTGAAGTGATTCTTCACACATATTGCAGGATTGGGATGAGGAAATCATTCAGATGTGTGTTTTTTCTCAGTTCTGTAAATTAATATGGGTGCATGCTATAGTTAGTCTTATTTTTACAGTGGCTAATTGTTATTTATGAAACACCAGTATTAGATACCTTGTGACATCCATTTGGGCAAGCTAATTGCATTTGTAAGCCCTTAAATGTAGATGTTGGCATATTTTTCTGGGATGTTGTATAGTTTTTGTTGCTGCTGTACACACTTGTTTGATATTTGTTTTTTAACTGCTGCTTATTTGTGACACACTCTTAAATTAGGGCTCAGTCCTGAAGACCTTATTCAGGACCTTATTCAGAGTAAGATCTCCAGTCTAGTCATAACTTGCAGTTCTTCATACCTGATAGTATTGTGTCCCTGTTGTTGGCTAGTGATTGTATGGTAGTGCACACTCGAGTAGATTTTTAGGAGAATCACAATTAAATAGCATTTCTAAAGAACTTAGAACTATTTCAAATTCAGAGAGAAGTTGTATGCAAGTCTGAATCTCATAAGGAAACAGAAACTATATCAACTGTATGTACCATAAAAGCCTAGATGAGTAAATGTGCTCAAAGTAGATTTTAATTCTATTTTGTTGAATAGCATAAAAATTATTTCAGAGTTTTTGGGCTGTGGGCTTCTAGAAGACAGAGGAAGCAGAGCAGTCTTGGGCAGGAGGACAGTTGTCCAGGGTGTCTGGCTGGTTGTCAAAGAATTTGCATTGTTCATACTGTGATGGGCACATGTGTTTGCATTGGACAGTTGAAATTGCTATACCAAAGCAAATATTAGTCAGAGTCCCTGCTGGTTGTGTAGGACCAGTTCAGTAAATCCCACTCCAGAGGCACTGGGAAATGGAAGTTGGTGGGACACACATCTCATTAGTTGTTGCTGAATTATATTCTGGAAAAGTGCTACATTTTTTCCACAGAGTTTGCCTGATTGAGAACTATGTGGGTTTTTTCCAGTAAATGATGTAGCAGAATTGCTGTTGAGTTCAGTGCCCAGATAAAGTATTTAGGAGGCTAAGCACAACACTATTCATCATTTCTCTCTCCCTACCCCCTGCTATGAATAAACAGATACTTGAGTGATAAAGTAGAGAGAAAAGATTGGAGAAAAGTATGCAGGATTGAAAAAGGAATGGGATTCAAATCCTTCACAGCAGCTAGCACAGCAATGTTTTTCCTGCAAGCCACAGCAGGTACAAGTGAAAGAAATGAACAGTTTTCTATTTGAAAGCACTCACTGGCAGAGTAATAAATTTTAAAAAGTCAGAATTAAATGGAACAAAATCCTCAGTTTACAGCCAGAGGAAAATTTGTATTTATTTCCGGCAAGAGCCTAAGTGTGGATTTGCCTTGAATAAAAATTCTGTGTTACTTTGACTTCCTATAATGCACTTTATCAGGGACTTGGAGTAGAAGGAATAAGCCTAAAGGGTAAGAGCCCTAGAAGAATTGTTTTTGTGATTTTGCCGAGGATCAAACATGGGCAGACTGCTTAATTCAAACTGCCATGTCTTGGCACAAATAATGTGTAACAATTAAATTACATCAGTGAGTTTGCTGGTACTTTGGAGTGAGAGATTTTGGAATGTCTAAAATACAACTGAAGCTGAAATTGTATATAATTGGTGCCATACAGTGTGTGAGTGAAAATATTACATAATCCCAGAGGCCAAGCTAATGTACTAACAGATGGATCATATATCCTAAGAACAGAAGTGCTAGGAAAAAGATGCATGTGCTTTGTTGTTAGCATGATAAATACAATAGCTTCCAGTTTTTAGTGTAGAAGTCAAGCTTTGAATTTACCTCCCATTGTTGATATGAGTTTCTTGAAAGAACAGCTCAGTTCTTGTTGCTGCAGGATATCAGTGCTCGATAATTCCTCCATCAAAGGAGATAGGGGTTACTTGGTTAGGCATTCCACAAATGCTCTTTTTGCCCAAGGCCAAAACCTGTTGATTTTTACTTTATCTTGTCTGGGGGGATGTCATTTTCAGCTCAAGGTAGGGAGAATATTGGATTCAGTCCCTTGCTCTGGAGTAGTAAGATGACTTTGCAGGTTGTGACTTATTAAACCACAGAGAGGACAGAGAAGCTGGATGTACACAGGCAGCCTGAAGCTGAAATTGTGGTGATCCCACTTCCTCCCATGGGCTGTTTATGACTTTGTGGTATTTAAAGAGCTGGAGTGTTTCTTCAGGGGAGGACTGAGGTCAGGCCACAGTAGGTATCTCTAAACCTTCTCTGTCAAGCCTTGGCCTGGTGCCATTGTGGAACACGAGCGTGGCCATGCAGCCTCAGGAGCAGTCCAGGGATGACCACGAGAACCTGCTGTAAAAATGGCCATGAACAGGCAAGAATGAGAGCACTGCCTGCTTGCACTCTGCCCTGTTTGGAGCTCACATTCTGAAGTTTGGACCTGGTTCTGCCTATTCCCCTTCACCATTCCTTGGACCACAAGAGCATATATGGAATGCCTAACCAAGTAAGTGGCAAAACAGACCTTTCAATAAGATATGTATCATTTTCTTACAAAGAAAAAATGTTTCTTACCTGCTGGTGGTACATCTCACCACCTCATTATGGGTGCAGTGTTGGAGTACATCTCTGCACCTCTAGCTGACCTTGGAAATTCACATGCAATTTGGGAGGCAGGGATAGGGAGAGTCTGAGAGCTTACTGAGAGATATATTTGAATATTGTCATTTTTGAGTATTTGGAACTGTCATAAAAGCTTTCTTTTCTTGTTGTTGTTGGTTTTTTTGCTTGTTTGTTTTTTCCTGCTCCTCCAAGAGGTTTCATCAGGAAATCAGCTTGATTCTTATGAAGGCCAGTAGCCATTAGATAAAAAGCCACTGGTATCAGCTGTTTGCTGAACAGCTGAAGTGTTAAGACTCAGGATTCTTGGATACAGTTTGTGACTGTAAAGGACTCATCCTGTCCTCTTTTGTCCTGTTGTGTGCTGGGAGAGCACGTCTGCTTTACTCTGTGTGTGTGTCCTTAGCGCAGTGCCCGTGTGCTCCTCCTGTACAGCAGAGCACAGCTCCTGAGCTGCTTCAGTCTCTGTTTCCCTGCACTTCTCCCATGACAGTCCCGGTTTGTAGGCTGAGGCTGGAACTTACTTGAAACTCTGGAGCATGCACAGTGTGACCAGGCTTTGTCAGGGTTGTGCTGCCCAGTCCCTAACTTGTGTGTTGTGTTGACCACAGTCCATGGAGATACTCAGGGCTTTAAATCTTGACTAGACATGGGCATCTTTTCATAAGAAGAGAAAGGATCACATCCTTGCTACCGTCTCAGTCTCCCTGCCAATTTTGAGCCCCTAATCTTAAAAAAGAAAAGAGCAAGCATTTTTGAATAAACCAGTTATAAGTTCTTTTAAAAATATTTGCAAAACACACAGTTTTATGTAATCCTAGGTTTTGGAAAAAAAACAAAATTATTTTTGCTGTTTATTTTCTTTTAAAATAAATGTTCAGCTTGTTTCAAGTCCCTGGCAAGGAAATTTTTAGTGTGGGTTCTTAAGTTTTGGCAGAGCTATAACCATCTAAAAGCAATAGGATACTATTGGAAAGCATTTGAAAATATTAGCCATTACTATAGTTACCAGCTCTGCTTATATTTCTTTCTTTCTTTGGTCATAAAATTGTAACAGTTCAAGTAGTCTCGAAGGTGGGTGCACCAAGGTGGAGAGGAAGTAAGGACATGAGGCAGGTGTCAGTGAGCAGTGCAGGACGAAGCACAGGTCACAGTGTCCTTGGGTTCAGAGGACATTGCTGAGGTATCGAGTTCTAGGTGCTGCTGCTGCTGGGGCCGTGCACCTCACAGCTCTTGGTAGCACAGTTCCAAGTGTGAAAGACATAATTAAACCCTTAGAGGGGGAAAAAAACCCCAAACACTTGTTATTGAATTTCAGGTTTATTAGAATTAAAGGAATTAATTAAAGTTGTCCCAGGAGATAACAGAGAACAGTGTATTCTGTGCTACCTTTTTTGTGAACAACATCATGGATAAAAAGAAATACATGCAGTTGAAAGAGAGGGCTAATGAGTAAGTATTTATTGCACAGATATATTCTGGCTATGTTAGCTGCTGTTTCAAGATCAGACATCTGTCCTTAAAATATTTTGCTGCTTGGAGGTTTTTTTTCTTTACCTTGAAATAAAGCCAAGTTTTTCCTTCATAAAGAACACTTGAATAAACACAACCCAAGCATAAAGCCAGTTGGGACTAGTCTGTTGGCAAGGGCTAGAGTTCTTTTCACATAGGGAATTATTAGAAAGACAGTGAATTTAACTTCTCTCCTCTCAAGCGTCCCTCACATAGTCTCTATTCTTGACTTCTGTATTATTAAGCAGCATGGAACAGTCAGAAGTTTACAGGAGCATTGCAGTGGGATATTTTTATATATTGTTCTTTATTTTTCAGAAAAAAATTAATATTTGTTTTAACTTTGTAATTGCAAAAGATGCAAGTATTTGTTAACCCATAGGGACATTTATTTACACATAGCAAGCAGGTAAAACTTGTAAATCTGTTGCAGAACAAAGCTGAGAATTCTGTGTGGCTTAGAAAGGTTCGTGTGTTCTGGGGAGCAGTGTTGGGATGCAGTAGGACTTAACTGTGAATTGGATTCTGCAGAATTTGGCACATATTCATTTTTCCTACAGCATTGCTTCTGAGAGTTGGATTTTCTGTAAGTTAGACCAGGTCACAAGAGTTGTAATGCAATGCTAGTAATATCTGAAACCAGTTAGTAATTTCCAGTTTCCTTTGTCCTTATCTATATAAAATGATTCTTCACTCATACCTCTTGCTTTCTAAGTTTGGGGAGGTGAGGGAATATCCACACAATACAAAAACCTCTACTCTTTTTGATATCATGAGAAAAAGCACTTGGAAATAAAACCCCCAAGATTCAAGTAGACAAAATTAACTCCTGTGTTTCCATTATCTTTTCACATTCACCCAGTCACCAAACTTGTTGCACAGTCCCTTCTTATGTAATGTGTGAGACACAGAATGACAACTGCAGTATATCTATTTTTCAGCCTTTGTGTTTGAAATGTGAGGAAATGCTGCTGTCAGAATTCTTTTTCAAGTGTTAAAGAGAAACCACTTTTTTTTTTTAATATTCTTTCCTCTAATTTATCTTTGCTAAAAAATCTGAATACCTTATCCTCGTTTAGATGACTACTCAAAAATTGTTCCTTTTCCCTCTCCGGTATGTCAGTCCAGGAAGCAGAATTGCCTAAAAGAGGGAAGCATGAACTCTCACCTTTGGAGCTGGGGAATGTAAGGGCTGAGAGCTGGCAGGTGACAGATGTGACTCAGAGAACATCTCACCGTGTTGCAAACACAGCCAGTCCCCTCTGCCTCCTCCTGTGTAACATGTCCCTCTCTGGGAGGATGACCTGCCTCAAACTTGGATGCTTCTTTCTTCTGAATTCTGTGACACAAACAGTGCAGACAGTGCAGTGGCCAGATAAATGGCTGAGTTCCTTGTGTGAATGCCTTGTGCAGGCTGGGTGCAGCTCCAGGAGCAGGCAGTGGCTGTGGTGCTCTTGTAGGTAATCACAGTGCAAACCTCACAGTGCAAATCACTCATGTTGTTTAAATGGATGTTAGTTGGGCTGATGCTGTGTAGCTGTTCAGCACCAAGGATGGAGAAATTAGAATGGAGGCTTCCACTCCAGGCTGTGCCATTGGAGTTGTCTCCTGCACTGTGGAGTGCCTGCTCTGTCACTTCTGATTTTTCAGAAGAAACTGAAATTTTTTCAGAAATTTTTATATCATTCAAATAGCAACATGGACGGGCATCTTTTCCATCTCCTATTCCAAATGGGCAGGACAAAAACAGCATCAAAAGGTCACCATGCCAAAGAATTTCCCTTGAAACAATGAAATAGTTGCTGTAGAAGCAGTGAATCATTGCTGTGTGGGAGAGGTGAGTGCCTGTAAGTGCTCAGGAGGCTGTTCTGAACACCACTCATAACTAAAACAATTGGTGTTCTTCACTCTCTTCCTCAGGTTGGCTTCAAATGTTATTACTGTTTGTTTGTTCTCCTTATGACATTCATGAACCAGAAAATAATAATGGTATTGTAAAATCTCAGGAAATAAAAGGCAGAGTTTCAGGGTTGGCAGGGAGTCAGTGTGTTGCACTGAGAAAACAGCTCTAACTTTGGTGAGGTTATATAGGGTTCTGCACTTGTTCTCTGAAGTATCACTCTTCTGAAGAGAATTGTGGAGACCTTTCATTGAATCCTGAAATGGGCATGGTACTACTTGCCAACAATAATACTGAGATATGGTCGGGGTGGTGCTGACATGCATTAGCTTCAGCCACTTAGATAAGAGGTGTTTTAAAAAGGCATAGCATTAACATCAACTACATGAATTGTATTATTTTGTTGAACTGTTTCTTCTTGTTGCTGAGAAGGTCAATATAGGCTAGATTTGGAGAATCATTCCATTAATTTTCAGGCTGCACTGTTACTGAATTCAGTACATTTGTATATCCAAGTCCTGTCTGCAGTTTTGAAGGCTTTAGCAATGTGATCCTCATCATAAATATGCACTTTGTACACAAATTTTAGGAAAGAAGATACCCTTCTTAAAGAACTATATTGTGTGGAGTTGATATCTGACCTTAGATATTGAAATAGTTTTCTACTTTTCCAGTTGAGTTGTATAAATAGAAGCATAGAGTTCACTTAGTCTTGCTGAATCTGAAGTAATCTGCCATATTTGCAGCAGATCAGTATATTCAAGCAGATGTGCATGCTTTGTTAATATGTGGTTTAGGAGCATTTATTTCAGATTAGATTTAGTCTGCTTTTGTACTAGAGCAGCTTTACTGTCCTTGTGGTTTTAAATTTTCTGATGTGAAAAAACAATTAGTGCATTTTAGAGGTGCATATATTATTTGAATCTGTTGTATTTGTTGGGAATTAGAACTTTCCGGGTATGGAGCTTCTAGTTGCAAATTTAATGTTCATATAACAAAAAAAATAGACAACCTTTCAATTTGAGGTATTCTGGTGTTTTTTCTGTCACAGTATTTCCATTCTTAGTGAATGTGAGCAATGTGATTAGCTGGAAAGTACAGAGCCTCAGAACTGAAGCCCCAGGACCCTGGATGTGCTTGTGAGCAGTCTAGCAGCAGGTAGGTATGGGAGCAGCCTGACCCAGGCTCCAGCCATGGTGAAACTGCTCTCCTTCTGTGTAGGGTCATGTGCCTGTGGCTGGACTCGGTGCCAGAGGCTCCTGAGTGGGTAAGATTCCTCCTAAGGCAGGCAGCAGTGAGAGCTGCTGATTGAACTGAATGGGATCGAATGGGGACACACCCACAAGCCCTGCACTCACCTTCTAGGTGTGTTTGCCAATGGAATGTACATGTTACGATTAGGCTTCTTCATCTTCTTTACTCCTAAATGCTGCTAACACAGCCACTTCAAAACCTTTAATAGGCTCTTTGTAGAGTGGGGTCTCAAAGCTGAATAGCTCTCTTGACTTTGATAGCTGACAGCCAGCAATGGTCTGTTTGTATTTCAGGTCTTTATTGCTGCAGCACTGCTGGGGGTTTAGGCAGATTTCCTAGACCTTACATTGGGTTTGGGTAAAGTGTCTTTCCTTAAAACAACAGGAGAGAAATTATTTTCCTGTCTGTCAGAGATATCAGTGTGAGATGCATACTTTAGATTTTTTTAATCTTTTTTTTATTAGCTGTTACTAGTTGGTATCTCTAAGACCATCTTTTCACATGATTACTTTTGCTGGATGGCTTAAGTTTTTCTATTGTAACAAGAATAAAACCTTTTTTCTCTCAAGTAATTTTCTAGCCAGTAAGAAACTATTGAGTATCTTAGTGAAAGAGTCATTACATGTCTTCATGTGAGTAGCTTTTTTTCACTAAACTGGTGCATATCTACATACTATAAATGTAATTTGAATTCTTAAGGTTGTAAAAAATGAATAGCTTGCTTCTTCTTACTGTCTGAAATTTATCTGACCAAATGAAGTTCAGCATAAAGCACAGATAGGTAATGTAACCAGCTATTGTGCAGGTGAGAAAATCTGTGATTAATTAAGTGGACCACATCTGGATGTTACCACAATCTAGTCGTGAGGGGCTGTAAATAGCATCAAAGATTTGTGAGCGTTAGGCCTGTGGACAGCAGGAAATACTTTAAAGCCAAAGAAGGATCAAATGTTTGGGTAAAAATTATGGTTATAGCTAACCACAAATCAAGTGAGAGCCATTAGAATGTTGTTTGTTATCCTGTGGTTGAATGTAAATTCTCAACATTGCTCCTTACATTCGTAAAGCAAATGAGGGTTAGGCTGCAACCTTGAAGACGTGTGAGACACTGGAGTGAGACAGGGAGGCTCTGCTGGCTTTGCTGTGCTCTGCCTTGGGAGATTTTCTGGCCTCTTGCTCATGTGTAGCCATGGCTCCTGACTGCTGAACAGCCTGCTCAGTTCATTTCCACTGAAGAGCACACACCTGCGCTGTCTGTACTCATACAGTAAACTGCTTCAAACACAGGCTGTGCTGGCATTTCCCTGCAGTTCTATTAAAATGGCACAGGCTGCCTATTACTCTCTAGCTCTTATAACATCTTCATTGGTGTCTCATTTACTACCCTTCACAGAGAGAAATAAAAGCAATTATGCTTATCTCATTGTAGGAGTTAAATCTATAGGATCATATGTGAAGGTGGCCAGAGAAAAGTAGTATTGCTATGCTCAGCTTTTCTCACATTGAGGGGAGAGCCATCCAGCCAATCTCTAAGCAGACTTGTTTAGACTTTGGAGGAAAAAACTCAGAAAAACTAGTGTCCTTCCTAATGGAGAGGAGAGAGACTTACCAAAGGCAAGAAATAAAAGTTGGGGTGAAAATATCAGAAACGGAGTGTCTGGGAAAGGAATCGAAGTCCACTAAGTGCAGACTGTAATTCTGAAAGGTGAGGAGCCAGAGCAGTATGTGCTTCCTTGTTCCTAATCTGCTGTACCTCCTGCCTGCAGGGAAAGGATTACATGAGCTGCATGTCTGTGATACCTTACTGCCAATGCCTTATTGTCAGCTCTCCCAGTCTGAGTCTGTCCAGTGTGGCTGTTGGATACTCAGGGAAACTGAAGGCCTTGGTGAAGTCGAGGCACAGAACATCCATTCCTCTGCACTCATGTCCTGAACTGGTCAGTGAATCACAAGTTCAGGCCCAACTTGAACTTGCTATATCCATGAGGGTTGATCCCAGCCTTCTTTTTTGGTTTCTTCTTGTCCTTCCTACATTTGGAAATGACTTCCATGAGGATTGGTTTTGCAGTTTTTCTGAGGGCTGTTAGGGTGACCAACCTGCAACTGAGCCTCAGGTTCTCCTTGCCCTTCATGAAGATGGATGTGGCAGTTGCTTTATAGGCATCACCACCCATCACCATTGCCTCATCTGGTCCCAAAGATTTGTGTACATAAAATTTTCTCAGGTGCTTCCTAACTCGATCTTTCTCATTTTCCCAGACTCAGTGGGAGTGATTTAATTTTACACAAAAATTCATGTGAATGAAGAAACAATACATACTTCTGTTTGACACACTTAAATCCAAGTCTTTTAAATTTGTTAGTAAATTTTGCATTGTGAAGACCATGGAATTGATATAATTCTGCCCTGTCAAATCCATAAAGAGGCTGACTTCTGAGACTTGGCGAATTTCCAGTTGATGTCAACTTTGAAGTCAGTGAGGATTTCTTTGGAGGAAAGACATGAGGATTTGGATTAAAATATTTATTTATGATTTATAAATGAAGTCCACCTGGTCACCAGACAAGGAGAACTCATGATACAAGAAGAAATAGTTTAAGATTTCTTTTTCATGTCAGTTTGGTAGAACATTTTATTTCATTCCAAAGCAAAAGAAATCCTTGGGTTGGCTGATACATTTTTAAGAATGTATTACTGGTAACAAAGCAGCAGGAGTTGTTACTCATGTGGTAAAGGCTAACTTGAAAAGAAGTGCAATATCAACTAAATGTTTAGGTGTAAGAAATTCAATTTTTTTATCGTTTTGTAAAGACCTACATTTTCCTTTCACAAGGATTTTAAGTGCCACCTTGTGGACATCATTATTCTTGTATCTCATTATAGGACACAATAGTGAAGTAGAATAATAAAATTTAGTTGCAAAATCTGTGACAGAAATTAATTGAGGATTGGGAGATTTTGATTGATTTTCCAATATTGCTATTGATATGCTGAAGTTGAAGTACATGCTACTGCTGGCTTCCATGGCTGTAAATAAAACCAATACTTGTTCTAATGTGAAGTCCTACTACTTCATAATATTTACAGTTCTTGCTGGAATTCCCTTGTTGATCACTCTCAGATCCTTCTCCTGAGTAAGCTATCAGTGGAATACCATAGGAATGAAACCCTGGTATTCTGACAAGCTCCTTGTGTTGTAACCCCCAGTGTCCTTGTGTTAAAGTGGCTGGATAAAATGGTTCATGCAAAGTCAGGAAGTAGCCCATGTCATTTTTGGGGGTGTGTGGATTTGCAGGGATCTGTGTTGGACATCCTGGAACTGAGTAGATCAGCTATGCCGTGTTTTTAAAGGGTTTGGGGAATATCGTGTCTCCAACACATAAGTACAATGATGCCTGTAACAAGAAGTCCTGACTTGGGCATTTCTACCCTTTCCACAAATTTTATTCTGAAGAATACAGAGTTTCTAATTACATGCATCTGATTTTCTGCTCGTTAATAACTTAAAGATATTGTCATGAGGTATATTAAATATCTGCTGCTTATGTTAAAGCTGTCTCCTAAGGATCTGGAGCTTCCTCACTAGTCAAGTCAAATTCAAGCCTGTATCCCAGAAGTAAATCCCATGTTGTTTGTCTATATGCTGCTTAGCTGTCAGCCAGTCACAAATTCCTGCTTATCTCCAGGCTATACTTAGGCCTTAACCAGTATCAAAATTCCAGGACATCAAATCTTTTCTCGGCTTCTGCTGAAGTGTTTTCTATGTTGTCACAAAACAGAAGCTGATTTATCTCAGATAAGTTGTGTTTTAACTTCTGTAAAAAATGGTCAGCAGTATTGTTTTTGCAAAAACACAGTTATGTCCCTGGTCATCCAGGATTCCTGTAGCATCCCTTTTTGGGAAGCTGTTTATGGGTATCACAAATCAACATGAGTTGGATGGGGCTTGGAAAGACCTGGTCTAGTGGAAGGTGTCCTTGCTCATCACAGAGGGGCTGGAACTGGACCATCTTCAAGGTCCCCTTCCAACCCAAACTATTCTGTAATTCTAGGAAATTATTTTGGTTTAAACTATCCTGCCCAGGTGTGTTACTGAGTAGGTTGAAGGTTTTCTACTCGATGATCAGGTGGGTTTCTTCTCTAACTGTCTAGATGCCGTATAAAGATTCCTCACACACCTCTTTTGGTGAGAATAGGTTGAGTGCTCGCTTTTAGAGGAGATTTAGACAAGACCATAGAGGAAGTAGTTCTGTTTCTTAGAAAGCCTATTTTGAATTATAACAAAATCATAGCTCTTCACCTCTCTTCTGAGCAGCAGCTGTGGGAGCAATGTTGTTCAGCTTTTCTTTCAGCTGAGGAGTATGCAGTCAGCGTGATCAATGCATTACTGCTCATGGTGTGCTCTTGGATTTTGCCTGGCAGGATGTAAAAACCTGTTGGCTTCCTTGAAAATGCTGAGTCTGAGAACCCTTTAGGTTTTATTGCTTTTTTCCATACAGAAGACATTGCTGGAATGCTAATTCACAAAATCATTTCAGACTTGATTCTTCTCTGAAAGTCATACTATTCTCAGTTGTTATGTCCAAAGTCTGTAGTTGTAAGATCTTGGAAAAAGAAATCTTACTTTATTTTGCAGAGCATTGGCTGTGACGACTATCTGGGTTCTGACAAGGTGATTGACAAGTGTGGAATATGTGGAGGGGACAACACTGCTTGCAAGGTTGTGTCTGGAGTTTTCAAACACACGCTAACAAATCTTGGCTACCACAAGATAGTGGAAATTCCTGAAGGAGCTACTAAAATCAACATTACTGAGATGTCAAAGAGCAACAACTATTTGGGTAAGTTGCATCTCAGTGAATGAAGAATGCTTTGTGTGCTAGTGCAACTGGGTGGAGGTTATGCTAGGAAAGGACTTCTGAATAGTGTGAAATCAATGTCAAGAAGAAGAGAGGAAGGAAAATAAATCATTAAACAGGTGTTTTGCTCAGAACTAACTGGCTGGTTTTAATTCTAGATTGATCTTGCATGACAAACATTGTAGACATGTTACAATCCATTTCCCTGTCTGTCTGCCTTGCCTTCGGTGTCTCCTATTCGGTTCCGCTGTGATGTTTCCCTTTCCCACATCATTAACCTTCAGCCAAGCAAATGCTTGTTTATATAAAAGGCTGCTTGAGGAGAAAAGAGCATCTTCTGACTGTCAAAAAGTTTCAGTTCTTTTAAAGTGAAGTATATAAATATTTTATTGTGATAATTTGATATTGAGAAGGTATTCACAGAATCCAAGGTCTTTGTACAGTTGTTTATTCTGAAGCAGGTCCTTATTTCAAAACTATGGACGATCCTGGTATATTTATAGTAACATGACATCTTAATGTATACTTCTAATATGTATAGTAGATTGCAAATTAGAGATCATATGGAATTTATACCACATCTACATCACTCTTGTGTGCATTTATGAGCTATGGCATTCCTCACTGTAACCTGTCATGTTCCCAGGTTACAAAGCCCTTAATTTGTCTACATTTATGCATGTTTTGTAGGCAATTCTGATGAGTGGACTGGAGAGAGAAGAGTTACTTATGATTTATATGCCAGTAGATGGGAGTTTATTACGGGGAACAGTCTGAACTGGAAAGTGATTTCCATCATTTTACCAAAAATGTTCTTCAAAATTGAAGAAATAGAATAAGCTACCCACAGTCCAAGAAGGCCAAATGTTCTGAACCTGTTGTCTGGGTGGTCTTTTCAGTTCTTTGCCCTGGTCACACCCAAATGAGGTTTTGATACATTATACACCAATATACCAGCATTAGTTTTTTCATGAGAACAGTTTGTATAGCATCCATCAACATGAACTTAATTGATGATGAACTAAGGCAATAATTCTATCTAAAGAACTTCCAGAGATACTTGTACATTTGGTAGAAAATGGGTGAGAACGTAGCTGACTTGGCAGTACAGTGAAAAGTAGTCACATTACTAATATATAAAATCATGGACTTGAATGCAGTTTTTCTCTCAGATTTATGTGCCAGCATCTGAAAACAGCTGGCAGAAAAACTCCCTGAACTATATTAAAATGTCCTGAGCCACTTGAACATTTTTGTAATGGGCAGATCAGAAAGAGAGTAACATTTTTGATTAAAAATAACCAGGCTTGTATGGGAAAGTGACAGAGTTTTTCTTTCCCATGCTACTCCTTAACTCCTTATCCCCTGAGCTCTTGGTTTATGCTATCATCTTTTTTTTTTATTTTTTTTTTGTTGTTTTTTTTTTGTTTTTATCCAGTTCATATGTTTTATTTAAAAGTGCTGGTATGGATTTAGTGTGCTAAATTTGCCAGCTCCCTCCCATGTTAGGAATTCTTGAAGATGTAATTCCAGCCTAGAAGGACTCCAGCCACTCTGCTTACATTGTTACACAATAAACTTGGTTTATTGAGGCAGGTGAGTTACACCAAGAAAAAAATGAACATGTTCAAGCAGGTCAGAAAGCTGAAACTAAGAGAAAGGCTTATCAAACAAATTATTGGACAAGTGATATGGTAATTATGAAGTTGTTTTTTTGGCATATTGGTGGTCACAAATTTCTAGCATTCAGACTTTAGACATTTTTATAGTGCACATAACACTGATGGAGCTGGGAAATTTGAAAACTTAGATCTGACATTTACTGTTTTCTCTATATTTATGGTAATAAGCAGAAGTCTCAAACTTTAAAAATAACAGTGAAAACAAAGTTATTCTTATGCTGCAGCAGCAACAAGAAAAATAACCCAGCAGCCATTCCTTTAAGGATGCAGTTGAGTGCTTTGCAAAACTGAATTTTCAATACCCTGTTCCATCATAACCCAGTTGTAGCCATCAGAGCTGCTGGTAAGCACCATTCCTTTTCTTTTTTTCCAAGGAGCATAAGTTGGTTGCTTTCGGTTTTCCTTTCACTTTGTACAATTTTGGTTTTTTCAGTGCAAAATTGGAAGTCAGTTCAAGGTCATTAAGATGTATTTTTTATTTAGGAGATGACAGCAGATGTTCCTGGGTATCAGTGACCTTTTCTTTCTCTGTTTAGGAGATTGTGTTGAGTTCCATGTGGTTTCATTGAGCAGGTTTACCAAGCTCCATGCTTTCATCAAGAGTACTGAGCAAGTGAGCAGTCAGGAGAGTGTTCACAAGGAGGTATTTCTTTAAAATCAGGAAGTGCTGGAAAAAGCAGCCAAGAATATGAGTTTCAAACTCGGCTAAAAGTCATCCAAACATTTGAAAGCTTCTCCATACTGTTTTTGTGAACTATTTTGTAGTAGTCTATTGCTCATTTTTGTAAAGCCTGTGACCCTTGTAAAAAGCACAGTTCTAATGTTTCTGCTGAATATGATTCAGCTTACTGAGGTTTGCTCATTTTGAGGACTGCATTTTTGGCTTTTACATGCAAGCTGGAGCCATTCCAGAATAAAATTTTTAAGTTCTTGCCACTGGAAAACAAAAAACTTCTGTTAAAAAGAGAAAGCATGACAATGGTATATAAAGCTTTAAAGTGTTTCTAGAATGTTATCTGGGTAGTCAGAATATGCAGATTAAAGGAGATATGCTGTTGGTTTGTTCATGGAACTTTCTAATTAACTTTTTATAAAATCCCAATTTGGAATGAATTTAATTTCATACAGCACAAATAGAGTATTTTCTTCTCCCCCTGCCCAAGTATTACAATTCCTATTAGACTTTCCATTTTTTGTAGATCTTTACTGTAGGAAGAGTGTCAGTTGTGATAAGGGAAAATATTTTAGCAGTCGAGAATGGGCTGCAACATTAACTTGTGTTTCTTAGTGAGCCAAAACAGACGAACTCTAATAGAGCCATGAGGTGTATCTGAAATTCCCCAGGAAACATCTCATGCTGCTTTTCTAATGTGTGTTTGTTGGGAAAGAAAGCAGTCCAGTTTTGGAGTGCTATATAATAGCTATTCATAAGTATTAATGATGTATTCATCAGTCTGTTTATTTACTCTAGTATTTTTTTACAGTTAAGAGAAGAAGCTATGCATTACCCACTCTACAAAGTGTAGAGAAGGCTATAGGCTGTGCAGCCCTGAGCTGTGTCAGAATGACTTCTCAAAGTAGTTTTCAGCAGTATTTTCTTACTGGCTCATGTGTAACAGAACTGCTGACCTTGGACAGACATTTCCATTGGCAAAGCACTTCTGTCACATGCTAGAGACAAAGACATACTTTTTATCCCACTGGTAATCATCAGCTGGACAGTTCTCCTACACTGACATGGGAAACTTGCCACTGAATTAAGCAGGACCATGATACCTTCAGTGGGACCAGCATGTTAAAGTGTTTGTGCTGCAAAACACGTGGGTTGGAGTATAAATACCTCTGCATCTTTGGGATTGGGATTTGAGATAATGGCAGAATTTAAAGCCAGATAACACAGATCTGAAGTGATTATTTGGAATGTGCTTTTTTTTTTTTGCATATTGTATCTTGAGAACTTAATTGAAAGAAGCTGGTTGCTTCCATATCCATAGCCTCATCAGCAAGGCAATCTGCTGGGAAGGAGGTGTCAGTTGTTCAAATTAAAATGTAAAATTAAAACTAAAAGCTTAATACAGAATGGAAAGATAACAGTGCTTGAGAATGTGTTAGTTTTGATATACACTGCATAATGAACTTTCATTGTCTGTGACTCAAGGAGCAGTTTGTTTCTGGGGCAGTTGTCTGAGTGTGGAGCCCTGTGTGTTTGGGATGGAGCCCAGGGAAAGGTACAGACACACTGCACGGGTCCATGGCCCTCTGTCCAAGGGGAGGTAGATAATTCCCACTGTGGGCAAGACTCCCAACACTTTGTTTCTTACCTGAATGCTGTTTGCCACAAAGATGTTTGTTTCCTAGTGAATTTATTTCACTGCTAATTGTAAAGCTCCTTAGAGTTCCTTCAGGGAATATATCATGTATTTCAGTTTTGTTTTTCATGGAGTTAAGTCATTTCAGCCACTAAATGAGATAGAGACATCTTTGGATCGAATCCATTTTCCCTGCTTTCTGTAAAATGATATTCTGCTATTTCTAGCATCTTCTATTAGCACATGCCAGTATACACAATTGATTATTAAAATAAAAGTTGCAGATTAATATTTTTTAAACAAAAGGCCAAGGGAAGTTAATAGCATTTTTGTGAATATTGGTGTGCCTGAACATGAATATGGTATTAAGGAATTTGTTGTATGGAAACAATAGGGCCTGATACTGATAGGGCTGTGAAAAGGTGCTCTGAAAACCATTTTTATTCTGTATTCTCTGTAGTAGATAACATTCAAACAGTACATCTCATGATGAAAGATTGTTAGCAACTCTTGAACTTAAAATAACATTTAGAAATCACTTTAGGGATTCGAAATTACAGCAAATAAAGGTGTTAGATTAGAATACTGGCAGGAATTTAGAAGATAAACATTGCTAGAGGCACTGCTGTGATGATGTGAAGAGCTTTATAACATATACTCAGTGATTTCCTTCATGTGATGCTTATTAAATCAACTAATATACTTCAAAATATACTTTTAAAATGGCTGTTAATGATTTTTTAGGTTTTATTTTTTACACAACATTAAATGTTTCTGTGCAAAATAAGAGTGCATGGAATATAGTAGTATGGAGGAGAGGATGCATGTTGAAATTTTCAGGGTTTGGAATGAACTTTATACAAGGGATCTGCTTATAATAAACTGTTCCAGTGCTTCAGTGTGCCTTGGGCTCAGTGGCTCTCCCACTGCACGAGAACTGTCAGGTAATTCTTACATTTCTGTTCAAAACCAAAGCCTGCAGTTTGTCATTTGAGTTTGTGGAGTGCTGAACCCAAAGCTGTGATATTACGTGTGTTTATTGTGATTAATCACTGAGTGCATCACTGTATATGTCAGTGCAGTAGAGTTGGAGTGTCTCTCTTGCATCTGTGGCTTCCTGAATGCATTCTTAAAAACAAATGTAATTACAGTATCTGGATAACTATTTTTTTTACCTTTTGTCCTTTGTACTCTTGACTGTTCTCTGCTGGAGTTAAAAAACAAAGATATTTCTTAATACAGTCAACAATGTGCTGTAAACTGTGGAAAAGATTTCAGGAATCACTTCTTAAATAAACTGGAGTTAGACACAGCAAGTTCAAACCGTAAGGAAACTTCAGAGTGAATTAGCAGTGTCTGAAGAGGCAATTACAATCAGTATGTAAAATTTAGCAGAACATTTTGAATAATGTTCCTAAGAAATGCTTTTTATGATTAGGTATCCTAGTGAAACCTGTTTTCTGAATACTGAACTGGAAAGTCAGGAAATACTACACAGGATGAGGAAGAATCTGGGGGGGTTTTGGACAATGATTGCAAATCAAGCATTCTGATAAAAACATGGAACTGGCAATATAAGCTGATAATTCCTGCTTATTGGCTTTTGCCTTATCTCTTTGTTTCCACTCAGTCTTGTCTTTCAGATTCTATATTTGGTCAAATATTTTCTGACTCTACCAGACTGGCCATTAATGGATGCTTTAGAAATTTTGGGGCACCTTAAAAATTTCAATTCAATGTCAGTTTTAGAGGAGATCTGATGAGCAGAGAAGATCCAGTTTAGTTAGCTAGCATTGCTAGTTGTAGATATATTGATTCTCTGAATTAATGATGTTTTTAATGAATTGCTCTCTGTGTGGCCATGCATTAATTAAAAAGCAACAAAGGTCTCCCAGGAGACTTGTCTTTTTCACCAGAGATTTAAAAGCAGCCCCAATACTGAAGTGTCTAGTGCTGAGCTATCCAGGAAGGTCTTTTCCATGGCTGTTATTTTATGCACAGAAGCCTAGGGTCTGATCAGACAAACATGCATTTTTTTAGCAGCTACCCAGTTCAGTGCCTTTGATTTAATATTACACTAATTGCTGACAGATTCCCTTCAGGATTTGCATTTAGACTGGGTGTGCTGGCCTGAGAAATTGAATAGGTCACATTTCCTTGAGCTGAAAAGTGTGGTATTGTGGTTGGTTGGTTATGGCTAAATGGGTTTATATGGTGATTTTTAATAATTTCATGGTCTTCCTCTGCAGACTGCAGTTTCAGTATGTGTGGGGCCTTACAGCTTGCTCTGAGATTAAGTGGTGTTAATTACCTTTACCATAGCCAGTCTGGCTGCCATGTTCTGTGTGAAGGGTTCAAGGCAATGGTGGAGAGCTCTGAGGAGTCTCTGGTTTCTGCCTGGACATGACAGGAATCTTAGAAGCATATTCTGACAAGAAGTTTTGCATCAGCCTGAGTTTGGATCTTTGTGGCTGTATTCCTGTGTCTGAGGACAATATATGTGTACATAACCTACAAGGGAGAATTCAGACCAACAGAAGTTTGCTCCTAATGCAAAAGGGTTGTAAACTAATAGGAGACAGTATATGAAGACAAATAGAGATGTGTAATCTCTCCCTTTCTCCTGCAGTTCATTATTAGGATGCCCAGTTCTCCCTGTACACACACTTGCACTTCTATATATCCTTTAAATTGTCCTATTGTCCTTAAAATAGTTTCAAATTGATTTTCTGCAGGGAATGTTTCTTTCACTAAATAAATGTTCATCGTACTGTAGCCAACATTACTTGGCTGGGATGATCACTTACTAAAACCCTCAAAGCTGTTAAGACTTTGGATGAAATTCAACCCTAATGAATTGAACTCCAGTGAATTCAAGTTGCACAAGCATCTCTTACCTAGTGTAATGACCTGTAGTTGGAACAGAATATATCCAGGACATTATTCTTTGCTGACCATATATTTTTTCAATTACTGCTGTTGCTTAAATAATTACAATTCAGAGTTTCTGGCAGAGTTGTTATAGTAAATTCCAAGGTGACCTTTTCCCTTCTGACTTCATTAAATAGCCAGCTGCTATCTAATTCTCTGTATAGTGGTCTGTCGGGTTCCAGGCACATTTTGAAAACATACAAAAGAAATACTTTCTCAAAAGCTAGTTTATTCTTTTTTCTATATTAAATGGCCAATCTTTAAAAAAAAAATTACAAAAAGACAGGCTTTGCTACTCCTCTAGGTGTTGAGAAATACTCTTTCCTCTGGCTAAGCTTTGATAGCTGGGTTAACTCGTGTGTCCCAGCTTTCCACCACTGATACAAAGCAGTTCTCTGCAGGTCACTTGCCATCAGTGTTTTCACTTGGGAGCTTCGAAGTTTCTCCTTGTTTGCTGAGGGACAGCCCTGGGCTGGGTGCTGAGCAAGAAGTGCCTTGCCTGGGGGCCTCATGACTTTCCACCTAGTCAGAATCTCCAGGAGAATTCTCCATGTTGCTGTTTTTCCAGGTAAACGGCTTCTTGGCCTTTATTCTTTGCATCTTAAAGAAGAGTATGAATGTTTCTTTCCAGCTGCCTATGCTGGCTGTGCTCTTTGGCTCATGCCTGGCTCATTGGTGGCAGTGGTCATGACCAGTTTTGGAACCTATAGAAATCACGTTTTCATTTCCTATTGTGTCATCATATGACAGAGGTGGTGGTGGATTTTTTTACCATTTATTTGTAAGCGTTCTTCTTAGAAAAACAGCCCTTGCTACAACAGAGCAGCAGCTGAAACCTGCTGTTGCTTTGATGATCTGCCCTGCAAATACATCATCTGAACAGCAGCCAGCAGCAATGAGTCCCACTGAGATGTCTGTTGCAAAAGTTCTGTATTAGAGGAATGTTTTTTCCCTTCTTGTGAAATAGGGAAAGCTTGCTTTGAAAGGCGGGGAAAGAGATAAATAGAAATATGCAAACTAGTGAGAGGAAACTCAGAAAGGCTGGTTGATCAGTTTGACTTGTAAAACACCCAGCAATCTGGTTGCTTATGTAACTTTGCACACCCTCTTGACATGGAAGCCTCTGGAGAACTGACTGCAAGATTTTCAGTATTTCCTGCTTCTTGTCAGACCCCAGAATCTTTAATTTTGGCCTATCTCACAGTGTTTTGATTAGACTTCTGTTTCCTGTTGTGGACAGAACCAAGGAACTTGAATGCAAAAATTTCAAAGAAGATGCATTAAAACATAGAAGAGATGGACTGTTTGAACAGTTTTTATTAATCTGAACTCAATTAATGGGACCTTTTTGGATCTCAAAACTTTACATTATTTTTGTCTTCTGGCTGATGACCTGATCACCAAGCAGTTTCCATGAAAACGTTCATTTGAAGAGTGCAAAATGTTTGGAATATCAACACATTGTTTGTTCAAGGCTTCTTAAAACACCTAAGCTGTGAGCAGTGGGTGCTAATGGAGCACCTTTTGGTGAATGCATTTCATGGCCCTGGCCAATGCTCAGTAAAATGAATTCTCCTCTAACTAGTGCAGCTGACTCTCTGCTTTCACCCATTCCTCCTTTGTCCTATAAAGGCCAGCACGGGACTGTGTTGGAAATGTCATGCACTCTTTGGAAGTTATTAGCTTTGGGAGTTGATTAAAATCCTTCATATGTAATCTATTGCACAGCTGTATTTTACCTGGAATAAACACTGCTTTATAAAGTTGTTAGCAAGATGTAGTCATTGGTCTGATGCAATACTATTCTCCTTTTCTTACAAATTTTAATTCAAAATTAATTTTATTCTGTGACTTAGCTGTGCATAAAGAATGACTAGAGTCAGTCCAAATTCCTAAACTATCCATAGGCAAATTCCCAAATCTCATGAAGACACAATTCTTTCCTTTCATGCCAAGAGGAGAAATTGTTACTAATTTAAATAGTTGTTCAACGGCTGCACAACAAAACTTAAGAAAAAATGGTTGAGAACCTGGTTTCAATTGTCAGAGATATTTCTGTGCAGCATTCTTTGATTCTATAATCTTATTTTATTCTGAGCAAAATTCTTTTTTGGGTTGCAAAAAACCTTTCTTTGTTCCTTAAGCATCCCTTGATCCAGTCAGATAGAATGTGTTCTTACATCTTTGATTCTGTAAGAGAAACTTTTTTTTTTTGCTATTCCTTCTCTTATTTCCCTTTGAACTGCTCAACTTCAACATTTTTGGGTTTTACCCTTTTCAAAATCTCTTTTAGTAAAATAATCACCCAGTAGAAATTGTACATGATTAGTGGCTTCATGGTTGGATTCAATAAAGAGATTTCATCTGCAGAGAATATTTTTATATTGCAGCATTAAATTCCAAAAGAAATCCAAGTCTTTTCTAATACACAATATATATGGGGATTTAAAACTTGATTTATAGACTGTATGATTAAGTTAGTCAAGGGAGATTAAACTTTATCCTTTATTTCTTAGCTTGCCCAGTGTCTTTGTTTTCTACTGAATACTACTTCAAACACTTTGTGTCAGAAGAATTTGGGTGCTTAGAAGCACTACAGACCCAGTCTCCCTTTCACATTTGTACCTATGGCAGCAGTAGTTGCCCCATGGTCATAACTCCATTTTTTGAATCCCAAATTACAGTAATTTTGAAAATGCTGGGAGTGTGTTGAGAGATGTGGCTCAGGTCAATGTCTGCTGAGAGATTATGGGCTGGTGTTTAATGAGCTACATGGAAAAGGTTACCAGCTTTGTGTGCTGATCTAGACATGGCTTAGGGACACAAGACTGAACAACTGAGTATCTGTTGACCACTGATAACCATGAAGTGCTAGGGAAGGGTTTTTAGGGTGTTACAGTCCCACTGCAGCTGTTGTTATTTGGGTTAATCCTTAACTCCATTCCCTTACTCCAGCTCCTCTATGGAAGAGAAGCCCACGGCCTGGAGGCAGCCTGCACTCCCTTGGTGTGATTGCTGTGGCAAGAGGGCTCCTCCAACCTGTAAAACCTTCTGACTTCAAATAAGGATTCTGTGCAGGAGTTTCACTGAAATCATGAGAGGTGAACCTCAGGGAGGAGCAAGAGTGGAACTGTTAGGAGGACTCTAATCAAGCATGGGGACATTTAAATGATAAGCCATACCAGAGCACTGGAAAACTTGGAAAAGAGATGTGTTTTTATTGGTGAAATGAGGCCTCATCATTATAATTAATTGTAAGGACCTAAGGCCACAACACCTTAGTGTGCAATGTGTCTGCTGATGTTCAATCAGACTGCAGAATTAAGATCCTTCAATAGGTGGAATTGAAAGTTTACTGTTCCATTTCTGTCGTGACACTTCATCATTCCCTTCTAGGCTTATATTGCAGAGGTCTGGGGGGATTGAATTTTCCTCGAGTGTCTGGCAAAACTGGAAGAGGTTGTTCTATATTCAGAATGATAGTTCCTCAGATTTTTTGAGTATTCTTACAAAATACTTTTTCTTTCCTTCTCCAAGCCTATTAATGCAGAGGAAGGCCAAGTCATGGAAATTTGTTTGGTGTGAGCTTAAATTTATGAACACACAATATCTTTCTTCAGTTGTCTTCTGCCAATTTAAAAGAAAAATAAAAAGACAGCAAAGCATGACTTAATCCTAAATTTGTGTCAAGAGATTGTAACTTCTCAGCATCAAAATTATGTGTTACATATTTAGCAAAGCAGACTTCTGAAGAGAAGTCTCCCACGTGTCTGTTGAAACAAAAGCACATACTCTTAGGAACCTGTGATTTCTTCTGACTTTATCTATTGATATGGTGAGAAATCGATTTTTCCTCTAACCCTTGCCTCGCTAAATAGCACATCATAATTCATCCCTGAAGCTTTTGAGTCTCTGGTTCAGAAGAGCTGCTCATGGATTGTTTTGAAACTGTTCACAGAGCTTTAATGAGCACCAGACCTAGTTTATTGTTCTGCCAGCAGTTAGCTTTATTAGAGGGAGAGCTATTTTGCATTGAAACTTCAAAGTTTGTGAATTACTTTAAGCAAAGGCTCACTGCTTTATGAATGAACAGAGGATTCCTTCCCCATGCCTGTTTGTATGAGCTCAGTTCTGAGCAGTTGTGCAGATTTTGGAGAGCTACAAAGGAAAATTACAGAATTTTGTTCTGCTGTGTTTGTTTGTGGAGAAATGTCACATATTTGTAATTTAGTTCTTTGCCATGAACCTTATAGATAGTATAATTTATAAAGACAAACATGGAAAATTCCATTAATATGTTCAGGTTAACATTGAATTAGCTTGTCCTGACAGTGGCCCTTGGGAGTGTTCCTTTATGGCAAAAATCTGTGCTATGTCTTTAGCATCTCCACTGCATGTATTATTGAAGCCAAGGTGAAATCAAATGGAATCATTTTTTTTCCTACCTTGGAATATATCTAAAGGTTAAGTAGGAAGAGGCAGGGAGTGTGGAGTGGGATGTAATCATTTGTGTTTTATTTCAGTATTATCCCTTATGCAGATGTAGCCATAGGAATGTGACACTTTCCTGGTGGTGAGTTGATGAAGGCTTTTTTCAGTCTTTTAGCTCCATCACTTGTTTTAAACAAAAAACAATGGTGATATGGTTAGGATACCTCTGAGGTCTAACCCAAATCAGGCATGTTGGAATGCAGCTAACCTTCTAAATTAGTTGTATGCATCTCCTGTGGCCTTAATTCTGTAGGTGCTGGGGAGCACACTGTAAAGAAGCATAGAGACCCTCAATGCTGTGTAGTTTTAAAGTGTTAATAAGATGTCTGTCAGATTAGATAAAGTGTGAAAATCTAAACCTCAGAGTGCTGCATGTTAGAACACAGCATTACTGTGACAGAGCACATAGACTTGATTACAGTGATCTTATAAAATTTTTAGTATTTCCTTAATTGCATTTTGTGTATGCATCTGAGATGCAGATTTTCCTGATGAACTTGGTACCATTAGTAATGGACTAATGCTGTTTGCCTTTCACTTGGTTGAATTGTGACATGTTAATTTACTGTGTTTGAATTTTCATCCTGTCTTAGAGCAGAATGAATAAACACTCAGCCATGAGTTTATATGATCAGATCATGGCATCTGCTCATCATATGTGAGTCATCTGTTGCTGTGGTCTTAACATTGGTACAGCATTGTTTATGTAGAGTTAAATCCCTGTTGGATTTTGTTTTCATCAGGAACTGGTATCTGTTCTGCATTACCACCTACTTGGGCTTTTTCTTCCCTCCTCCAGTATAAAGCAACCATCCTGTGACTTTCTTCCCTTGAAAACCATAAAAAAGCTTTTAATTTCTGAGTTGCAGTTCTTGCCTCTTGTTCTGCTCTCCTTCTAAGCCAGTTCCACCCCTTGAAAGGGTGAAACTTCTCACACTAATTCTGCAGAATAATGCAGGAGTGGAATTCACTAGGTCTGCAAAAGTGCTGACTCTGGCAACTTAAAACCTTTAAAACACACTGTATAAGCAAAACTTTTCAAGAATATGTTTAATGTTAATAGTAATGTGTATAATTGGTCTGAGTTACTGAAGTCCAGGTTCTGTTTTGACATGCTGTACATCCAGTAAATTATAGTCTTCTTTTGCAAAGCACTGGCTTTCAATCAAACATGAAAGTGAGGTGCTACCAAAGATGCTGCTTGTTGGCATCCCCAGCAGAAATGAGGGAATGGAATTAAATGTTTATTTAGAACCTCTTGCTGACATGATGATCCAACTTTCACAGAGTCCATATCCATAGACTAGAAATGATCTTCTGAGACAATGCAGTAACAGGCCAGAGCTTTCATCTCCTACATGGTTTAGCATTTACAGTGCCCATGAGCAGAAGCAGAACTGCCCAGGTTTCTCAGCCTTTGACAGGCTGCCAGACTTCAGTAGATCATTAAGATACTCCAGAAGTATTTCAGACACTGCCTCTTAAAATTCATCATAAATAGCAGTGTAGCTGTTTAGGGCTTAAAATCCATTCAGCATGGTGAGTAGTTCCAGAGGGAAAGTAGGAACAGTGACTAAAACTTCTTGCTGTGCAACGCTGCCCTCCTTTACCTTCTCTCAATGGTGTTTTCTGCTGAAATCCACCAATGCATGGGTTTGTATTTCATGCCTTCATCCAAAATTTGGTTTTTGAAACAAAAGCTCCTTGATTCTTTGAGAAAATCATCACAGAAAAGTGCTTCTTATCTTAGAAGTGTTTTTCTGACATTAATTAATTGGATTCTCATAATCCTGTGAGAAGGGTAAGGAGCAGCCTGGAAATGCCCATCCAGCACTCCTTCTGTGATGAACTGTACTAAACCCTTCTGCAGCCTAGCTGGATAAAATGTGAGTTGTTTTGGTTTTTTTTCAACAACCCAAATAACTTTAAAAATGTTTGAAAAGCAGGGCACAAAAATTAAAACTGCTTTTGAACTTTCAGCAGGCTTTTATGCCTTCGTGCTCGTGGATGTAAAAAAGCTGCTGTTTAACAAGCAGGGGCAGATCCTGTGCAGCTCCCAAATTACAATGGTGCCATTGATTTCCTTGGGCCTGGGCTGCCACAGGCCAGCTGAAGGGCCTGGCTCCTTGCTTGGGAAGTAAAGCAATGTATAGTAAGACCTGATGTGAATAAAGAACTTTAAAAGCTAGTCATCATAATGGGAGTAATACCTAAAATGAAGATGCACTTGAAAACAGATGGAATAGATTTTGTGTGAGAGTCAGGAGAAAAGCACGTTAAATGAATAGACAAGAAAAGCAAAACAAAATAAAAGTATTGGTATTTGTGGATATAACCTAGTATGGAAGTGGAAAGTATTTTATCTTTCTACTGGATTACTGAAAATTACTTTCTCTCTCAAATGACCATTATCCTAAACTGTATCCGACAGTAAGGAAAGGGAACCAGTTTGTATTTAGGGTGGGGTTTGTTTCTGCCTTCACTTAAGTTAATCAGGAAATGCTGTTAACTGCTGAAGTTGCTGTGTGGATTTTTGATAGGATTATAAATGAAAAAATGTGCAGTGTTGAAACTCACTGGGCTTGGAATATATGCATGTCAGTATTGTCCAGAAAGAATTATAGTATCTAGTTCACATTGTCACTTCATGGTCAGATAATTTCCTTAGAATTTATGGTCCTTTAAAATAATGCAAGCATGATGTTTAATTTGGAAGCAAAATAGTTGTTAATACAATGGGTTGGGAACTTGGAAACATTGAAACAATGATTGATTAAAATAAGACTGATAAATACCATACTAGACTATGTGTAGCATTTCAGTCTGCCAATTGAAATGAGCAGTGTTCACTCTGTCAGGTTTGTGGCATCTTCCTATTTAGTGTAGGCAGAAATGAGCCCGAGAGATGGGAGAAGAGCTCTTGAAGAAATTTATGGTCTGCTATTTGGTGTGCTGTATAAAGGTGAGCTTGCAGTAACATGCTGCCTTTTTTGGTTGTTGGCAACCAGGGTGACAGAAGGGACTTCTCAGAGACCCCTCTGAGGGCAGCAGTGGTCCTTGGGTTTGAACAGGTTTCAGCATGGTGGTAGCCCTTTGGTCTGTCTGTTTGCATGCACAAACACCAATTAAAGGATTGCTGCTTTTGTGCAATAGGTAGAGAAGGTCTTCTTTCTTTACCAGTTAATCCAGTTATGTGTTCCCCTTTTTTTGCTGCTTTATTATTCCTAGTCTGCTTAAGTAAGCATTGGAAACCATTATTGATTATTGATCAGAGCCTTGAAGATCTTATGCTGTTTGCAGCATCAGTTGCTGGATTAAGTGGTGAGCTTCCTGCTCTACTCCCGACTGAGAGTGATGAAGAAGCCTTGTCCCAGTGTGATTAACACTGAGCTCAGTTTGCTGGGGCACCAGCAGCCATCTGTTCCAGAAGGTAAAAACGGAAAAAATGACTTACAAAGCCCTACAGTCTTTCTCTTCATGATTAGAAGTGGAAAGAAAAAGTGTGGTTACATTCATGTTTGAGAAAGGAATGCTGCCTTTTTTCTTGTTGGTTTTGTTTATTTTTGGGCATTTGGGTTGGTTTGGGGTTGTGTTTGTATGTAATGATTTTACTGGCTTGAATGGAAGAGATATGGTTGGATCAGCTGGTTATGGCTTCTTTGGATGAGGTGAGCAAGCTTTGTGTTTTAGGTTAGATTTTTTTTTAGGCAGCTAGTATAGAAGCAAACTAGGTAAATGGTAAAGAAAAAGGTGGAGGAAGTAAAGAAAGAAAATGCTGAGTGAAAGGCAGTATAGAGCAAAGTACCAAAACTCGTTCAAATAAAAACTCCCTCTACCATTACATCCTTTAAAATGGTAGTAAATATTTAAACCTGGATTTATATTTATATAAAATCATCAAGGAAGTATCTGGGGATTGCTGATTACCTGGATTGGTAATAATTGTCTCTGATACACTTTTTTGGTTCAGTTAATTTGTTCAAACTTACCTTATGCATTTTTTTAAATATAGGTGACTCAACAGCATTATTGAGTGACTGTATCTGCAATTCAATTGCTTTATGTTATATAATAACTGCCCAAGCTCTGCAAGCCTGCTGTGCTGTGCACAAACCAGTTGCATTCCACATGTCTAACCTCTAAAGGATCCCAAAGCCTCTCTGAAGTTTATACAATTGACTCTCTTTGACTTCTTTCTTTCCAAAAGCTTTTCTTGGTTCTTTGGTCAGCAGTGAGACCATTTCAGTGTTTCCTTAGTCAGGAATAAGAGGTGAAGTGAGGCTGCAGCGTGTGCTTCCAGTTTAACAGCTGTAATTAAGCAAAGGCCATGCACAGTTGTTCAGCAGATATTACAGTGCAGCAAAGCAGCTTCTCCCAAGCCATGGCTTTCCCCCAGGATCCCAGGATGTGCAGGTGAACAGCTGAGCTCAGCTCGGGAGGGGCAGCCTGCTCTGTTCATGTGTTAGGCTGTGGAAAGGGCTTCCTGTCACTGGAATCCTGTCAGTTTTGAACATGGAGTTCATGCAACAGCAGCCAAGATTTAGTGATGGTTGCCCTCTTTTATAGGGGCCTCAAAATCCCCATCTCACACACCTGATTGGTCAGGTGTTAACATGGCCCAGCTCCCTGGCCATTGATGTGTCTGCATTCAGGATGGGATGGGATTGCCTGGGGTCCTGTTTGAGTTCAAATCCAGCCTATCCCTGTCTTACCCCTGGGCTTGGTTACTTCTGTTCTCTAGAACTGGTCTAGCTGGGGTCTGGTATGGCCAATTTTGTCTGTGCAGGCACAGACCAGCTGTGGGTGCCACAGAATGCAATGTGCATGGAAACGTCAGGGCTTTGATTTGTGACTTGGCAGTGGCCTTAAATGTAACCATTTGAAATGATGGCAGTCGCTATGGTCCAGTCCACAAAAACCTGGAATAAAAAGGTGGATTTATTTCTATTTACTCTCTCCCTGATAAAACTCCTGGTTTTCCTTTGAGTCATATTGAAATAGGTCATGTAAAGTTGAAGACTTTGTGCCACTGGTTAAGAATCTGTGCTATCCTGCAGTAGCATCAAGTATTTCCTAGACATGTGCAACCTGTTACATTGCAGTAATTGTTTAGTTTGTGTTTTTAACAGGAAACCAGTTTAAATTACTTTTTTGAGGGTAGATATTTAAAGGCTGTTCACTCACAGACAGCATCCATAAAAAGACTTGCTTATTTATCTCAAAAATGGAAAAAATGTTCTCAGCTGAATATGAAGCTACGTGTGCTGGATGTACTTTTACAAAAAATTTAATTCACCACTAATGTAAACAATATGAAAAATGCTGCCTCAAATGCAGAAAAAATAGATTATGGATTATATGAATTTTGATTTAAGCAAAAATTAAGGCTGTAACTAATCACTTTTTATGGCTCTGAAAAAGAGTTACTGGAGATGTCTATTAAAGGGAAAAATAGACCTTATCAAACTTTAATAAGACATAAAGACAAAAAGATGAGAATTTTTTTTCCTAAGGCGGAATTGTAAAGGAGATGTTAGAAACTTCCTTCTGATATGTTGAATATTTAATGTTCAGAATGATAAATTAATTTCAATCATGTTTCACAGTTTGAGACCAATGTATATAACAATCCCTGTACAGTGTATCTGATAGGAGACCTGTGGGACTGATGCAGAAGGTCTGGAAGATCAAACTTGAGAATTAAGAGCAACTGCAGATCTGTTTGCAAGTGATCTGCTTGCACACTGTGGGGGTGAAGAAAATAAGTTACTTCTTGCTCAAAGAAGAGAGCAATTTTCATTAATATATTATTTCCCATATATGCCTGGAAAAACTTAAATTCAGTTCCTGATGGCAGAATAATTCCATAGTTTGTACTAGTTACACTTAATTCATTTTCTTCTCTTGTCTATTTGGAATCTGAACCGCACAGTTTCATCTGTGCTGCAGACAAAATACTGCCATTAATTAGCTAGACTTATCTGATGATCTCAGGTTAGACTCACAACTTCCAAACCCATGATTTTTTCCTGTTCTTCTGTGAATAGTTTGATCTGAGAAATATTTTTCATTAGCTTAGTAGGTAGCTTGAAAATAAAGAACAGCAATAGAATAAGATATGATACTCTGAAATGCTCTCTATTTGGAATGATCTCTGCTGCTTTTTGTGAAATATTTCAGTCATATTGTTTCTTGGTTTTGGAGCTATAAAAGTCATCAATAAAATGTGATGATTTCTGGTTTTGTCATATCTATAGATTTCTTGGCTTACCTCCAGATATCAGTTGTGTGTTTCACATGGTTTGATGGCTTTGTCAAATAAATATCAAATCAGTTCCACCCCAGAGCATCTTTTTTATGTTTAAATGTGTGAACTGACATAAACAATACCATGGGTGATACTGCCCCGAGCCTTTATAGCCAGAAACTAATGCCTGAGATAGTGATACCAGTGCTGTATTTCCAGCGTTCCTCTGACCACCCAGCTTATTGTGCCAGAGTTCCTCTTCTGGCAGAGTGTGCTCAGCTAAATGGAGACAGCCTCTCACAAGTGTCCATGTCATTTTTCTTCACTAGGAGCCAGATACTCCAGAGGATCTGTAATAAATGATTGTTGTTTTAAGTGAAAGACTTAAGATTTACATGCTATTGTCAACTTTTATTGGAAGAGAGAATGGGTGAAGAATTGGATGTTTTCTTTTCAGGGCTGGACATGGGCAATCTGTCTGCTTTAGTTTGTGGCCTATATCCTTACTGTAATGGGCACTGAATTAATCAAAGCACCTGGATCCTTACCCTAAAGGTCACTAAATTAGTCAAAGCCCATCTTCTCCCACCCATAATCTGGTCTCTGCTCTTGAGTCTCCATGCCCTGATCTCCCCTGTGTCCTAGTCCAGGGTTTGCCTGCACTGCTGGGCCAGTGGCTTCCTGGCCCCACAGACACTGTGGGCTCCTGCTCCACCCTGCTGCCAGGACAGGAAAACCATTTCAGATCTCTTCTCCGTGCTGATATCAGCGTTCACTCAAACCTGACTGTACCTGGGACTGCAGTGTCTGTGTCAGCCCAGCCTGGAATCAGCCAGGAGGTCTGAAAGCCCTTCAGAGAGCAGCAGTATCAGACACTGGGCCAGAGCAGCTGATGGCTAAGCCAGGGGACCCAGCAGGGCTTTGCAGCTCACTGTCTGTGTTTTGAGTTACGGTGTTTAACTTTACCACACAGAGCATCCAAAATTCTTGAGAAATTCCACTTGAAATTCAAAACAGCTTAGGAGTGTTCATTAGCTCCAATTTCTCATAGCAAGGAACAAAAACTATTTAGCAAACAAAAGAAGCAGTTTCTACTTCAGCTTTTCATTCCTGTGAGATAGAGTGCTCTTTTCTGCAGAGATGTCACAATCTGCTGGTTTAGTTTAGCTGTCATACAATTATTCCAATTCTTGGCAGTTGTCAGGAATGCAAGGAGGTACAAAACACTTTTTGTTATGCCAGCTGGAGAAAGGAGTGGGGTATTTACACATGTGCATTTCACTAATCTGGCTCTTCTGACTGAAGCAGTGTCTAGATTAGAAGATAATTCAATTGCATTTATCTACCCAAAGGACTTTTGCCAAATGTGTGTTGAGTTTCTGTGCTGGGTTCACTAATGTGCAGCTGAACTGTGCCAGAGGGCTCAGCTATCATGTTCAGAGCCATTAGCAGCCAGTCCCATCAACTCCTGAAATACAAGAATCAAATTCTAACTGAAATTACGTAACTAAGACAAATACTATCATCTGAGCTTCAGATGGAGCTGCATGGCTAAAATATCACATGCTACATTGGAAATGTATCCCTGCTGGAGACTACCAGTCCTGAATGTTGTTTGTTATTTCTGAATCCTTGATTTACAGCTTGTGCCAGTGGAGAGTAATTCCTGATGTTACTGAGGTAGCATAGGAAATACATTGCTAAGAATTCAAGCCCTGCTTTTTCACTGGGCTTAGACAAAATTTCTGATTATGCCCTTTAAAAGCTCAAGTTCTGAGACTGCCATTTAGAAACTGTAACATCAGTTATGTCTTGCCTTCTTTAAGAAAGAAATTACAGATTTGTAAGAATGGTAAAAGAGATCTTGAATTTCTACATGAAAAAAAAACAACTACAATTTGAGTTAGATTCTACTTATTAATTTCTAATGTCTTGTGAACCATAGGAGTTCCCTTTGAGGTGCTGCACTTCCCAAAACAAAATAGTAGATATGCAATTTATGCACATTTAACATAGCTATAATTACAAGACATGTATGATTCTTACTCTGGTTTTCTGGGGTTTAGTGTTGTCCTTCTCTTCATGTTTAATTCCTCCCAAGTCTACTTTTGTGCCAGCCCTTCTGTCCTTCCTCTTCAGTATTTTCAGGGCAATGGTAAAGTTGCATACAATTAAACAGCAGAAAATTTACGTAGACTTTAGTGGAGTTGGGAATTTAGTCAACCACTGCTACCCCTTCAACTCAAGGGAAATTTTTGTTCAAGTTAGAAGAGAGAGAGGTTTTTATAGATTATTTTAGTAGTAGTTAATAAAATGTATTTAAGGTATATAATTATAGAGAATGGCTAGGTAAAAATAAATGGAAAGTTCATCATTCTTATCATGTACTATCATTGTGCATATTAATTGTCTAAGTCCTATTAGGTTAGCTCATTCACAGAATAATGGAATCTGCTCATTTTCAGGTTTTGATGGAATAATTCTTATCTTCAACAAATGTTGTGCTGGCCTTCTGATAGCTTGTCTTGTACTTCCCCCCAGTATAGGGGGCTGTAATAGACAGCTCATAAAAGGCAGGGACTGTTCAGGAGTGATGTCATTTCTAACAGGGGTACTTTACTCATTGCCATTCATACTTTGATACAAAGTAGGAATTGAAACATGCTTGGTGGAGAGCTGGGTTGTTGCATATTTAATTGTGGTGGTTATTGAGATGCAGTGCCAATATTTGCATATGTCATGAACAGCATAGAGCATTAATGCCTTCACACTTCCCTGACTTTCATAAAGCCTGTCATGCTATAGAGGCCTAGGCAGGTTTATTTTTTGTGCTAGAGACCTCATAAGCTCAGCACTAGCCTAACGATGAACTTCATCCCTGTTCTTTCCTCTGATTCCTTCATTTGCTTTCCTGCTAAATGTTAGTATGGTTTCCAATAAATGCTTTTAGAAATTAATTATATGATCTAGGTAAGCATACTCTTTAGTGCTCCATAATTCTCTACTATTTAGAGCCATATCTCAACATTTAGAATTATTGCCTTGGCAGAACTTACTCCCCATGGAAAGCGTGGGAATCATGTAAGTGTTATTAGTTTTGTACTTAACAAATATTAATATGAAAAGTCATCAATCACTCAAGAGCACCTGCTTGAAAAATGGGAAAAGACATTTTATTAGAGCAATTTTAAAGCGGGGAAACAGTAATAGGAAGAAAACTGAAAATGCAACCCAAGATGCATCATAAGGAATGTTTATGCCTTGCAGAATTAAAAAATGCTGAAATTCTGCTTTAGTGAATGTTTTTACTTCATCATCGAATCTGCTTCATGAGCTCCCTATTTCCAAAGCTCCAGGCTGTACACAGACATAGATTTACAGTCTTAGTGTAGCAGCTGGGTAATAGGATGCAGAACATTCTCTGCTGGAGTAACACTACTGTTTATATGGGTTTTCCAAAGGTCTGTGTTGCACACTGCTTCCCACTGGGATTGAGGGTGATGTGTGGGAGAGCAGCAGTGACATTGAAACACAATAAATGCCATATGATCACGTGTTGCAAATGTCAGGTTGTAATCTGTGTGGGTATTTTGCAGTACCTCGTGTGCCAAAGTCTCTGAAGTCGCAGTGTGAGCATGCTGCAGTCACAGAGGGGGCTTCTTGCATTTTGCTTCTCATCTCACCAAAAAGAAGAGGAAGCCTAGGCTAGCTAATGTGAATTTGTTGCATTGGCTGTTACTCATACCTATCAGGGAAGACTGCTAGAAAATGTGGGGAAATCCTGCATCCTCTCCTGACAGAAGCTCAGAATTTGGTAATATGCAAATGGACTCTGCTCTTTGTTTGAAGATTTTAGTGAAGCCATTGAGACTTCAAACCTGCTGTAGTGTCTGAGCCTGAACAGACTGTATAGCTAGAGGACAAATCTGGCTTTTTTCTCCAAGCCTATAATACTTATTTTCAACAGTAGTTAATTGTCTGTTCTGCTTTGCTGCCCCAGCATTTTCCTTGAGCTGATGCATCAGCAAGGCTTTTAGAGTAAAGCACAAAAAGGAACAGGCACAGCTGGGAGAAGTCAAAGCTTCTTGCTGGGGGAATTTGGGAAGCAATAGTTCAGTGGATTCTCTGAAGTAGAAAGTGACTGCTGCAGTGTAGAAAAGGAGCATTTATGTTTGCAGTGATTAACTGAAAAACCATTACATTTAAGCAAATAAATAGTATTTTCTTTTTACAGGTTAAAAAAAATCAGGAATCTTTTAAAAGCGATGGTGGGATTTACTGCTCTCATAATCACGAGAAGCATGAATCCCAGAAAATGCCTGCTTTCTCAAAACTGAAACAACTCTAAATTAGACCTAAGGCAACAGAATAGGAATCTCTTGTACTTACTTTTCTTTTTTTTTTTTGACACTGTCATGGTGGAGGAATAAAACCTGCCAAAATAGGACCTCAGGACAAACTTGGCAAAATTGGTTTAATGGAATTCACTGTTTCAAATGTATTCCCCTTTGAAGTAGGATTTATTTTATATGATAGCTCCCTAAGGAGAATATCTAAATAACTTACTGAGTAGGATTATGCTGTTGACCTGAAGTTCTACTGTTCATATTTTAGATAAGATAGAAAACTATGCAAACCTTTCCTTGGAAATAATAGTATACTTGAATTATCATTTCCTTGTAATAGTGCTGGGAATCTGGTACTTTTATTTAGTGCCTACTATAAAAATACTTAAGCAGTTGCTTGAATGCTAATGCTAGCAATAAATTCTATGTGTCATATTTAATTTGCAGTGTTATGACAACTACTGAGTTCATGGATAAATGCAACAGTACCTTTAAAAAATAAGCATATGTCTAAGCTATTCAAAGCTGTAAGCAAAGATATTTATTGGATTTCTAAAAAGTAGATGTTTAAGTTTCTTCTAGGTGAAGAAATGAGTAAGATTTGTAAGAATTGGGGTCTATATTATAGTGCAGTTGTGTAGAAAAATGGACAACCAAAATTTTTGGTGCTTTGCAGATCCGTACATGATTAAGTCCCTAAAATTTGAATCCTTGTGCAGGAAGTTCTATTCCTAGGCTTTGAAAAAGCTTTGGAAATACTACAGGATCCAATTTACTCCTGGTTTCAGGATCTTAGAAACATATTCCAAGATGTATTATGCTTTTGTGTTTGTTCCTGGTCCTTCCTAGATTGAAGAATAGGGGAAGCATACACGGAGGGGTTTTGTCTTAAAGTTTGTATTAGAAAATACTGTTTTGCATTAGGATTATGTAAGGCCATAGAGCATTTCTTAGTGGAGAGTCCCACTCTCTGGTCCATATCCTTTGTGACACAGTTAAAGTGACCTGTAATGGCATTGAACTTCCAAAATGGTTGGCAGTTCATGAACACTTTGTCTCAGCTGTGCACTGTTAGAAGATGCCCCTTTTTTGTTACAGATCTGTACCCTTACCCTGTCTTGGTTGCCACTGAAGAAGCTAAATGCAGTGCAAGAGGTAAAGGTGTCCAACCTGCAGAGACCCTGAGTTTTGCTTTATACAATCTGATCCTAATTTAAGGCCACTAAGTGACCTGCTGACCATTTTCTAATATCCTCCATTGGCTCTGAAATAAGGGGTTTGTAGGATCACATTGTTAAAATCGTTTGACTCTTGCTGATCTTGATATCTGAGCCCTACTCATATTTCTTGAATTAAGGTCAGAGTCCTGTGGGAGCTTTGCCATGATCTCAATAGTAGTTTGAATTGAAAAATTCAGAGGCAAATAATAGATAATTCAGTTCATGAGAAGTGTGCCAAATTTCTCTTTAAATTTCTTCTTTAACTAAGGTGTGTTCAAATAATCAGCCAATATCTATGCTTCTGAAAAGGAGTTTTTTCAGAGAATACACTTGAACTAATGAATATTTCATTATTTTAAAACTGTTTATTGTTGAATTTTCTAGGCATTTTGCTTTTTTCCTCGTTATGGAGAGGCACTTTAAAAGCAGCCTAGAGCTGTGTGCTGTGACTTAGAGTATTTCTAAACTGTGGTCCATGTGCTCCCTCTTTAGTGACCTAACAGGTGTTGTGTATTCCATCCTGCAAGACTGACAGGCATGAAGGCAAGGCTGTGTTTTGTGGCACTGAATAGTTTTTTGGAAGTTTTCGTTTGTTTTGGGTTTTTTTAATGTCTGATGTTGTCTTCGAGTCCTTTTGGAGAAGAGAGTTTTACAATCTGTGTGCATTCAGAAGTAGCCACTGGTTTTAGGAGTTGCACTGGTGTGGCAGCTGGTCAGCAGGCTGTGGGTATGGCTGCTTGGAGTTAAAGGCCAGCTCAGTGCATTTGCTGGACTTTTCCACTTTCTGGACTTTTCCATTTGCTGCAGTTTTCCAACAAGTCTGTCCCTTCCAAGTTTCCCTTCCTGTTATATTCCTCATGGTTTGTACCATGAAGCCAACTGATTTACCCCACAGGAGATGTCACCAAAGGCTGGCTGTGGGGTTTGGTCGTACAAGATGCACCACCCTATGCTGATTTTATGATGCAGTATGTATACAGTATGATGCAGTATATTTTAGATTTGTTTCTGAAAGTTCCATAGAATGCATTTTTATACAGGAAAGATAAACAGGAGGAGTCACATGCTTTTTTCACTTCTTTCATCAAAGTGGTTACTCAGAAGTAGTCTGATTATTTACTGCGGCTCTATCTGGGCACTTTCTTTAAAGGTGCTGGGAAAGTGTTGTTTCTATAGAAAGCTGGTATGGCCAAGACATTCTTGCACTTTAATTCAACTTAAACAGCAGCAGGATTAAATCTTTAAAAGCTTGTTAAAATAAAATACAAAGAAAATGCTTCAAATGTGATATGTCAAGTAAAAATTGTGCCTATGGTGTAATAATAAGACAGTTGCCTTTGCCTTTAAGATGCTTTGGTTTTGATTGGCAGCTGCAAAGCAAATGCAGCGTGAGAGCCCCATCCATCTCACCTGCTTGCCTGTTCAAGTGCCTTTGTTGAGGATCTGTATCCAAGAACAATTTATGATGTCTTTTCAATCTTTGACTTGCACCTTGAGTGCATCTGCAGCTTGTCAAGGTTCCTGGGATTAAATCACCAGTGAGACATTTGCAGTTGACTTCAGCAGCCAAGCCTTGACCTGGATTCTCACTGGCCACAGTTGCAAGGCTGCAGCCTCTTCCCAGAGAGAGGAATTGCTTCCTGTTCCACCCTCTGTGGCTCAGCACCAAATGAAAGACACTTCATGTGGGAAAGAACTTAATTCTGTATGTCTACAGCCTTATTATGGCTTGTAAAGCAATTAAGTAGGACTTAGGACACTGTTCTCCCAGACAGAAAAGCCTTAGGACAGAAAAATGTACTGTATTATTCTGCATATTAGTGCTGTTGCCAGATTTAAGAACTTTCATTTCATTATTGGTACTGTGCCTATTTGGAGTGAAAATGTGCTGCAAATAGTGAGGTACTACATCCACACCTAAAATATTTCTCTTCAGATATGGTTAGAAAAATAAGAGTCATTCAGCAAGAGACTTAAAATATATATATCAAACTGCTAATACGGAGAAGTTAATCAGAAATGTATCCTGAAATAATCCATATCACTAGTGCAAAACATTATTGAAGACCACTGTAAACAATACAGTTTCAGTTAAAAGCCATTTCCAAGATGAAAGATAGATTAAATGAGCTACAGCCTGCATGAGGAATTCCTCATGAGGAATTAATGGTAAAGCTTCTCATAATCTTTCATGCTTTGGCTAAAAATATTAGCACCATAAAAATTCTTCAGGGGGCAGAGTTGAGGTGGTGGATGCAGAGTGATCAAAACATAAAAGAGGCACATTTTCCCTTTTTATGGAGAGGCCTCTTTCAAATCTGTCATATGATGGATTTGAAATGAAAGTTTAATGTGCACTCAGTTTTTCAGACAGCCATCTTTCTACAGCTTCATTATTAATAATAATTTAATCTTAGCCAGTTCTCTTTTTTTCTTGTGCTCTTGATGATTCATTTCTCTTATTTGTTTAGCATCAATCTAAGAAAAAATACTCAGCTCATAAAGTTCAGGAAGTGTTACACATTAATAAACCAATGCAAAATCAGTCTCCAATACATTTTGGAGAAGTGTTTAAACCATAGTTCTTTGAATTAAAAAGTAAAAAAAATGTAAATAGTGTATAAATAGCAAGCAAATAATGTGATTTGATTTCCTATTTAACCTGTATGCAATATTTTTGAGCTGTACTTTTTCCTCTCAGCATGGTATGAGGAATGATGAGGCCATTTTCATGGCTGATATTGTATAAAATATTTTTCAACTAATATCCACAGTATAGAGATCGTTTTGTTGGAATGTCTGTAAATGAGGCCTGGGAAGCAAGTGGATGTATGGCAGCTCTTGGGAAAATAAACATGTGGCATTAAGTAAAATAAAAAAAAAAAAATTAAAAATGTGTGATTGCGTTTACAGGATCTTGATCCAAAGCCATTAACTTTATTGGCATTTTTGCTTTCATAAAAATATTTCACTAATATTAAGCAAATTATAAATAGTTGGGTGGTCAGCAGCAGCCCCTCCAAGTCAAAAGATTTTGAATTTTACAGCCTAACAACACAAGAGAGTGTCACTGTCCTTCTCACGGGACATTCTGTTCTGAGTCCTGCAGCAAAGCAGTCCTGCTTTTATTGATGAGTTAAGTTAATTCAGATGTCTGGAATATGTACAAACGACAAGTTTTGTCTCTAATGTGTATTATTTTAGAATTAGGGGCATAAATTTAATTTCCCATCATTTAGGCCATGCATGTAAGTTTTTCCTAGTAGCATAAATGGTTGTGTGTAATGTTGAAAGCATTTTAGCTGAGTATCACCGTTGTTGAGACTGGGTGAAGAAGAAGCAGTCGCTGGAATAACTGGATCCTTGACCTTAAATTCATTAAGTTCAAAGCTTGTACCTTCAATTTGGATTTTAAAAGTAAATTACTGACCACGATACAGTCAAGGGTATTACTAGATTTTGTTGTCTCTTTTAAAGTTCTTATTTAAAAGCAAATTCTTTTGTAATAAAATTGAAAATCTATGAGTAGAGCAATGAGTAGAGCCTTTAGAGAAAGGGTTGTTTTGTTCCTGTGTACTTAAGCAATATCTGATAGGATTTCAGCCTCAATATAGATTTTTTTTTAATAATGCAACTGTAATATTGCATAAATCATGCACGTACACGTGGCAGAAGTTTCTGACCTTAAGGACTGAAAATTATAGTCACATAGACAGATAAAGAAAGTAGGAATGACAAGGAACAGAGGCTTCTATGTCACCAAACCAGTGACTTGCCCATAATAACAAAGGGAATGCACTGCCCAGTGGGATATTGAATCCATATTTTATCAATCCCTGCCTGGTACTGATTTGCAAGTCACTTTTTTTTATGCAAGAGATCCTACTGTCATTTTCAGAATGCTCAGCACTCCAAGCAGTGCTGCAGGGTCAGGACCTTACAGATGTTCTAACAAAAAAATCTTGTTCTGAAAAGGAAGTGGAGGGACCAGCCAGAGGGCTTCATGGAGAATAACAGGAACATTTGGCAACCTCAGGGTACTCATGTGCCCCTACATTGTTTGGTCCTTCTGCATTGTGTAATGCATTGGTTTTCTGTATATGACTCTGGGTTTTGTTCTGCCTAAATCACAAAATAGTCCATGCAAAGGGAAGAATACAGGAAAACCACTTCCTTGGCATCCATGTGTGTTGTGTGTGCTGCTGGCTGGCTGAGAGTCACGTGGCCATATGGCAGAAGCTGTTGAAAAAGGTTTCCAAGCTGTCTTTGATTTTTCTTTCTTTTCCTGTAGCATAAACAAAGTCTTGAGACAGTTTTCTAAGATCGGTTTGTGTTTGGTTTGTTGAGTTTTTTTCCCCACAACTACAAATACAACTGTTCTTTTCACCAGCTTTGTTCCCTGGCATCAGGAATAGCTGAGAGTGTTGTGTGCAGCTGTGGGAGCTGATGGGGCAGCAGTGTGGGGAGGAGCTTTCCTGTGACCCCATGCCTGTGTTTGTGTCTCCCCTGCAGCGCTGCGGAGCCGCTCGGGACGCTCCATCATCAATGGCAACTGGGCCATCGACCGCCCGGGCAGGTACGAAGGTGGTGGGACAATGTTCACTTACAGACGCCCCAATGAGATCTCCAGCACCGCAGGGGAGTCATTTTTAGCTGATGGGCCAACAAATGAAGTCCTTGATGTCTATGTGAGTTAGTATTTAAATTATTCTTCCTGATGGAAAAGAAATTGTTCAGTTCATTGTTAATATGCAACACTAAAATGGTATTCGGTACCAATACTTTGTTACTTTAATTTTGAAATGTTACTTTTGATATTTTACACTGGTTTGCTGTGGTTTCCATTTTGGTCCAGATCATATGAAATCTAAATGAAGCCTTTTTCTCTCAGACTTAACTGATCCAGGCAAAGCAATAGAACTTGTTCAGTAAAGTAGAAATAAGGCATACAAATGTCCAAGGCATTTCTTTTGTGAACTGGATTTTTTCTGGATACTTTCCTATTGAAACAAATTTGGCATAGTCAAATTTTACAGTGAAGAAGCAGATACTTAAGCCAGACAAGGCATCTCACCATCTCAGTTTCCTTTAAAAGAAACAAGTCCATAGACCTATAGAATGTAAGACTGAAGCAGGGCAGTTTTAATATGAAGCTGTGATAGGAGACCATAGATAATGGCTATTTGAGAAAGGAAGAAAGAAGACAAATTATGTGGAAGAGGGAGAAATCATATTGAGAAAACTTTTTACTTCAGATGGGATGGGTTTTTAGTTCATCATACTGAAATAAAATATATAACTGGAATTGATTACAACTTCTTCCAAGATAAATGGTCTGTTCTGAGATTATACACTCCCACACAGTAAAATTCATTTCTTGAAAAAACTAGATTAACTGAATATATGATTCTTTTATCCAGCTGTGGCTTTTTTGTCCTTGAGTGCAATATGAGGTGGAAAAGTGAATGTGCTGGATAATTTCATAGAAAAATTAATAGTAACTACATTTCAACTTAAGACACCTGATTACTAAGCTGGGAAAAGTTAGATGTTGGCAAAGTTATTCCCATCTGCTATATGGTGTATAATAAAGCAAGGTAATAATTATGCTAACACTAGAATCATTAAGGTTGAAAAAGACCTCTTAGATCACCTAGTCCAACTGATCCAAACTTATTTCCCAATTGATTGTAATGTATGAGTGGGAAAAGGCTGGAAAAATAAACAATTGGGCTCCTAAACTGTGCAATGCAGACTCTGTGTTTTTCAGATGTTTGTGTCATTGTGCAGTTACAGAGTTTGTGAGCTGAGGCTTGGCCCTGAGTTCTTATTTTCAGCCAATTAATTATGACATAGTACATAGGAACCCAGAGAGAAAAGGGTTAGGAAGTGGATTAAACAGACATTTCCAAAGTAATATCATAAAAAAGCCTTCTGTTTTGATGTTGTTTAATGTTTGTTTAGATGTTTGATATTGTAATGTTTTGGTTTAAGCTTAGGGACTTTAAAAAACTGCCACGATGGATGTAGCTTTACCAGCTTTGTTCTGTGGCTGCTGCTGTGGACTGCAATTTCTGATTTGATTCTCAACTGAGATGTTTCTTGTTGATAGGAGGAATACTGCAATTCAGTATGAGATGATAGTTTAGTCTCTTTTTTAATATAGTGTGGGAAGATAAAGGTGAATACTGCTAGATGCAAGAAAATCAATGCTCAGTATGACACAGCCTCTCTCCTGGGTTTGAAATGTGTAGCCAAGCAGATACAGATGTCTTTTTTCAGACTTCATCTTACAGTGCCTGAGTCGTGTAATTCTCCATTCACCCATGCTCATGATCTTTATGCTCTGTGCAGAAAAATGAAGAGATTTGCAGATGGGAACTCCAAATAGCTTTCTGTTTTGTTTTCCTTAGATCATGCTGTCTTTCTTCCACTCTGAAATGTCAAGTAAAAAGCTTTCTGATTTACAGGAGGTTATAGCTAACAAGAAAAAGACAGAAACACTGTCTGAGTGTGAAATATACATTTCTACAAAGACCTTAGGTCCACTAACTCAAAGCAGAACTGTTCTATCATTTCAGGTATTTTCCTGCCGGAAAGTGAACAATATACTAATTAGGGACTTCATCAGTTAAGGTCTCTAAAATAAGCCTTTCAGTTGTTTTGAGAAATATGATGGAAAAGCCACCACATGGGAACCACTGAGAAGTTGTTCCTGGAATCATCTAAAGAACAGGGTCCTGGTTCTGGAAGTGTACTCTACTGCTGAAGCCAGTTTACAGTTCTTGGTTCTCTTAGGACCACAAAGAGGGTGTATATTTTGGATAAGAAAGTGACATTGGAAGGACCCAACCTTACAAAAAAAAATACTGCAGGCAGTGCGTTATTAGATGGTTCAGAAAAGTGAATGCTCTCTGAGGGACAGCTTTAGAGGAACAGCTATTACATTTGGCAAGGAAAGAGTGATTTAGACATAAGTTAAAACAAAAGTCTGAATCCCTAGTTGGTATTAATAGATGTGAATTTAGTGAAGCCTTGAAGTTGTTAGCTGTCCTCTGCTGGGTCACTGGGCCGTTAGGACAGCAGGATTTTTTACTTTTAGTTCCATGGATGGTGAGAACCAAAGAGCCAGAGCAAGCTCTGGCGTTTGCTTGTGGGTTTGTTGTTTTGGGCTTTTTGTTTGTGTTCCAGTTTGATTTGGTTTGGTTTTAAAAGGTACTTTGAGCATAGTCTGAGGCTTCTATCAGACTAATCCCCACAGAGAGTTCAGGCTAAAGCAGAAGTGTCAGTAGTAGCAGTACTGAAGTGATCAGAGCTGAAGTGGTGAGACTAGCAGCCCATGGCACCCCTGCATTTGTAGTATGGGTATGGTCAGGCTCAGAGCAGCAATGCAGTAGAAGTCAGTTGGGAATGGAGTGTGCTGCTAACAGTTTAAAAAAGCTGTCCTAAAGTTGTATCTTTCTCAGGTCCTACTGTGCACAACTTTAAACAAGCACACCCAGGGTAACAGGGACTGTCAGAGTCACGGTCCTGTCAGCTCACGTGGGCTTGTGCAGCAGCATTCTGAAATCTTTGAGCTTCATTTTCACATTTAAAGGAGAAAACCTTCTGATTCCTGCCTGTGTTTCATGAAGAACACGTTGATAGATTTGTGGTTTGCTAAGGCAGCAGGAGTCTGGCTGCACTTGTGTTCCATCTTTGTTCATTTGGAAATGCATGTGGAAGGATGCAGGAGGGCTGCAGGCCATCTGCAGCTGCTGCAGCAAGTCCATGGGCCTGTGGGGTCTGCTCGCTGATCTTTGCAGAGCAGTGCTCGTGGGGAGGGCAGCAGGACAGCCCAGCTGGAGCTGCTGGATCGCTGGGGCTCCGTGGGTGCTGAGGGAGCTGCAGGGTGCAGGAAGGAGCAGCTGGCTTTGCAATGGGTGCAGTGACACGTGTGTGCTGTCTGCAGGTCTCTCCTCGAGCCACTGGGGAACCTTTAAAAATGCACAAGGCTGCATGTGTAGGGTTGGGGGTTGTGGTATTTTGGTTTTTTCTGCTTTTTTTCCTCTTTGCTGTTGTTTCCTTAGGCATCTGTCAACTTCCTGCTGTCTGAGACTGTTTTGATGACCTTAGGACCATCTCTTGTGCTGCTGAGGCCTGGTGTGAGCCTCTGCTGCTCCCCTTGCTGAGGGGGGAGGCTGTAGCTGCCACAGCCCACAGGCACACCTTGGCCCCAGGCATGGCAGTCTTGGGTTTTTCAAAGAAGATTTAGACAAACAGTTTCTCTGCCATCAGAAGCTAGCTCAATTTGCAAACATAGGAACTTGTATTTTCTTCTTTGCAAACAGTAACTTGTATTTTCTTATTTTTGCATTTTTTGGAGGTAGTCATTAACCATTGCTTCTATCCCAACCAGTAATAAATAACATTATGTAGTTGATTAGTTCAAGTTGATATTTAAATATTAGTAACATAACAAGTGGAAGAACTCAATGTATGGCTGGTTTTCTTTTTAGATGATACATCAGCAGCCTAACCCGGGTATACATTATGAATATATAATTCCAGGAGACAATGTCATTAGTCCTCAGTTGCTTGCTCACAGGAGGCCAGGTAAAATGCCACCATTTCCTTTTATCAAATATATTTTGTTACTTAATAATCTAATGGAGAAATTCATACCAATGAATTCGGTGTAAATGCTGCCATTGATGGAGAGGCCCACATCAGGCCCAGAATTTCACCTTACATGTTGAATGAGAGCTCAGCATAGATTTGGTAAAACTTGAGTGAATTAAAACTGGCAGGGTTTGTTATGCTTTAGCTGGGAAGATTACTACTTTGAGTAGGAGTGTTGTAACCATATCTCAGAAATGAAACAGAACATGATCTTTCTTTTCAGAGTCTTTTTCTTTTTGAGATAATTTAAAACAACCCTCCCCAGTTCCCCTTTCCTCTTGGAACTGGAGAGGATCAAACTGAGCAGTGTTCTCTTCCCAAGCAAGAATCTGAGCAGCTCCTGCCTGAGCTGTGGGTATGTGATGTGTGTACTCCTAGGAAGTTCTAAAGGACAGGAGAAACTTTGCAAGTGAATTTGGTCCTCGTTTCATGTTCGTGACTTGCTTGACAAATCTCTGAGTGTTTGGTATGTTCATAATGAGGAGCAGCTGTGCTGTGACATGGAGAGGCACAGAATGCAGAGCATGGAACAAAACAAAAATGTTTTGGGAAATTTTGACACTGGGTGCGTTAACTCTACATTGTCTTTAGAAATTCTTCAGGTTTTAGTTTTTAATGTACTTGCTGGCTAAGGCTTGGTTATCTAAGTTTAAAACAACACAGTCTTTGCAGGTCACTATTAGGCAGTCTCTACATAGCAGATTAAAGCTGCTTCCAAGTTTAGTGATTCTCCAGTTCTAATTATTAGAGAATCATAACATGGACTAATATTTTCACGTGAGGCTCATTATTTTACTTTTCTATTATTGTCCATCATCAGGGGAGCCATTTAATGGTCAGTTAGGAATGCCAGAAAGTACAAGTCATGAGGATGAGGATTTGCATAGAGAGACAGACATTCTCACTGGACAGTCAGCTGGAACTTTTCCAGTTATTCAGCCAGGAAGATTTCCTTCTCATCAGCCAGAAAACCAGGTGCCTGCTATGCAACCACCAAGACAAAACCGAGAATACAACTGGAAACAGGTTGGAAAAACTGAGTGCACTACGACATGTGGGAAGGGTAAGTGCTTTGTGTATCCACAAACCATTGTTAGACCTGCTGCTCTCTGTTCTCTTATGACCAAAAGTCATGTCACTGCTATTACCTGTGCTTATATTTAAATCAGTAGAAACAGCAAAATCAGAAATAGAAAGCATGGAAATTATAACGAAACATATGACATTTGCCTCTGAAATGAAATATTTCAGCATTTATGGCAAGCTGCTCTCTCCCATACCCTTGATACACAGCTGCTTTCCTCAGCATTCTTTGGCTTTCTTTATCATTCCCTTTTGCCTCTCCAGCTTTGTCAGATACACCCACCGTGCTTTTTGTGTCTTTGTCAACAGTTTTCTCATCCTCACAGGAAGGTTTCACAGGCATTTCATCAGACATATCTTTGTCTCATTGGATGTTGCTGGAGCAGCACTGATGTGACTTCAGAAATCTGAGGTTTAACAGGGAAGAAGTGGGAAGGAGAAGGGATGGAAAGGGCCTGGTGAACTTTTGGGAAGTGATGCATACTGCTTGCATATTCTGCAAAGGTTAAACTTTGCTGCCAGACATTCACAGTGACCACAGATTCAATAATGCAGAACACAAGCAATTACTTGGAAGAATAAGTTTTTGTGATGGTAAAAGTGAAATCTTTTGTACTATGCATAGCCACCCACTACCATACCCTTAAAACTTTAGAGATTTAAAATAAACATGCACCAGTGTGGGAGCTCAGCTGACTGTCACTAGTTCTACATATATATGTAGAACATTTGCTTCTTAATTAGTTGGAGAGAACACTTTGTGAATTTGGTCCAAGGCCAAAAAAAAAAAAAAGAAAAAAATTCTCTTTGGAGAAATTACTGCAAAACTACTAGAGCTAAAATACAGCCAGTAAAATTCAGACCTCTTTAAGTCAGCCCTTTTGTGGAGAAAAACATTTTAGTTGGCATTTAAGCACACTGTGCTTTTATTACAAATCATAGAGGCAGAATCCATAATTGTGTCTGATTATTGGCTAGCAGCAATCAGTCTGTATCAACTAATGAGTGACTGAATTCCCATATTCAAGGTGAATTTTAGTATCCAAATCAAGTAATTTATGGTGCAACAGTAGGAACACATCAAGGTAAATGTATTCTTCCTGTCCATCATAGAAATTTTGGTTGTGTGTGCCATGGCCTTTATCAACAATGGCACATAGTTCTTGTCCTTTCTGCAGAGATCTGGTCACTCTTGGCAGAGGTGTTAATGAAATCTGACTAAAAATGAAGATAGCAAAACTGTACGACTTAAGAAAAAAAATTAAAATTAAAAAAAAAATAATTTCAGCCTCCTATTTACTCCATGGAATTTAGCAACAGAACTGCCAGAAGTGTCTGTTTTCCCATTGTATGAAAAATGTGTACAATTTCTGATTAAGTTAAATTCGAAAGAAACTGGATCTGGAGAGCTGGATCCTGAGACTATTGAGACTCCATGAACAATTCTTGTGATCTTAGTGTGAGATGTGACTCTCTGATGGCCCTAAGGCTTTTCAAGCTACACTAGGTGATATAGGCTGACAAAGAAGGGAGTGGAAAAATCAGGAAAAGAATCTGTACTACTTAAGGATTTGTTTTCATTTTGCATCATTCAGTATAGAACACTTTCTGCTTTTTTCTTTCCTCTATGTTTTCCATTTTCTTCTACTTTTGTTCTTCGTGCAGAAATGTAGATGACAGTTTTTAATTATTTATTTATGATCCACCAAAGTTAAGTAACCGTAGGAAATTCCAAGCTGCAAGAAGAAAAAAATAAGCTATTTTTGTGCTACCTAAGGAAAAGGGAGGCGAAATTAACAGTTTTGATGAAAACTTGTGAGATTTCAAAGCACGTTTGTAAAACTTTGGCTTAGAGAGAAGACTCTTAGCTTTTTTTTTTTTACAAAGTGATAATGCTTCCCAGGAGAACTGCCACGAACTCTTTTCCTAGATTTCCATTTAAGATAACTGAGCAAATAGATCTGCTGGAATTTGGGCAGTGTGGGAACTGCTACTGCATCCTGTGAGCTCTTACATTTGGAAACTTTGAATAAAACCTTTGCCTGTATTTCCTCTTGTCGGGTTACGTTTTTTCTTTCTGCAAAAGTGTTGGATGCTGCTGTTATTGCTGCGGAGTCTTTTGCAATTCTTTACCTAATTGTCTGTTTAATTTCAGGATCACAGTACCCAATTTTCCACTGTGTCAACAGAATCACTCATGAGGAGGTACCTGAGGGTTACTGTGACAGCAGCACCAAACCCATTCCAGAAGAGGAGGCCTGCAACCTGTTCCCATGCCCTGCTTTGTAAGATACTATCATTTAAGTCAAGTGAAATAAGCCAATATCATTGGGATCTTGCATGTTAAAGAGGCTATTCTAAGTAGGAAAGTCGTTTGAACTTCTAAATATAGTGCACTTGTCTTGTCAATTCTAGTGAATTTTTTTTTCCATAGTTGTTGGTGGCTTTCTTGCCCTTCACAGGGGGCAATAGCATGCAGAGTAGACAAAAGGGAACCTGGAAATGAGCAGGTGTAGCAGTTTCTCAAATTGTGTGTGATTGTTCAGGCAGACACAATCTGTGTGGTCTCTGTGGGTACACTGTTTTCAAGTGAGACGCTTCTGCATATGCCTGTGTAAAGAAGAGGGTCTGCAGGTTCTGTCACTCCACATGGGATCAGTCTGCTATAGTGGCCATACTTCCCTTATTTAAAGATGACATAGTGCTCACAATAGCCCCCTTGTACATTCACCTCTCTTCCTGAATTGAGCAGTCCTTTGGCTCCAAGAATTGGTTCTGAGGTGGTGGTCCTTGTTTCCAGCACACTGATACAACCAGCTCAGGTGTGGTTTCTTTCTGAATCACACTTGCTGTGAATTGCAATTGTTGAAACACTCAAAAATTAAAAATATAAATAAAAATTTAAAAACCATCCAAAAGGACAGTTCATACAGGGTCTATACCAAGAAGAGAAAAGTGTTAAATCCAATTGCCATTAGAGCAACTTTGTTTTAGGCCAGTTTTCCATCTCTCTTGTGGTTGTACTCTTCAGTTCTCTTCTGAGCAGTAAGTGGTCACTCCTTATCCCAGGGAAGTTTCTAATAATGTAAAAGAATGAATGCCTGGATGCATTTCATGATTTTTGTGTTATTGGTCTTTTTTAGAGCCTTTGCTGCAAAAAACTTTTATGCAGCACATCTTAAACTGTTTGGAAGTGTCATTAGAGCAGTAATATATATTATAGACAGATTCTTTTACAAACCAAGCAGCTATTGCAGGCTTAAGTAACATTTGTAATGTGTCTTGAGACTATGAGTAGTGCAATCTGTATCCATGCTCATTATTCCCAGTCTCTGCAGGAAGGCTGTGTAAACAAGTGTGTGATGGTGCCCCATAAGGGATTGTTGCACACACAGAGACTGAAGTGGGGTTTTGTAGGATTCTGGACCAGCATCAGAATCATGTCATTCCAGTTCTGATAAGATCGGTGTTAGAGAATTCTTTGTGGAACAAAGGTATCCTTTTTTTTCCACTTCAGCTGGGATATAGGGGAGTGGTCTGAGTGCAGCAAAACCTGTGGGCTGGGAATGCAGCACCGGCAGATCCTGTGCCGGCAGATCTACGCCAACCGCACGCTGACAGTGCAGCAGTACCGCTGCCAGCACCTGGAGAAACCTGACACAACCAGCACCTGCCAGCTCAAGATCTGCAGCGAGTGGCAGATCAGGACTGAGTGGACCTCAGTAAGTAGCATCCATTCATTTGGGGCAGAATACCTTAGAAAGAACACAAATTTTCTTCCAGGTATCACTGATCAAATCAGTTCGTTTGGTTTTGTTTAAAACAAGTGGAATATTAAAAGCCTTGGAAATAAGCAAATCTTAGTTCAATAAACTCCTGCTTGACTGTGACCATCAGCTTCCTAACCAGAAAGATGTCTTAGCAGGAATGAATGAACTGTATGGCCCAGCTCCCTGGTAAACCACTGCAGTCCTTGCAAAGAGTCCTGACACAAGCTCCCTTTTGTCACAGTGTTCAGTGCCTTGTGGAGTGGGGCAGAGAACTCGAGATGTGAAGTGTGTCAGCAACCTCGGGGACGTTGTTGATGATGAGGAGTGTAACATGAAACTGCGGCCAAATGACATCGAGAACTGCGACATGGGCCCCTGTGCCAAGAGCTGGTTCCTTACAGATTGGAGTGACAGGGTAAGGCTTCTCAGTATCTTTATCCTGCCAAACTTTCTAAAACAAGAGCATCAGAATTTTAAAAATATACATCTGTACAACCATAAAAGGAGTAATCGTATTTTCCATGTTTATTCTTAGTCTTTTAAACAGGCAAAAGCAAACAAAACAATAATGGTCCCAAGGACTTCTTGAGTTTGTGTTAAGATACAAAAATGCCTAGAAAGGGCAAGCCTGTGGGTACATGGCGAAGTGTCCAGACTTAGAATTGGCTCTGAGTATGAACTTCGCAAAATATTGAGTGTGCTGAGCTTTATTATTCTTCCTTGCTTACTGCTGAGTCTCAAGATTCAGACTCCTAAAAGTTTCCCCACTGTTTTTTTAAGGGATACAGATTTGAGGCCTGTTGTCTGGATTTATGTTCAATCCATAAACCAGTTATCTCATAGGTGTGGAAAGAGGGGAACAACTTCATAAATTCAGGCAGGCTTGATTCAGGCTCTTGTATTTTGTGAAAGTGGATGTTGGGGTTAATTTTCTTCCAGTGAGTCAGATTCTCTGCATGAAAGCAGTAAAACCAGTGGTGATTTAACTTGTTTCATGATTGTGCTCAGAGTTGTTCAGTGGTGATATTTATATGCTTTCATTAATAGACTTAAAAACATGGGCTAAGAAAAGCATGGTATTTTGGTCCAATAAATAAAGCAGAGATATTAGTGCAAAGGGCAAAGATTTTGCTGTAGGGAAATGGCAGTGCTTTTTATTTTTCCCTGCCTTTTTTTTTTCCTTATTGTTCAGTTCTTTGTACAGTGCTGTTAAATCCATTCTACCCTCAAATATATCATGTGGCCCAGCTGCTATCGCCCAGTGCTGTTCCACCACATAAAGCACAGACACTGCAGTGTAAACTCTAGCACCATTCTCTTCATTATTCAGAATTAAAAGCAGCTTTTGAGCAGAAGGTTTTAACTGTAGAATGTTATTATGCTTATTTATATGTGTTAAATGAGACGTAGAAGTGAAGCAGGTAATGTGGAAAATGTTGGAGTTCTTTTTCTTACCACAAACTTTTTAGGGCTGGAAAGTAAAGAATGGATTTTGTTACCTTCTCAGTTTATATAAGTGCACAGATTAATTTCTTCCAAATGCTTGCTACTGTAGTTGGCATTATTCATCATCACTTCTGCCAGGAGTGGGTTTGGAGTTTGATTCACAAAGAGGATGTAAGAAACAGCTTATTTCAGGAAAAAAGTTGATTTGAGGTGGAACATGCAGGATCTCCTAAGATTGACACACACCTCATAACTCGGATGTTGAGACGCTCGGGGGCAGTGATTCCATGGCAGGCAGTGAAATACAACAGCAGTGAACAGGTTTGCAAAGTCAGGCCTTTGGCCATTAGCTGTCTTCTTGTGCCTTGAAAGGATTGCATCCTAGGAGCAGAAATTCCTCTTCCATTGTAGAGGAGTGTGTTTCTGTTGAAAGAAGAATTCTGTCATGGAATGGAAACAGTAATTCCCAGGTATATGAGCTTTGCATGTGTCATTTCCCCAAACAATTCCTTAAAAAGTACTTTAAGCCAAGCCACACTTCAGCAATAAGCATAGATCAGCGATGGGCAGCCACAAATGGTTCAGATAAGCAGCCAAAAGTTCAAATGCTTTAAAAAACCTTGTTCAAACCTCTTGAGTCTGCAAAACTGTGGTGGAAATCTCACAAGAACAGACCTTCTTTGTGAGATTTATTACATGCCTACTTCAAGTCCCAGCTGGAAATACCACAGAACAGTCTTTCCCATTGTATTTTGACATTTCAGCCGTGCCTAGAAATAAGAGGTAAAAGAACTTATCATAACTTCTGAAACTTTGAAATGGTTGAGTTCAAACTTAGTTACAGCTGGAAGAGAAGGCTTTTTCTGAACCACTTTGCAAACACTTCATGTGTACAGTTGCACATGCAGCAAGTAGAGATTTCCAGAAGCCTGTCAGAGATTGGTTAGGCATGTACTTCCTCTTTCAGCAAGGGATAGATCAGACTTCCCTGTCTGGACTGAGGGGATGCATGGGCCATTACAAGGTAGCTTTGGTTAACCAGCAAAATAGCAAGAAAATAAGACAGCAACATAAAAATTACAGTTGTCTTTGCTGGCAGCAGATGTTCAATTTCAGGATTTGATAACTGTGGTACATATTTGTGCAGAATTTGACGTGGGTATTCTTTAACACTGTTCTAAAAAAAGAATGTAGTCTGATTTAGGAATGATGGAAGTATTTTGTGTTTTCTTATTTTACTGAGACCATGCAAAGTTTTAATTGATGTGGAAATCATGCTAGTTCCCTGTATGATCAATTAATACTTTCTGTGGTTCTGAGCTAGATGATTATAGCGTTACTTTTCCCTGAAAGCGACTTCAGCAGTATTACATATGTGCACTTAAAAAATCTGTATAGCACATACAAATTAGTGTGTAGGAGTTGTGTTTCCTTCCCAGGGTGGGCTGTATGTTGCTTTACCCTGTAAATAACACTTGGCTGCCTTCTTGCCGTGTTCTCCAGTCTTGTTTTCCCACAAAGTATTTATGTATTTTATGGGCCACCTGTTTCGCCCCATGGCATCGACCTCCTTGGTGCTGGTTTCTGCACACACTGAATTTTTATATTTGTAATTTAAAACCCCTTCATGTTCCTAAGACAGTGCAGTTCTTGATTTGTGGTATTTTGATCAAAACAGGTATCAGAGTCCATTGAGTGTATGTTCCACAAACAGTTTACCTGCAAAGCTTATGAGGTGTGTGGCCACCTTGTGCACTCTGGAAAGGAAGGAAGGGAAAGCAATTCATTCTTAGGAAACAAACACTTCTTTTCTGAAAAGTATATACTTTTGTTCCTTATATGGGGAGTAGATCTAAACACCATCTATTGGTATCCCCCTGGCTCAGTCTTGAGAGAAGCAGAAATTTTTGCTCATTTCAATGGAAGAGATTACAGGTTAAAAGTCTGTAGTAGCAAAGTGAGACTGGTTGGTCTTACTTTGTGCCTGTCTTTGCATTTATTGTTCTATCTTGAGCATAAATAAGACAATTAACGTAAGTTTCATGGCTTTCACTTCTATATGATCTTTAACCTCTTCTGCCTATAGAGAGTCTGGACAAACTTTTGTGATATTTTTATGTGCATTTGTAGAAAGATTGCTTCCTGTCTCATAATTCTCTAACGATGTCATACTGCATTAAAGCAGAGTTCCACCAAGCAGTGTCCATTAATCAGTGGAGTAAATCTGGTGAACCTTACTGAACTTAGCAACAAAATGGGATTGATGGGAGCAGATGAGATTCTTGTGAACATTTCACATGACTGATTCTTTGACAGCTCTAATTGCTGGAAAGTTTATTTCTCCTGTGGGTCAGGAGCAGGAAACTGCAATCTCCTGATTTACAGCAATGGGAGACTCACCAATGTTTCCTTCCAGCTAACTGGAGCATTTCCCTCCTGCATTTTTGTTTATTCCTCATTGCCATCTCCTCTGTTCATTTATTTCTCATTTTATGTTTAGAGCCTACTTAGAAAAGAAGCCAAAATACAAACAATTCTTAGATGTTAATGAGATTCTGCGGCCAAAATAAAAACTTGGGAAGAAAGAAAAAATGCTGCACATCAGGGAACATAATCAAAACAAACCCAACACATGCTCTGGATTTCACTCTTCGTTAGAAGTAACAGCAATGCTTCTGTAATAATCATCTGCAAGAGAACTGTAGTAGAAGGAGAACTCCATAAAAAGCAATGCATTATTCCTGTCAATTCTAAATATTGCCTAAAAGGTTCAAGTGGGTTTGTTGACCAGTCAGATGTGGAACCACAAATTAATATTGTAGCTTACACTCTTCTTTCACTTCTTTTTACTTAAATCTGGATACTTCACTTAAAATCTCTTGAATCTTGGGGAAAAAAATAAAAATCAACATTACGCTTGTGCAAGAGTTCATTATTTTTTATTATGAGTGTTTATTTGTTTTAGTATAAAATGAAAACAAGATAAAACACCCTTTTTCATTGATTTCATGTGAGATTCATATGGAAACATAAGGTTTGCATTCTTTATGTATAAATATGTAGCTCACTTCATAATTCACCATGAAACACACAGCCAGGAGGGTTTGATAGAAGGGTGGCCAAGGTCTGCAGAGATTTGTGTTTCCATCTCTAGACCTGCTCTTTGCCTCAGTTCAGCCCCTAAAGCCTGCCTGGCTTTACCTGGCCCAGTGCTGCAGGGAGGGTGGCAGGCAGGGAGCAAACGGGGTCCAGGCTGTCAGGCAAGATGGCAGTGACGAGGCAGGTGCAGGATGAAGCTCAGAAGTCCATGCAGGGACAGAAGCCAGTCAGACACAGCCCAGTGACCCTGGGCAGGCCTGTGGGAATGAGGCAGGACAGGATCAGGCTGCAGAGTGAGTCCAAGGGGGAGGGATCATGGAAGTGCAGGCTGTGGCTGGGAAAAGGCACCTGTCTGAGGAAGCCTGGGCAGGGAGTGATGGGGCAGGGCCACGGGCAGGGTGTGCCTGGGGCCAGGTGAGGCTGGGCAGGGCCCCTTCCATGTGCTGGTGCCCTCGGGCCCTGGGCAGTGCTGGCAGGGGGCCACAGTGTGAGCCAGAGCAGTGAAGAGCTCTTCCCTGCAGCTGATGACTCCAGAGGCCATTGGTGCTGTGACCTTGGAAGGATGCCATGGAACTGCTGGGCTCATCCAGCACCTGCTCTATGCATAGCTGCACTCTACAGGGAAACAGTTTAAATCTAGGTATCAGAAAATGGTTTGACAGTCAAAAAGGTATTTCTTCCTACACTCCCTTTTAATTTTTTTTTCTTTTTTAAGAAATCAAGGCAGCTCTCAGTGAGTTTATGTCCTTTGCAAATCTGCCCCAGTCTTGGAGCTGTGGCAGAAGATCATCTGAAATAAAATTCTGAGTGTATGATTGGATAAACAAAGGTTACATAATCTGTCTAAAATCCCTTCTGAAATGGATTTTCTCAGAGTAGGTCAAATAATGCTGAGGAGTTTTATAAATGTATTTGAGACATAGATTTTTCTTTTCTTTTGCAGGAATATCAGGAGTATGACTGATAAAAGTCTTTACTATCTTGTGGGAAGTAATTAAGGTGATGAAGGTTAAAAGTGTGGTAGACAGAAATCTTGCACAAATGGGGGTAGTTTCACTCAAACTCAATTGGTTGTAATTTAAAAATTTAATTAAGGCTAGCAGTGATGCTGAGACCCATGTGAAAGCTCTCTGGAGGCCCAAGAGAATTCCTGCTGCCACTTTCCTGTGGTCTGCTGCCCCGTTTGAGGGTAATGAGTAGGGCTGGCACGTTAGTGAAGGGAAACTGATACTGCTAAAAGGGATTTTTTTGCTGTACTCTTGTCTTGTAGCTGTGACAAAAATTCAGGCTTCCACTTACAGTTTTCCAAGTTTGCAGGAACTTGCCTTATTTTCCTGGACTGCTGCTCAGTTGTTTTCCGACAACTATCTGAGCTCTGAATGAGGAATTTTATTTTTAGTTTTTAATGGGTATGGAAAGCTTCTGAAATTGAACTCATGAGGAAAGGACCTCAGGAAGAGGAAAAATGGCAGACTCCTTAAAACACAGACAGAGGTTTCTGAGGAATCTGTGCCAATTAAAACAAGACTGTGAAACAAAATATCTTTAATAATAGGACCAGAATAAAGTTGCAGCTTGTGAAAGTTCCTCATGTTTCACAATGTTAGGTTATGGCAGTTACTGTGTATTAATGCAACAAATCAATGGCACCAAATTGAAAGTAATGGGTGTGTCAGTTGTGAAAACGAAGGGGAGAGGATTCATTATCCAACTCCCTACTCCCTGCCCTGGGCATTAAAAATCCATGATTTTCACAGAGAAGATTTTTGCTGAAAAGGAGATAAAAACATGAAAAGACAAATACATAATGAGAAACATTCAGGTTTAAGTTTGCTTTGTAAATCCTTAGAGGATAGTTAATCTGTAGTAAAATCTTGCAGCAGAGAGTGGAACAACCCTATACCTTCCCATTTGGTATTTCCTCTGTTACTTGATTTGCAAGCCTAGTTCCTAACATAATCATTTAAAACATAAGACTAAGGGGATTTTCTGGATGACTTTACAGACTAAATTTTTTCCCAGCTCTGGTTTGCAAAGCAGAAAAACAAACTAGATTGTCAAATGAAAATTAGTTAGCAATAAGAAAAGAATTTGTAGAGTATATGCATAAGTTCTCTCTGCTTAATGTAATTGAACACCCTTGGAATGGGAACAGAATTGATTTCCACACAGTAGGTTGGAGTGGGAGCCACAGCGTGGGGCTCACTCACCTGGGAGTGGCCTGTCTGAAATGAGTGCAGTTTAGTTATAGTTTATATGAACAGGAAAATGTTCACTATTAGCACAATGTACATTATTCTTGTATTTTCAAGATTTTGCCACTTTACCTTGAAAAGGCCATGAAATGGGTTTGCTGAGGAGATAAATCTATTTTTCATACCTGCTTGAACATGGAAAATTTTGTTGTGCACCACTGACAGAAAAGGTTCATTATGTTACTTCTAGGCATCATTTAAGAGATGCTTAATTACTTGATCCTGCCAGATGGAGGAGGAAACCTGAATTTCTAGCTTTTCAAAAATTATACTTTGTTAGAAAAATTGCTTCTAAAGAGTTGAATCACTTCTTTAGTTTTCTAGGTATTCCATTTCAGTAAAGCTTTGCTATTCCATTTGAACATATTGTGTGAAATCAGCTTGCTGATAGGAAAAATGGTTTTCTGTTCTGCATCTGTGAAATAAGTGTAACATGAGTACATGTTTCACACAAGTAACCAGTGTTCCTCCATGCAAGTGAGTGAAGAGCAGTTTGCAATCAATTGCTTTTTCAGTCACTGATCTCTCTGGAGAAGATGAGTGCCTGTATTGGTTGGTCTTGTTGTTAATAGTGGTGTTGTCATGGCATCTGCTGCTTTGCAGCTGCACTATTGGAAGTGAACCCTGACACTGTTACCAATGGCAGCTAAATCAAGTTAATGGTCAACTTTGTGTTTCATTACCAGTTTTTTGACTCGTTCTTAGTTAATAAAATTTGTAAAATGTTCTAATGCAGAGTTATATTCATTCACAAGGAATGTGGTGCACATTGTGGAAGTAATACAGTTTCTCCTAATTACATTGTATGTTAAAAGTAAAATCTGAAATAGAAATCAAATGCATCTTTTAATGTCATATATTACATACTTATTTGTGGGTTTCTTTGCATGTGCAATATAATTGCTTTGTTTGGATTCCATTATATACCTATCTTTCAGTAAGCTGCACATAGGTTTTTCTTTTATGTTAATGATCTGGACACAGAATGCCAAATCCATTTTAACAGAAAACAAAAGGGAATATCAAGAAATAATTAAGCAACAAAGGAACAATTAAACACGATACTTTATTTCCTTGGCATGTTTCTGTTTTTTAAAAGTCAGTAGTTTGATGCTGCTTAAGACAGTGAAATAGCAGAGACTTCCCTGCTTCAGTAGATGAGAGAGCAAACTAAGGGCATAAATGGAATTTATCTTGTGATTGGTGAATGACAGGCATACTGTCTCTGAATAGGTGACATAAGAATCTGCATATCACCATCTAGTAATAACTTTCAGAATTTAGCAGTGTAACTTTGAGAATGGTGAACATTAGTTACTGGAAAGTCATATCATTAAGAGGCAACACTGAATGGACATCAGCTTCTATGGCCACCTCTTCTAAAACTAATTTAAATTTAGAGTTGAAACAGGCTGGGCAATAACTCGTGGTAGTTGCAGTTATTTACTGAGGATTTACCTGAATCTTTTAAAATTACCTGTCAAAAGAATTTCTGTTTTTTCTGCTTTACTGTGCTGTCAGACTCTGTCAGTTTGTTACATGGAAAAGTTCCAGGATGTGCTGTACAGTCCCTTTACTCCCAGTGTCACAGCCTTCAGACTCTTCCTAACCTTGTCCTTTCAGCCAGTGTAAGATCTACCTGGCTGACAGCTTGTGAATACTTGGAGGAGAAACTCGGAGAGCAAAACAAAGGCTGCAATAGGACTGCTGTCTGAAAAGCCTTTTCTTGAAATTACCCGTTCTCAGAGCTATTAATTAGTGTGAAAAATATGAATATAATGAAAGAAGAAGAATTTATGGACAGGAAGAAGAAAAGAAAAGTAAGAAAGCTAACAAAAAGCTATAAACCAAAAGATTTCTTTCTTAGCTAATCCTTTCATTTTTGACTGTACAGACAGGTACTACTTGTAGTGTTTTCAGAAGTATGAAGTTGTAAGACAATTTGCTGCAGCTGAAGTAGAAGTAAAAATGATTTGTGTGAATGAACTAAGTCCCAGGACAGTGAGTTGTCCTTCCCTGGTGCAGTGTGGCGCTCCCCGGTGACCGTGTTGTGTCTCTCGCTCGCAGTGCTCGGCAGAGTGCGGGGACGGCGTCCGCACGCGCTCCGTGCTGTGCATGACCAACCACGTCAGCAGCTTGCCCCTGGAGGGCTGCGGCAACAACCGACCCGCGGAGAGCACGGCCTGCAATAACGGGCCCTGCGCTGGCAAGGTGGACTGGTTTGCTGGGAGCTGGACACAGGTAAGGCAGGCACCAAACCTAACATATCTTGTTGCTTTTCTACTGGTATTTTACTTATAAGCTTGTGTTTTGATGCAATGAAGATGTGTGCCATAAGGTATTTCTTCATCTCTCCAGAGTATTGTGGTATTTTTTTCCTGTATTTTACTGAGTTGATGTTCAATACTTTTCAGCATCTGCTGGATTTTTTTACTTTGATGAAAAAAACCAAAACTGTACTTCTTGTCCTTCTCTCCATCTTCATTTTTTATTTTTCACCTATTGACCCAGTATTTATGAAAAGAATGGTGACAGAATGCTGCTCAGCATGTTTAGGTAGACACCAAAGCAATGGATCTGCAATTCTTGAAGTAGAGCATTTGTGATCACGCATAAATGCAGGGAGATAGATACCCATACATACGTATGTACATGAAATTTCCAAAAGATAAAGAAGGCAAAAAGCAATGGCTAAATCCAAAAGGTAGCTTTGGAATTATTGTACTGAAAGTCATTGCAATAGGCAAAAGAACAAATTTTGGTTAGTGGCCTCTATACTGATACTCTTTCCTCAAAATAAATTCTTCCCTTCATCCACCTCTAAAAGCCCTTCTTGTTACCAATGAACATTCCTGCTGTCAGGCACAAAAGCATTTCAGAAGCTGTTAACTCATGGCAGGCATTTATGTCCCTTTGTGTAGGCTCTGGCATAGCCTGGAGAGCCTTTGGGGCTGCTGGTGCCAGCACTTGGTGGAGCTGTGCTGTTAACTCACTGCACTGCAGATCCCACAGTCCTTCCAGGAGATAAGGAGCTGGAAATTAAACTCGTACAGCTGAGGGGGAGATTACAGGGCTACTACTATGGTAATGCTTTCAAGTGTAAGTAATAATTATTGTGTATAAGAATATGTATAACAATAATAACAAATTCAGATTTAAAAAATCTTTATCTGCAGTTCTAATAACAGATGAAATCCAGGCCTTGTTACTCAGACTCCTCTAGACAGTGAATAGGAACTCTGTGCCCATTTTTGCTGCACTGGAGAGGTGTTCAGTCAGAGCATCCTGACCGTTCTTTTAATTCACCTTCTTTCTTAGCATGGAATTGAATTGTTTGATGCACACAAGGGTACAAAGTGTTTACTGATCTGAAAGCTGTGTCTGACAGCATCAGTTCTACAGGCCAAGTCCTGGCTGGTCTGTGTGGCTTTTACCAGCAACACGAGAGCAGTTGGTAGGGCAGAGCAGGGGGGAGCACTGAGGGCTGCCCTTCCTCTGCCAGAGCTGAAGTGGGGTGTTCAGATGGTGCCTTTAGGAGGAACCATTAAAAGAGACACTTTGTGTTAAAGAATGTGCAGTTATTGTACTTCCTCTAGAATTTATTTGGGTGCATTTATCTTAAGGTTTTTCATTTAGCTCAAAGAGTTTTGTGGTAATCTGGTAAAGGGATTGTAAATTCTACCAAAAATATAAAGAAAATCCCCAGTGTTAAGAACATTTCATTGGTTTAGGCTGGAAAAAACCTTCTGAAAAGCATAGTCCTTTATGCAGCATAGAAACCAATATGTTGCTGTAATCATCTTCTAAAAACCTTTTTACAAGTGCCAGAAACAGTATTGTGTGTGTACTTAACCTTTAAATGGGCAGTAGGAATCCAAGTGAGTCAAATTTGCTTTTCAGAACTGGAACCAACACTACATCACATAGATACTTGCAAGCATGAAAATAATACCTTGGCAGATCAAGGCATTTTCTAAAAACAGTACAGAATGTGAGGCTTTGTAAAGCTGCAAAACTGTGTTCTAACCTTATAACCCTCCCAAGTTCAGTGCAGCACATACAATCCTGCTTCAGCAAGAAACTGTTTCTGGAGAAAGTGAGTTATGCTTCTCTTTTGATTAGAAAAATAAATGCCAGTTTCTTTTTGTAGCTACAAGTAAAACTACACTTTGTGATTTTTCCAGAAGTACACTTAGAGTCATATGTCTTCTTCATGAAGATAATTAGAAATATGTTTTGAGTCTGTGGTACCATGTGATGTGGAGAAACGTTGTGAGCAAGTCGAAGGACATGAGAAGAGTAACAGATTTCCCCTCTGTTTTTGTTCTCTGATACAGTGCTCTACTGAATGTGGTAGTGGAACTCAACAGAGAGAAGTCATTTGTGTTAGGAAAACTGAAGGTAATTTTGATGTTTTGAACCCCTATGAATGTTCATATTTGGAAAAACCTCCCAGCCAGCAATCCTGCTACCTCAAACCATGTGGATCTAAGTGGTTTCATACAGAATGGAGCACAGTAAGTCTATCATGTTTTCCTGTATCTGTACTTTGTTTGATACATCTTTTTCTGTTTATATTGAAAGAGATCACCATTTGCATACAGCCACCCATCCTGAAATTGATTTAATTTTGCACAGGAATGATAATAAAAATGAAGCATACTCTTTGCCTGGTGGAACATAGAAACTTCAGGAAGTATCTTGACCAGAAAGAGACACTGCACAGTTGTCTTTCTAGCATTGATGTCTTCTTCCTAGAATTTTCCTGTTTTTTAAAGTTGATTTGGCCCTTACAGTGAGACAGTGTGGTACAGTTAGAAGTTCCTTTCAGATCTCTAATTTAATTAAAATTAAGGATCATTTAATAAAAAATGAGGGATGTATTCATTTTTAGAGGCAGTTTTACCATAATATTTTACTGTAAACTCTTCACTGTAATACTTAGAACTTCACTGAGAGAAAATGTATTGTACAGCTTCATTTATCTTCAGTTTCCCCTGGAAGTGGAGCAGCTACATTTACCACTGTGCCACAAAACACTTTGGTTTCATCTATCTTTCTATAATTTCCTATATCTGACATACTTTCTTGTTTTTCTACCAAAAAAAAATTCAACATTTCTGTCCTAAATGAGGATCAGAAAGTCCATTGTCATCTTAGAATGAGATGACATCATATCGAATGCAGTAACTTGGCCCCTTTGTTGAGCTGTAGGTCAGATTGCCAATGGCAGCTCTGCAATGTGGATGCACCTCAGAATGATTTGTGTGAAGTTTGATGTGAGTCTTGGTTCCATTCTAAATGCTTTAGATCTCTGCAGACCTGAAGTCCTTATGGCTGGATGTGGAATAATTACAGAATTCTATACAGGCATGTAGCAGGAGTAACTCTAGAAAAGCCCATGTTCTGTTCCTGTTGCACATGACTGCCCTTTCAAATGTGGGTAAAGGTTGTACTTAAAGATGAAAAAGCAGTTTAAAAATACAATATTGAGACATAAAATTAGTTTTTTTACAATATATGATTTTATGATCATGATAAGTTGTTTATGTAATGTTAGGAAAATAAATAATTATGCCAAGAAAGCCAGAAAGAAAACATTCTTTCTAGTTTTGGGCTATTAAGGTTTTAATCGTAAATGATCCAGATTTAATTAAGTTTTTGAGCATTAGGTCAAACTGGACAGTGAGCCAAATCTCAAAGACCTCACTCAGGCAAAATCTTTGGCCAATGGGGATTTGCTTCAGTATGGGCAGAAATGTGTAATAATTGGCTTTAAAAGTACCATAACAAGCAAGTACAAAAGTCTCTGGCTTCATAACAGACCCTGAAGGAGCACAGAAATATTTCCTTGAGAAATTCAAAGAAACATAGTGCTTAGTAAAATCACTGTGCTGTAAGAAGTAAAAATAATTGAGTGCTAGAAAAAAATGGTAATTAAAATTACTCCTGCTTATATATAAATGGCAAAAGGAACAGTGGATGCCAGGGCAGTCAAGTAATAAAGCTCAGTGCAGTTAAGTTCTTAAAGCAGGATATGGCAACACTGTGGAAAGAGTAGATTTGGGAGATACATTTAAATGAGCAGAGAACAACTAGACTAATTAAAGAAGCAGATGTTAAATATTGAATTCAGAAAGGGAACTGTTCTAGCTTGATTTCAGTTGCACAGCATCCACTGTTTATTTGTACAGTTTTTGCTCCTGTGGCCAGAAATGTTTGGGAATCTTTAACAAATTTTTACCTGTATAGTAAGGGCTTCAGAGGTAGAAAATGAAAACCAGTAGGGGGAAGTTGATAAAAGGCTGCAGTGATACCTGGGTCTGGCATCAAGGTTCCCCTGTTTACTTCCTGTAATTACTCATCTCCGATGGTCTTCATGAACTTCAGCTTAATCATTTCAGTGTTCCAAGTCCTGCGAAGGAGGATTTCGGGTTCGGGAGGTGAGATGTCTGTCGGATGACATGGCAGCCAGTACTCAGTGTGACCCACAGCTCAAACCTGAAGAGAAGGAACTGTGTAATACACAGGATTGTGTCCCTGAAATAGGTAAGGCAGAGGAAACGTCTGTTTTAACTATGGAACTCCATCTAGTGGAGAAATTATTTTATAGTCTTGCAGAGACTTTAATAGTACATTTTCTTTATCGAGTTCAGAGTTTTATTTTTACATAAAATACAGCTCTTTTCTGTGCTTTAAAACTAGGTTTCCAATAAAAATGTTTTCCTTGTAATGTGTAAGAAACCAGCTTATTCTTTGAAATTGCTGAGAATGTGAGAGATCTGCTTGTGTGAAAATGGCACATACAGCGTGTTTTTCTGCAGCCTCCTTGTATTCTCCAAGGTTTCTCTTGGAAGAGTATTTAAGAGTATTTAAAACAAACAAACAAAAGAGTATCATTATATATATATATTATATATATGTATTTGGAAGCAGGTTCTATAAGAACCAACAAAATTAAACCAAGGTATTAAGTGCAATGAAGCAGTTTCCTTTTGTATACAGTAAATACAGGGAATTAGCACTGGAATTAGCAATTCATCTCATACAGATTTGATTTTTATAGTAATGAGAATGGCTAAGAAGAGAAAGATGCAAGAATTTAGAGACAGTTTTAACTCTGAATGGTCTCCAACAACTTTCAGTTGAGAATTATTCAACATACTTTAAGATAACAATATTAAAAACCTGAGGAAATGGGGATAGCTGCATTTCTTCCATGCTTTATGTATCTTTACATGAAATCCTAAATAATATACCTTAGTTCCTTAGATAACCTGTTTTGACTTGACAATGAATGCTTAAATACAGGTCTAATGGTTTTACATGGTAAAAGGAAGGGAATTGGTTTTTTATTGCTCTAGTACTGTTTTCTTTAGTTTCTTCTCTCTTCCCTTCTCTCCACAGATGAGAACTGCAAGGACAAATACTACAACTGCAACGTGGTGGTTCAGGCCCGGCTCTGTGTGTACACCTATTACAAAACAGCCTGCTGTGCCTCGTGTACCCGAGTGGCCAACAGACAGCCAGGCTTCCTGGGGCACAGATAACAAAGCCTGCTCTGCTCAGAGCAGCAATGGCATTCTTCACATGGAGCTTCAGCAGTGCTGCTTTGACTGCAGCAGTTGTAGCTTCTTAGAGATGGGGCTTGTGTTGCTGAGTGCATCAAGACTATGGTTAAATCTCACACCCTTTCAGTTACAGTTATTGTGCAGTTATCTCTTTTAAGATGTTTGTTGTAAAATCATGATTTTTTAAAGCATTCATTTTTAATGATACTATTATTTGCACCTGCTCATCTGATAATTATTTAAGGAATATAGTGGCCTTGAGATTGTGAAATTAATGAAAACTAAAATCAATTGCAGGCAATTACTGGAGATAATTGACCAGTATGGATGCAGCTGCTCCATTATTTTCTGAGTGCTGACTTTTACTTGGTATTTTGGACTGCCTTAAGTTAGAGGACTAAATCAATGAAACGTGCATGAGAAAAATGACTTCCCAAAGAACTGGACCCTTGAAAAGCATTTATCATCAGTTTCCTAGCACTCTATATTTTTAACTACTTCAGTCCATTCATAATAAATCAGAGTCACTGTTAAGTTCTTTTGGTTGTCCTTTTAACTGATGTCCTGTCATTAGGCATCAAATATATACACACTTGACTGCCAGAAGGTGCCTTTATATTTAATTCATAAACTTGTGAAAATACACTTTTATAATTTTGTATGGATTTTAAAATACGTTTCCTACCAGAGTGACACTAGTGTCTGGCTCTTTAAGTCTTTAACAGCTGCAGCTGTCAGTGAGGTTAACCAAAAAGGTGGAGAGCCTTTGCTGGTATAAAAAGTGATTTTTTTCCATTGGTGAGGTCTCTCTTCTGTCGGGGACTTATTTCAGAACTGGGATCTTGCCTAATTCTTGTCTCTGCACTATTGTTTAACAAGTGCCAAACCAAAGTACTTTGTTCAGACCTAGTCTGGATATGTCACCAGTTTCTGAAACAACCACCAAAGGACAGTGGCCTGTGTGCCTTATACCTTGGTATCAAGCAGCAGTATGAGTCTAGTAGCTGAGGATCTGTAAAAAGAGGATCTTAGCTATTGACATTCTTCAGGTTTTGATCAATTAGTACAACATATTTGTCTTTTTTTTGCTCAATGTTTCATTGCACAGATCTATTCATACCACTCCTTTTCTATTACTCAAGAATGGCTGCAGACTTAGAGCTGAATTTAAATGGTGATTTTTCATTTCTGTAATTACTGTACTCAGCCTTGAGACTTGCTAAAAGCAAATAGTATACTATGCAGTGCAGATGAGGTTTTGCATTATCTGCATGTTCTCTAGCCTTTATTTGAGAGGTCTTTCAAGTGTGTAAATAAGGCTGAGGGGAAAAAATTAACACCTCTGCTTATTCAGCTGTTTATTACAGCATATTGCTTGTAAATTAGTGATGCCCATCTATGCATCTGTTCCTAAGGTGCCTTATGTCCGAGTTGTAAAACACCTGTAATAATCTATATTCAGTCACTCCCAGAGGTGTGGTTAAGGTATCCTGCCACTGATGCAGAGCCATGTTGGAGCCTTGTTGTGCATCCTTTTCTTCTTACTGCTTTGGTGGACAGGAACACTGGGAGGTGGAGTGTAGGAGTGAAGGTCGCTGGTTGTGAAACCAGTCACATCAGTTTGTGTGCTGGGAGCCACAGGAACGTGGAATTCCTGTAGTCTAAAAGCTGCCTTGCATTGAGATTAACTTCTGAATGTTTTGATTTGGTCATTCTTGAAAAGTATATTTTGGACATGATGAACTACTACTGTTTGGCTACATGAAATGAAGAAGTGTTTCCCCCAAAATTTGGAGGTACTCTTTGTGATTATAAATTGTTGTATATCCGCCAAAAATGTTGTTGGCTGTTTCTGTACACTTTGATTTGGGCTTTTTCACTGTAAATAATAGACATAAAGTTGTTAGAAACAGAAACTCTTAATTAGGAATCTTCTAATTCAAGTTCATTAATCTTTGACAGTCCTCCTGTTCCCTTGTATTACAAAGATTTATCCATGAAGATAACTTATGGATTTGTTATCATATTGTATTCCCTAGATCCTTGACCAAAGAATGATATGGATAAAGTGCAGTGTAAACAGCTCTGGAATCAAGTACTTCTGAATACAGATTTTCATCTGTGTATCTCATTGCAGCAAATCTTGACATACATTATATAATTTTTGCTGTTGTCTCTTTTGTCCTAAGGAAATGTTTCCTGTGAGCTTGAGGGAAATAACCTGTTCCATAAAAAGGCTTCCTGAAAACCCCGAGGTGAATGAGATACAGAGGGAATCTGGTTTGCAGTCATAGAACAAATTCTTCTTACATGCTTTGGCTGTGAGACCATCAGTGACTTAGCACATAGACAGATCGTCCTGTTTTATAAAATCTGTTCTTTTGCTCGGGAATGTATGGCCATTAGTTCATTTTACAAAGATGATCATCTTGTAGGCTCTGTTAAGCTGCCACTAAAGTAAACAGTGTTTGTGACAGCTGTCAAAGAATATATGCATACACATAGCAGTATAACCCTGTATTACATCTAATATATACAACTTTGTGAATTGAATGCAGTGAGCTATGGTTATACAAATTGTACTTTCCTTTTTTGTAAAGAGACATTTTTCAGATGTACCAGGTAAAACAAAAAAATACAGTTTTATCTAATTAAATATCTAATGGTAAGGAAAGTGCCAGAGTACTGCTGAACCTAGTAATTTATCATCTCTTCTCATGTGTCAGCATTATTAAAATACTTGTTCCTGCAAAATGAACTAATGAGCCCTTTTCATCAGAACTTTGATACACCAGTATTGTCTGCACAAGTGCTGTGCTAAGATTTCACCATCTCACAAAGCATGATTTTGAAACTGTGCCTGTAGCAAGTGTTTGTTCTAATGGAGCAGTGCCCCAGCTTAGGATGATGCCTGCAGAGGATCTGACTTTATTTTCTCTAAGTCAAAGGTGGCCTTAATGAATGTAGAAGACTTAGAGCAGGTAAGAAACCAGTATAAGTAAGAAATTATGCATATTATCAATTACAAATATCAATTATGTAGACTTCAGATTTTTAATGTTTTCATTTCTTTTTTCTGACATTTTAACATCAGTCAAAAACGTGCAGAACAGTGGAAAAAAATGCTTCCTGGCCTTGAAGATGCCTTATGCAATCCGGGAAGACCAGAGTAAGTTAGATACTTTATTGAAAGAATCCAGCTGCTTATGGGGTAAAATCTGCATACAACTTCCATGTCTTACAGATGTGCAGCTGGCCAAAATCAGCTTCATTTAGAGCAGTCTCTGTGTCTCAAAGCACTTTGCTTTTGGAATGGAGGATTCCTGGTGCAGTTGTTTTATTAACTTACCAAGGGCCTGTCAGGGTCTGCTAGCTCCTGTGCAATGTCATCTTGAAGCATGTGTAGGTAGAATTCCTTGTGGACACTAAATGCACGCCAGATTTAAGAGACTCAATTCATGGAGTCCTCCCTTCCTCTCCCATGGTGTGGAAGCATGAGGGTTGCTCGTGTGGGAATGACCCTGTGAATGTGTCTGACTTGGCCAGCAGTGAGACAGTGTTTGCTTTGCTGTCTGTGACCTTCAGCCCCCAGGGCCCTGAGTAGGGAAGGGGCTTGTTGGAGGCCGGGCAGTGCTGGGCAGTGCAGCCCAGGAGAGCTGCGTGTGCTGCAGCCTGCCAGCCCTGAAACCCAGCCCTGCTGGATGGCCAGCCCTGACCCCCTGCACTGGGAACTGCGGGCTTCCTCAACACACACATAAACTTCTCCTGCTTTTTCCCAGTGCTTCAGCAAATGGAGAACTTTGTGTATGAATAAAGCAGTGTTTATTTGATGTTATTGCTTAGATCCCAGTTTTATGGCAATATGGTGCAGTCTTGTATCAGTCATATAGTCTATGGTCCTAGGAAGTGCCGGTGGTCATCACTGAGGGAGGTGCTCACACAGCCTGTGGCTCACACAGGGCTCATACAGGAGGCTTTGCCTCCTCTCTTTGTAACGTGTGCCAGTGTAAGTAGTAAAATGTGCCTTTTAGGGCTTTGCTTTTTCCCGTCCTCATCCTGACCTTTTTACACCAACATTAAGGCTTCTCCTCTCCTTCTTATCTTTCAACCCCTTTTCCTTTGGATGACAACATAAGACTTTGTGAGAATTACTGAAAATCCTGAACTGGCCTTTGGTTTGTAAGAATCTCTGTTAGAAGTAAGCCCTGCTGTTGTTAAGAGAGCTGTGTTTTTGCCCGCCCCTGGATTTTTGTCTGTGCATATCTGTGTTGGCTAGTTTTAAATGCATAGTAATAAAGGACATACTGAATTCCTGTGCAGTGAACCTGTGGTTGCACAGCTATGGAAGTCTGTAGTGGCCCTTTATTCTCTTATGTAACATCTACTGAACAGAAAGAGTTATAGTCCTGACAAAGGAAAAGCCATGTGTTCACCTGGTTTTCTTGAGGCTTAGTGTCTCTGACTTCTTAGGAGCTCTTCTGTGTATTGGGCAGGTAATTCATGTGCATGCCTATAATTGGAACAGAAAACATTACATTTTGAACATGAAAGTAAACTTCATTTATTTCTAAACTTACAGAATGTTTGTGGGAGATTAAATTAGGCATTGTTTAGAAAACAGAGTAAAATAATTATTTCTACATCAGAAATGAAAAATCACCCACTAAACATTTTCAATATATTTTAAAGCAAACTTGTAATCATAATAATGTTTCACTGTGGGCAAAATTCAGACCAGGGGAAAGGGAGAAAATTCCATTTAAGAGAATTCATAGTAGACCTGAATTTGGTTCTTTGCTTCTCAGATTTTTCTAACCAGAAGTTCAAAGGAGTGAGAGTCCCCAGTTTTCTATATCCCCATGTACTGTAATTGGATACAGATAAGTACCACCATACTTGGAGAAGAGGGGAGCTTAATTCTGATGAATCATTGACCTTTCAGCAAGTCATTGCTGCTGACCTGTTTTTCAGTGCTGTTTTTCAGTGCTGTTTTTCAATGTTGGGTTCTTGTGACCGGTGGCCTTGGCGGGGGTTGGGTACATACGAGCTTGTGAAGTCCCATCATAGTCACTCAGGATCTACAGAGAGGATCAGGAAGGATAGGAGACAAAAGAAACCCTAACTTTTTTTTTAATATGTATAAAATTGTCTACTTGACCCTCATAATTGATTTTGGCAGAAGGATATACTTTATTATAACTTATTTTGTTGTTATTTGTAAATACAAGATGTCTATGGGAAATATGTAATTCTGAGCTGTCTATGGAACAAGCCACTGCACCAAAATATTTCAAATATTTAGAATAGGCAGATTTTTTTATTAAAAGGGACCTAATATGTATTTATTTACATATACCATTCAAATTTTGTCCAGCTTTTTCATTATACTAACCCATCTTTTTAGGGAATTTTATAGCACAAGTATTACATATATATTTTTGTATATATGTCATACTGTAAGTCCATAATACAATTTTCTAAACTTTCTGATTAGCCAGTTCTTTGAGTGAATTAAAGGGGGAGAGTATAGGCAGATTGCTTTCTGACTCGTTCAGGAATATATATCCGTGGCAATGTACCTGAACCAGAACTGTACAGCATCATTTTCATATTGTATACATTTTCTCTTTGATGAAAAAATGTTAACTATTTTTGTTTATGACTAATTTATTTTTTATTATTGTGAAAAATAAAGTAACTCGGTATGAATTTATGTGACACGTTTGGGGTTTTTTGGTTGGATCTGCACTTGAGTTCCGTGACCATTCCCTGTCACTGTCGCTGTCGCAGCTCCCCGCGCCTCAGCCGTTCCTGGGCAGCGGCGCTGCCAGGGCTCGCCGCCAGGGGGCGCCCTCCCGCAGGGCTCTGAGGGGACGGGACGGGGCGAGACGGGCCAGAGCCGCCGTGTCCCTCATGTGTCCCTCCTGTGTCCCTCATGTGTCCCCGCCGTGTCCCTCATGTGTCCCTCATGTGTCCCTCATGTGTCCCCGCTGTGTCCCTCATGTGTCCCTCATGTGTCCCCGCCGTGTCTCACGGTGTCATCGCTGTATCCTCCCCATGCCTCTCGTTCGGGAGCAGATCAATGAAGGCAGGGCTGGCCCGGCCCGCATTCCGCTGCTCAGGGGCACCGCGTGTGGGGAAGCAGCGCCTGTGTCCCTCTCTGGGGACACAAAGATTTTAAGTGTTTAATAATCGGGGGGGGGTTGGGTTGCTTGGGTTGTCTTGGTTGGTTTGTTTGTTGCTTTTTGGTTGGTTGGTTGGTCGGTCGGTTGCTTTTTGGTTTATTTTGGTTTTTAAAGTAGAACTTGAGGTATTAACCTTTAAAATTATAAAATTATACAACAATAAATGCCTTGCTCTTCCCCCAGCAGTTCTTTATGTTTAAAATAAAACTTCAGTGTAAAATTAGGAGCCGTGTAGCAGCTGCAGTACTTGCCTGTGGTGATTTAGCCCTCAAGCCTGAGAAGGATTCCACATCACCAGATCGTGCTGGTTTCAGGGTCCCTGCTTCCTGTGATGCCTGCAAAGAGTGAGCCTCTAAGGTAAATACGGAATAAAAAATTATTTTTGCTTGTAACCGAAGCGACTTGCTCAGCACTGAACTTTGGCTGAGCATGAAGAATAAAATGTAGTCATTTTTTCTGGTGTCAACCTAGAGATTGGCTAGTGGTGCTCTTGGCTATATAAATGCATGAGGCAGTCAGATTTTTTATATATATTGACTTAAAAATGTAAAGTATTGGGAGCCTGTTGCAGCACTAAATCTTTATGCTATTTTTACAACAACGTAGTAAAAGAGAACAAGAGAAAATGTGCAAATGTTCTACCAACACTTTTTATGATTGTTAGCAGATAACCTTGGGAAAAAGTGTTTATTTGAACAATTGCCTCCAAAAAAAAGGGGGAGAAATTCTTCACATTATAACAGTTAAAACACAGTGTCCATTTTTAATCATGTTCTTGCTGTAACAGTTTGACATATAGTTCTTTTCATTTAAAATGTGTCCAGTGTGGGAGCTACTGTTTTTCTGGAAAACATCACGGTTTGTTACACTAAACTGTAATAAGTGGGTTCCCTTTCACCTCCTTTTTGTTTTTTACCCTATCTTTTCTTGATGTGAAATGGTAAGTTATGTTGTTGTACCGGGTTGGTAATTTCAACCTGTGGGTCTTTGATGCAGAGCACAAAATACTTCTTTAATAAGAACAAGTGCAGCAGATCATATGTGTGTTGAAGACATGTGGATAATGGATCAGATCTGAACTTCCTTATTCTTGCTAATGTGTAATATGTAAATATGAATACATATTTAATATGTAAATAATGTAATATGTAAAATATTAATACATATTCAATCTCCATGTTTTATGCAAGCACTTTAAGGGCAAGATTAGAAAGTGAAACTCTGGACTGCAAATGTAATCTGAAATCAATAAAATGAAATTAAATAGAGAAAGAAGGGTTACATTATAAAATGCTGCACTTGGAATGCAAATGTAATGATCAAATGTAAACGGAAGAATTGCAAAAAATCAAACTGAATATTTAATTACAGGTAATACTTCCAGCACCGTTTGTTTGGTTTTTTTTACCAACATTTATTTCCCTCTCAGTAGCATTGACAAGATCTATACTTTAATCATGTGTCACCTAGAAAATATTGTGGGAGATCTGAAAGGAGACTGAAAAAAGGGAAATTAAAATAAATATATTTGTCTCTATCCACTATGAGCGATTTTTAAATTAATTACATTTGTATACTCTAGAAGGTAAAGCCTGGACATGAATTTAACACTCCATGTGTTAAGTTTTTGGATTTAATTATTTTGATCATGAGGAGGATAGTGATCAATAAGAGAGTCTTGCAAGGATAAAGGGGGGGAAAAAAACAACTTAATTGTCAAGAAAAAAATGGCCCTTACTATGTGTAAATAATAGAATTATTTTCTGACCAGTGGGATGTGATGCAGTTAATGCAGGATAAGGATACTTTAGATGGGCGTCTATTTTTGAATCTTGCTTTGGGACAGGAAGATGGACTAAGCAGTCTGTAAAAGTTCTTTAATTTACAGTATAGCAATAATGATAAAAACAATAAAGTGATTCTGTTTGTCGTGGGTGTTCTGTGTCCCATGAAATAGGGAATAAGTTGTTCTAATTTTGAGAAATAGGCATATTCAGAGCAGGGGGATGATCTAAGAGAAGACTTTTGTTTTGATTGGGAACCCAGCAGGAATGTGTAAGTAGATAAAATTCATATACAACCTCCCTTTGCTAAGAGCATCCAAATTCTTCTGAATGAACTCTTAATGGAGAACTTGTTTCTTACTAAAGGACAATAGTTTAATTGTCATTCAGCTATACTCATATTCCACATCAGGGATATGGGTTTTTTCTGGTGTTTTTTTTTGTTTTGGGATTTTTTTCATGAATATGCATTTTAAAATATGTGTATTTTTAAAGTAAAGGAAGTATATTCTACTTATGAAAGGTGAATCATCTGGCTCTCTATCTTCTAGAGAACTCTATTCCTTGTTAGGAACAAACTATTAGTCATGCTAAAGTTGGACTTGGATGTCTGGCCTGGGAAACCACAGACTGAAATTTTCTTGGATATACTGAGTTTTTCAGCCTAAAGTCTGCATTGCTTAAAGCTGTTCTTCCCCACTCATTTGTTCTAGAATCTTGCTTGCATACCTGATTCCTAATTCCGTGCATGTATTTTCTGTCTTCTGCAGGCTGAGCTTTCAAAGCTCTTCTTTCACTTAAACAACAGTCCTTCACAAACTGCTAGGATATGCCATTCTTTGAGTAGGAATTTCTGTGGTGTTTATGCAAAGATAGAGATTTCTCTTTTATTGTAAGATTTCTGCAATATCAGAAAATTTTAGCATAGTCCTGTTGGTTACTGATTTGTCACTTTTCCACCCTGATGATGAATGTTTTTAGCAAAATGGTTGAAGCACTTGGCTGTCCACATGAGCATTGACTGATCAGACCAAGAGTGCTATAAAGCTCAGTTGCCACTTCTGCCATTCCTTCTCTGCAGCTGAAAACTGGTAATTTTACTTTTAGAAGTGCAGAGGGAATGACTGCCTTCCCATCCCCTGCTTCGGGCTGTAAAGTTGTTGTTTCTCCACACTAAAACAACATCAGCACATTTAGCATCTTTTCAGTGCTGTGCTGGAAAGACATTGTATAATCCAGTATGAGGCTTCTAGGATTTACTGATAATAATGCCAGCATGGCTGTACGTGATACAGCACTTGCATCTTCCTTTTTATCACTCAGAGTGCAATAAGATGTTTGAAAGTAGTTATCAGCTAGTTTACTTCCTTCAGTCTGGCTCTACAGCCTCATAGTATTCTGCAGGAGATGCAAAGTCACTTTTTACCAAGGTAGAGCAGTTTAACTTTTCAGTTTAAGCTTTTTAGTATTTATTGGAAACTAAAATCTGTCACTCATTTGAAAGTGACCTATTGAATCTTGGGAAGTATTGTCAGTGTTTTCATCTAGATAAATTTAGTATTATGGGACCTTTTATTTAAACACAGGTATTTCAGTTACATACCCAACTTTTGTGGCTCAGTGTGCTGTGCAGCATGAATCTGCACAGTAATGTTTGAATATGCTTTGAACTGAATACATCTCAAGCTCTGCCTACTCTCTGGGTGCAACCTTTTTTTTCCCCTGCAGTTATCACCAGCAGCTGAAAAGTTGGGTAGGAATTTCATTCTGAGGCTTAAATCCTTTCAATTTCGGAGTCTGTGCTCATGCACAGACTTGCACTTGTATGAGAAGGTCACTTCCCTTGTACTTTATGTAGATGGTTTTAGTCTGAGGCAGCAAGTGGCCTTGAGGCACTTGAAGCAAAGCGAACAGAATTTTGAAATAAAACGTGATCCTTTCATTTCCATTTAAGTTAATGCCATTAAGAGAAACAATCCTTTCCACATTTAGGAATTAAGGTCATTACACAGGAGAAGGTATGGAAATTGTGCTTCCAGGTAGGAATTACGTTTTCTCTGCAACTTTCTATTTTGGATTTCTACTAGCATATATTTTGTGGCTTTTCAGTTAGAAAATACTAGCTGCAATTGAGATTGAAGGTGCCTTGCTTCAGAGACAGTCAAATGACAATTGCAGCTAATGTCAATGTGAACACTATATTTTGGGTTGTTTTGCTGGGTTTTTTTCTAACTATCTTCTTGTTATATTTTTCAACATGAATCAGCATTTAGCTATGCTTGAGAAGTAGCATGAGTTTCCCTTGTTCAGTGCCTTTCATTTTTAAAACATTGCATTATGCTTTCCAAAAACTGGAAGTTGGAACCAGAAAATCTTTTAACGGTGCCTTGCCCATTTCATACTGAAGAAACTTGACAAGGAGTTTATTGAACCAGTGGAAGAGCCCTGTCAAAGGGCTGTGGGAGTACTGAGTCTCCCAGTACCCTCTCTGTCAGCTTTTTTGTTAGGGGAAGGTTCTAATCAGCCTTATGGGTCAGGCAGTTGATTTCTGTTTTCTCCTAATACAGTAATAATGAGAATATAACCCTTTCCTTCCTCATACAAATCTGAAGTATATAATGTTTTACCAGAGTGGGTAATAAGTTTATTTATCTGAATCAGATTTGTAACACTGCAGTGTCACCACCACCCGAAAAAAACAGGAAAAAAATCCTTAATTTGCTTTCCTTTTAAGGAGGTTTTTATAGGAATGTTTTCCTGTTCTGCCTCTCACAAAACCAGCCTCCCAACCATTGTGTTACAAGTGGTGAGAATGTTGTTTGGAAACTAAATGAAAAAATAATCTCTTTGAAGCAGTTCAGGGACAAGAACTTGCTGTGTTATACATTGCTTTGTGAGAGCTTAACTCGGTTTCCAGACTGTACAAAGAAAAGCTTCTGCCATAAGCCTTGCACACACAGACCCCAGGGAAAGCTGCTGAACACTTGAGGGCTGGGCCTTTGCATTTAAGTGTCTTTCCACACAGCAAATGATCCAAAGAGCAACTTCTATAAATAGTGTAATTTCCAACTGCAGAGGTTTCTTTTCTTTCCTCTGGATTCCTTGCTAAATGTTTTCTCAGTTCTGAAGTAGAGATGGTTCTGTAGCCAGTGGGCACTTAAATAGCCCTTGGAGAGCTATATTAGATTTTTGTTGGCTTTTGTTTGAACTTTTAAACTGTCAGATTATTTTAGCAGCATCTGTAGCAGAGAATTGCCTCTTGGTGTTGCTTGCTCTTTTCCATTGTCTTAACAACATAGTAAAAACAGGCTGTGGCTGATATCTCTGTGAGTTATACAAAGGGTAATGCATGCAGCACTTTTCTTAACAGTGTCTTCTTTACCTTAGAGTACAAAGGACTGTGATTCAACAAAACTTTTTGAACGAAAGGGATATAGATTTATTTCCAGATTTCCCAATACAAGTTTTGGCACTTCTTGTGTCTGAAGAAACCCTATTGAGAAAATGTTAATTTGTCTATCAGATGATTTTGAAAGTGAAATATAGTTAATGGTCATAAATCAGATTGTGTTTAACAGAATTGCTGTGACAACTTTCAAGTATTAAGTAGCTGAAATATTTATTTAGAAATAAGGGATGCAAAGATGCAGCAGGTTTATCCAGGGTCAAGTTTCATCAAGTACTTGATCCTGGCAAATATGTGTCTATGTTGTCATGGCATCTTTGTGCTTCTGGAGAATATTAGTGCAAGTTTCAATGTTCCCTTCTTCTCATAGGTAGTTTCTGGTTATTTCTTAACTGTGTTACTGCAATATTGCAAAATCTCTTAATATCATGATCATACCACTAAATTCAGAAATCTTCTACAAAGAAATCTTAATATTAGAGTTATAATTTCATGCTTTGGGACGCATAGCATTTTTGTAATTTCATGGAGAATTTTGCTGAGACTACTCTTGATGGAGCTTGTTAGTGCAAGATCTGTTTCCATTGCAGGTGGCTGTGGAAAAACGGCAAGAGAAAGTAGTGGGTCCTGAAGGTTGTCCAGGAAAAAAATTTTTTCCCTTTTTATTTACAGTGCATATTCTGACATCATTTGAGACAACAACAGAGTTTGGTAATGCAATTCATGACATGTCAGGTAGAGCAGATGGATGCATGCCAGTGTTTCAAGGAATTAAAATGGCTTTTTCTCTAGGTTTTTGTGGAGAAGTCCTAGTCCAGAAATGTTTCTTTTTTTTTTTTTTCTTTTTTTTTTTTTAACTAAGATTTTTTTTTCCGATGGTTTTATTAGATTTTAAAAAGCAGCTGCAGTTGCTGGCAAGTATCTGAATGAACTCACAATCATATTCCTAAAGTACTATCTCAAACTGCTTATTTATTCATTCCAACATGCTACCTAATGGTGATGAGTTTACCAAACATAATGTCTACAATTTCAAGCTGCTGTAAGTTGCAGCTGTGTTACTGTCTGGAGAGTCAAAAGTGTATCGTTGTGGTCTTTCTTTCTAGATGAAGAACAATAATTATAATAAACTTTGACACTGTGATCTTAATTTGGAAAAAAAAAAAAAGCCGAATAATACCTTTAGGATTTTAAATGACTAAAATACCTATTGTCCATTGTGTACCTTGCCAGTCAAGGCTTGCAGATTTGATGCAAGGGGTTTAGTATTTGTAAATAATTTGTAATAAAATCTAATCCCTTATGTGCCATGGAAAGCAGAAAGAAATTATAGTTGCAGTTAAACTGATAGATTGATAGTTGCAATTATGCTTCATGAACTAAGCATTGAATGCCAGCTGCTGGATTGGACTCAGGTTCCATTCTGGAGCCCCCTGGTTCCATTGCAGCCTTACCCAATTGAACCCAGCTGAAATTGGTAGTCATTATTTCTTCTGAATTTTTAGCTGTAAATCACTTCAGTGTGTGTTTTCTTGCATCAATCTACAGCCATTTAAACATAAACATTCCACTGGAGTTGTAGCTGGATAGAACTAGGGCAGAAAGTTGCCAGCAAAACTTGTTCAGGTGCCTTGCTTCAAGAGAAGAAGGTATAACTGAGGCTAAAAGCATACAACTTTTTTTACAGCAGTGAAAAGCATCTGACATGGGCTTGGTTCAGTAGCTAAATGTCACAGTAATGACTATGGGAACCGTATAGTACCGTGAGAAAAGAACAAGGAAAGTGTATTGTGAGAGAAGGACAAGAAAATGGGAGTCTGTCTAGGAGGAGGAAGAGCAAGAAGGTTTTTTGCTCTCTTTATGCCTTCTCCTTTAGCTTTTTTGCATATGTTAACCATTCAGACTTCCAATTACTTCATCTAAACAGCATGAAAATTTTGTCCAAAATGCTTTATGGAATATTTGGAAAAATTATAAATCCTCCAAATTAGCATTAGTACAGTATTTATGTAAGAGGCTAAGAAAAGGAGTGAAAGTTTGATCAAAAGTGCTGTTGATCCTAAACAGTTTACACTTTTGAAGGCTGAAGAGTCCCAGAAACTTGATAGTAAAATGTGAGATTATTTTGAGCTGCATTGAATTTTAAGTGATCCACGTGGATGGGGGAATCTTAATGTTGCATATGAAGCAATGATCCATGAACTGACCACTAACTTCGTAGGAGTTAATGTTTTATTTTTCTAGTAAAAGCAAAACTTTAAAAGGAAAAAAGCTTCCACAGCTATCTTACTTTGTTTGAGAGGATCTGAAATGTAGTTGCTTATCTGTGTCCAGATTCTGCTCAGACTTGCCAGCAGCACAAGGGGAATTGATGAGAGGAGTCAGGGAAAAGCATCAATCAACTTTGTAATGTCTGTGCTAGGAAATCTAATTATCTGATTATGCTGGAACACCGTGAAAGCAGGGTAACAGGGAATGGCTGTGGGATTAGTGAGCTTTGTGGCAATTTCCCCAGAAAGCAAAGTTGAAAAGCATTATGTTCAAGCTGAGTATTGTGTATGCCATCTTTTTCTTCTGTTTTTTTCTTTTTTTTTCCTTGCAGTGGGAATTTTAGATTAGTATAAAACTGATTAATTTCACATGTATATAGGAGTATCTTCTGTGTTCAGCTAGGCAGAAGCACCAGTGCAGTGCACTTACAACAAAATCCAAACTGCTGCATAAAGGAAATATGTCTTTTATATCCACAAGAAAGTCATTAGCAGTGAGACACTTTTGCCCTGTACATGGCTGAGTGTGGGGTGGGTAGAGGTGACTTGCAGAGTCAAGTGAGTCGTTTGTGAGTGGGTCAGGACATGAGCTTCCATTTGTGAAGGGTTATAGGATGTCTATAGGATGTCTTCTGGCTCTAGAGCCTGGTGCAGTACAGATGCTCTTTGTAGCATTTCTCCTCAGCACTCAGAAGCAGCCACAAGAATTCTTTTTAGCTTTATTACAGCAGCTATTGCAAAGGCTGTTTCCCTGCAGGCAGCTGGTGAAGTGGCCCAGAAAATAGTGGGGAAGAGTGAATAAGTATAAAATGTATGTACTGACTGATCCAAGAACGTATTACAAAAGGAAGATTTTATATTAGTTTTGAAGACTAGTTTCTCACTTTTTCAAGTATAAATTTATTCTGATTACTGTCAGTTTTATCTGTGTGATCACAGCTCTGACTGTCATTACTGAAGGAACAATGTCCTGTCTTAATATCTGCCAAAGAGATCAAATCATAAGTTTTTCTAGGGCATGCAAAACGTTTTCCAGAAAGAATTACCACCTGCATTGTGTTGTACCTTTTTTATTTTATCAGCAGGGTGATTATATTTTAACAGAATCCAGATATTTTAAATATGACTTGTTTGTCCTTCTACACTTGGCCAAGATTTAGAAGTTTCTTATGATTTCTGGTTCAAAAGACTGGATATATTTTGATTATGGAGAATCCATAGCTTGTGTTTGTTGGTGACAGAGCTGTGCTGTGCAGCAGGTCTGCTGCAGGCTTTGAGGTCACTGTTTAGAGAGTTCTTAACTGACCTGTTTTTGCACTGAAAGTTTGTTCTCTTTTATTAGCTTTAAAAAAAAGTATGTGTTTTTGTAAAAAATAGATCCCATTCTTTGGAAAGTTTATTTTTTATAGGTTCCTGTATTTTTTATTATTTTTCAGATTAATAATTTTTATTCTTTTTTAGATGAGTCAGTGGCCTTGCTTGACAGGCAAATCCCTGCTGAGAATATAGTCAATTCCAAGTTCCATTCCTGAGTAGATGACAAAAAAAAAGTCATAAAAATTTGCAATTTTATTCATTTCCTCCCACCCCCCCCCCCTTTTTAAATGAGAACCTATTAGGAATCGTGTGCATTTTTTCAGATGACAGCAAGTTATATGTCAATTTCTCTCTATAAAGAATAATTGAAATTAGTTAATTTTTTGTACCTTTTTAAGCAAAATTTTAGGTCTCTTCTGGTACCATTAAATGTGTCATTCACAGGGGTGCCTGTAAGAATTTGGCCTCTATTTCTTGATCTTTAACCTAGATAATTCTGTCAAAAACAAGTGCCAGTATCTCTTCAGCTGTTGGACTTGACTTTGAATATGATTACCATTGTCATTGGTCCCACAGCAACAGCCCTTCAAAGGTCATGTTGCAAAGCTTTGGAAGGGCAAAGCTGACAATCTTTTTTTTAGAGATGGAATTGCAATTAATAGTGTGCTTTTGGGCTTTGTCTATTCCTTTTGACTAGTTTGTAGAAGATGAAACACCTGTTCAGAATGCATTGAGCAGAATCATTAAAAAAGTGATTCAAACCTTTTTGAGGCTTTCTACTGCAGTACTTTGGGAGTTACTTGAGTGTAGAATCCTAAGCCAGTTTTACTTTCTGTTGTAGTAGTATTGAAAGTGCTGAATGATTGATAGGTACTGTACCATAGAGGGATCCACAATCTCTTTCAGCTGATTCTTGTATTATAATGTGATTTAAATTGAATCTTACTCATCTTCAGTTGGGAATTTAGCTGTTTTCCTCTTATAGGATACAGTAGTTACTGTTCATGTTCCTATCTTTAGAAAGGATATCGAAGGAAGTAAATCAGTTTTTAGGGGCAATGATGCTGAATTGAATAGTATGGTGCACCTGTAGTGGCTGATAAAATTACTTAGTACAATGATTTTATAGTGTATCAGATCTAATCGAGTTCTTGGTGTTTGTAGCCTTTGTGTGTTTCCTCTTAGTATCTTGAAGACTGAATTGTTATTGGAGTCTAGGGAGGTGATTTCCACCCTGCATTAATTCTGCTGATGCTCAGCCTAGGTGTACATAGAAGCTGTGGCTGGTTTTTGCTTTACCCTTGTACTGTGCTTCTCTGTGTGGTCTGGAACAATTAAATATGAAGGTGTAATTAGATAAGATCCCAGCCTATGCATGGCTGACTGCACATACAGTAGGAAGATTTCTGAGGAGCGAAATATACTATGTCCTTCTATGTCTGAAAAATACTCTGGTGGGAAAGATATTACTTTTATTTTGATTGAGTTAGAAGACAGCTACATTAGAGATATTAAAAGAAATCAAAATTTGATACAGACTGGTTTGACAGCAGATTCCAATAGCACATACACACTTGACTTCAAATCAGAGCAAATTGCAAGCACTGCTTAGGAAATTTTACAGTTTGAAATCATTTAATCTTAGCTGTGTAATGAAGCTATCAACTGTTGATGAAAGCTGCTGTACTTGTATTCAGGCACATAAGAATATAATCTGAGATGCAGAACACGTTTGTGTTTAGAACTGCTGAGCACAGATAGTTTTGGAAACTGCCTCACAGCTGTGAGCTGTGTGGGACAGGGGAAAGGAGAGGAGGGATTCACTAAAGATGGGGTGCCCATAACAATCTTCAATCACTTTTAAAAGTTGAGAAAAGGTGAAGTTTGCTAATGGTACCTGATGCCACCTTGTCCTACCATACATTCCAGCTGGGTTTCACTTCTCTGGAGGATGATGTGTGTTCATCCAAGAATCTGAGTTGTGAGTAAAATAAAGTGTTAGGTGCCATATAGATCTTGGGGAAGGTGTTAGCCCATATTGCAAGGATCTAAACAAGCTGGGATTCTGTGTGTTCCTTTGATAATTTCCCCCTTTTTTCTGTTTAGTCAGGTTGTCTGCAATATGCAGAGATTAAATATATTTATCTTGGCACATATTGTACTTTTAATGCATTATAGATGACAGGAATTGTGTTTGTACAGTTCTATCTTATTTGCTATACTTTATTTCCTCATATTTTGCCATGAAATCCTGTTTGAAGAAAATCTGTTATGATTTAGGAAAATAGCAAAAGTTTGAGAGTTGAAAAATGCATTTATACTGACAAACTCATTTACCTAAAAGTCCTCATGACATACAAAAGAAAACAGTATCAAAATAAATGTTGTTATAGTTTCTCCATCAGAAATTAAGGGAAAGTAGCAGATATCATGTACAAAAGTAAAATTTACAAAAATGACTATGCTGAAAGGAAAACCAGATAACCTAAACGATAAAGCACTATAAGCTTTAAATCTCATACTTAATGTATATGGGATTAAATTACCCATTTAAGTTTATACACTTTCTTACTGTTTAAAATTCTCACTTTGGAGAAATCCTGGCTTAAACTTCCCTAATATTTGTACCAGGTATGAATGGATGCTCTGTGCAGGGTTTAGTGAGAGGCCACAGTGAGACCTGGGAGGAGGACACAGAAGGCCAGGCTGGGTTGGTTTTACTGTGCTGCACAGGGGCTCTTTACCTTATTGCAGACACCTGCTAGAGCACAGCCCTTCTGCTTGGGTTAGTGACACATCTCCAGCTGCAGTCTGAAAACACAGCCTGACTGCAGCTCGACTTCTTATTTCCTGTCTAGTGCACATCCTTCTCAGCCAGTCTAGTGGGTTTTTCCTTCTCCCTTTTGCCTGGAAGTCTGTTGCAGGAGTCCTCATAATTCAAGCCTAAGCAATGAAAATGGAGTCCTAAGAGTGAAGAGCTTGGGTGTGAAAGGATGACCTATTTTTTTGATCACATCAATATGAGTGAGTCTTCCAAGAACAACCATGTGTTAATCTGCATACTACAGGGCTTAACCTGTCTGAAAGGAGCCAATCTGAGAGTCACTTCACATGACAGTGTTTTTCTTTTAAATCATGAAACACAAGCAATCCTTACAATTTGAAGTGGCATCTCTGAAGGTATATAAGGAGGCAATATTCAGCTTTGCAAGCAAACTGAAGTTGGAAAATAAACTTTGTTGCTTTAGCAATTACAGAAACACGCATTTGAATTTTCTTTTCTGAAGTGTGTAAATAGGAAACATAGTCACTTCATTTTTGTTAATTTAGGAATTTTTGTCTCCTGGCTCCTAAGATTTGCATACCAAAGTGATTAGCAGTCTTACATTTGGGAAGTATAAGACTAGAATACTAAGCACTCAATCTCCAGAGCTGGAAGAGTAAATTAGGTACCATCTGTACCATCTTCTGTAGTAGGTGGTGATTGGGAAACATTACATTGAATATTCAGTCCTAAATTTAATGAAAATTTACATAAATCTTGGATCACATGTTGCCTTTAAGCCATGTTTGTTCAGATAGAACACAAAAGCTTCTCAAACCTCTGGAGGAGAGCACTTTTGAAGGCGCTGTAGGTGATTTCCATTGTCAGGAGTCTGCCCCAGTGGCTGAAAAATCCAATCCTTTCATTTGTAAAGATTAATGGTGCAAATGAGGTAAGTCCTTTATATTAGTCCAAAAGAAAAATATGCTGTCGGCTTTTTAATTTTTTTCAGACTTGTGAGCAGGCCTATGCCAGTAATTAGCTTCAAGCTTAATCCTTGAACAGAAAATAACATCAGAATTTTGTCAGCAAGAGCAGATTTCTCAACTAGAATAAATCAAACCAATTCTAATTAAAGCAGCTGATTCAATATAGGTGTTATTTAATGTAGCCTCTGCTCAATGTAGGAATTTTGCTGTATAGAGTGAAATTCACCTGTCTTGAGTAATGAGTTCTTCAAATAGAAGAAAGCAAATAGCAGAACAGTCCTTTATCTAATACAGCCTTCAAGTGTGCAGAAGACAATGGCTGAGAACCTGTTTGAGCCAGTATTTCTATGTGCTCTAGAAGATGATGGAAGGATTCTGTCTGAATGAGGTACTGTAGTGAAACTAGAGAAATTTCTCTTCACTCTTCTTTCATTACCTAATTTCTTCATACTATTTCTATTCTTGTTCTGGAAACTGCAGTAGTGGAAATGATGGAGGGGAAATATCACATCTGCCCTCTCCTTTTCATAGTCTTTAGCTGTCTACTGGCAGAGTGGACATGCTGCTTGAAGAGTCCTTCCTTAAGTGTAGGTGAAGTCCCAAACATTGGTAGAAAGGTTTTGAAATAAAACAGGTTCTAGTAGGAAATGGCACAAGTCCTACACCATGGGTGAGCTGTGATTCTGTTTTCAAAAGCAGCATTCAAGATAGCTGAAAATTATCAACCTTCTAGGCCCTCAATCCAAAGGATCCTTTCAGAATTGAAGTTTTAGTTACTCTTTAAAATGACGTGGTAGTAGTTAAAATATATGGTATTACTTCTCAGTGATGTGTAAATATTAAAGTGACTCATCTGTATCACTGTATTTATATGGAGTAAAATGGGCCTTTTTAAATTAAGTATACATTAAATTTCTTTGATGTTTTTGAATTATGAGCTTTACTGTGATCAACAGACAATGTTATTTCAGTGTATGACAACTTATTAGAGAGTGCTTTTCTGGTTTGCCCTCTTTTACTACTTGCTTTTCTGATAGTTCATAGAATCAGTTGTACAGAGATAATTTGCCCATGTTTTTTTCAGATTCCTTGCACTTCAGGATCCTGGCATATGTCTGAACTTCCTTGCAAGACAAATGTTATACTAATAGTAAATGCAAATCCAAATAATTTATAAAGTGCTAAAACATTTGAAAACCACAAATTTATGTTCATGTTGTCATCTTAAAGATTATAGGAACATGTACATTGACATGAAAACTGAGCACAAGACATTGTCCAGTACTTGGCTATGTCTCAGGACAAGAAAGAGTGTGAATTTGAAGAAGCTTCTTTATTCATATGAATGGTACTAGGTCAGTCACAAAGGTTTATTTAGTTTTAATGCAAATTCTAAAGGTGCATGACTGTTAAGAGAAATTTTAATGCTGGTAAAAGTTCTGTTATAGTTATGATATGATTTGCAATTGTGCAGTTTGTTCTCAGACAGCAAGATAAATGTTACAGCTGTGGTAAAAGCATGAGCAGAGATTCATGGGAGACTTTTCCCTTAACTTATTTCTGCTCTCCACTGTGGCTTAAAAATTGTCTTGAAGGCAGTTATCTGTATCAATAGTGTGCAAGACTGCTTTAGCCAGGGTGGCTTCTTTTTTTTTATCTTTTTTTTTTTTTTTAAAACAAGCAGAAGATCTATTGGAACTTAAAAGACTGAGAAGCCATTAGAGGGTTTTCCAAGTTTGGTTTATATAATTTTAAATGTTCCTGTCTCCTGTGTATAATTCCTCGGTGAGCAAGTAATGATGGATGCCACTTAATAGACTAAAATAGAAAGATCTTTCACATTCAGAAAACAGAAATTATACAAGATGGATATTTCATGTGTTTCAGAAATAATGTATGCCCTTCTTGCTAGCAAGCATAAATTGTAATGGAAAAATATGCATGAGCTTCCTTCAGTGAACATTATTTTTCTGTCTGTGATGCATCTTTCTAAACTGGTTTGTACCTTATTCAGCATCTTCAGTGCCACAGAGGAAAGTAGTCCTTTTTAATTCTGAAGGCAGATACTCGGCATCAGAGTCTATCAACTCAGCATCAGGGTGAATCATCAACTCTCCTTTGGCACTGTTTTCTGTTGGAGTATTTATCTGCATGTATTGGAAACTTCCAAAAAGAAGTAACTTCAGTGTAATTATCTTTTGCCCATGTTGAATCAACCGTGAGCATAAAAAGGAAAGTATTTCATATTGGCTGCAATGTAGGATGTTTTTCTCTTTAAGAACCTGACTAGCAGTTATATGGCTTGAAATTGAAATTAATTCGTTTCTGTTGAAGGCACTTATTAATTCTTACTATTATTATAAATACTTGAGGAACACAATCCAGTGAAACAGAAAATCAGATGATCAATGAAATGATAAAATAATGACTTCACGTTGTTATTATTACAAAGTCAAGTTGTGCATTTCACAGTTCTTTTGAACAGTGATTAATTAGATAACTTTGACTTCCATCAAAGCACTTACAAATATTAACAAGCATGTGGTTCTCATTTTTCATATCTAGACCTTGGAAGCATTTTATCTATAACCTTCTTAATCTTACACAGTGCTGTAGGGCTTTGGACTATTTTCTATGTCTTTGCTGCTACCTGCTTCTCACACTCTTAAAATAGTCCTGGTTTTTAGGAGAAATGTCATGCTGAGTCAGCTTTGATGGTGGCAGACAATACAGTCTTGAGAAATATCTTCACCTGGCTCCATTTTATTGTATTTATAATGTGAAAGAGAGATTATGTCCTCTTACAAGATTGTAAAAGATACTTTAGTAGCATTTGCTGTCTTCCTTAAAAAGAATCAAATATAAATGAATTATGGAGTTGTTCCACAGTGGTGAGGCTGAGCCAAGGTCCAGATTGGAATCAGGGTCTGCAGGTGTGGATCATTTGGGTTATCAGCCAGGCACAGACATGGCAGAGCTGAAGACAGGGATAACAGTGAGAGCTCAGGCAGGGATAAAGCTCAAGCTGAAATGGAGCTCCCTGCTCCATCTGCAAGGGCTGTCTGGAGAGTCTCCCAGTGAGGCTGGGCAGTGCTCTTAAGGTTGTTACCACACTCACAGCACTGATATTGGCTCACATCCATGTGTGGGTTTAAAGATAAGATGCTTTTCCAGGAGGAAAATGGGAAAATAATATCCTGAGGAACAGAGAGCAATTGGTAATGTTATATGAGACCTTTATGTAATTAAAACATGTCAAAGGCAATAATTAAGAGTAGTGGTCTCAGGCAAAAGTTCTGCAATACAAGCAGCAGCTGCCAGAGTGGAAAAGGCACTGGATGGCACGAAGTTAAATTACTGTGGCCCTTGGGGCCACAAGTTTGCACAAAAATGACTGGAGAGCCTCAGTAGCTTACAGATGCTGTTGGAGAAGATTCTTATCTCCTGAATGCTGGTCATAAATATGACCAGTATAAAAATGCAAGTCTCTGTTTCCTCATGAAGTGGAAAAAGGATTCTAGCTACAGGGCCTGCTTACTTTTCTGGTAGGTTTTAATGGGGAAGAAAAGTTGCAAACAAATCAGCCTTTGATGTTCTGTTGATGCTATCTTGGTCCTCACATTGAGGAAAACATTGTATAGAAACTGTGCCCTCTTGTTCTATTTGATGGTCTTTCCACAAATCTCAGTTCAGACATGACAGGGAGGGCAGTGAGCAGGGCTGGAGGGCTGACTGAAGTTTCAGTGCTGAGGTAACAGCATGGGGAAAAGCTGTTATGGAGCAGTGACACCAAGTGCCCAGGCAGGTGGAAGAGAGGGTCCTGCACTGCAAAACCCAGGCCTTTCTAAGCAGTCAGGCCTTTATCAGTTACATTCCATTTCAGCACAACAAATGTAATTCAACCAACCACCATAAGCCATGATGTGAACACATAGTGGTTATATAACTTGTTTCTCTAATTCCGCTGAGTCACTTTCCCATAATCCTTTTCTACTTAGCCAAAGTAGCAGGCCTGAGCCATGATTTTACAAGGGCAACAAGGCCCTTATTTTGTAAGTTTTTTCCTAAAGCCTTTGTCAGTAGGAGGTCCAGACCATTAACAGAAACAAGATAGGCCCATTTTCCCACAGAATCATTAGAATTGTTTCTATTTTTGAATAAATTATTAATATATTAGAGATTTATTCATTTGAAGTTTCAATGAAAACCAAAGTGGTTAAAATACACAAAACAAAATTGCAAGTAAACAGGTCAAATTTTTTATGTAAACTGCATGTTTTCCAATGGCAAATCCAGCCCCCTCCTTGTCACTTCTCAGTGATGTTTGACTCCATCATGTCTGTCAGTACAGGCAACGTTAGAAGAATATGCTTTTCTTTTACAGTAGTGATTATGACAATTTACAAATGCTGTTCTCTTTCCCAGCTTAAGGTATTTTGTAATTGATTAGTTCCACAGGATAGTTGAATAGTAATATAAAAAGATGAGGGCATAATTTCCCAGTTATTAAATATATTCCACTGATAGATAAGATATATGATCTATGATGGGCCTCTGGTGATAACTTTTTATTTTCAGGGAGCTCTACTTCCTGCAGCTTTCCTGAATTAACATGATAATGAAACTGCAAAGATGTCTTGTAGGCACTGATGAATCAGGGTTTATGCTCCATAATTTGGAATACTTACTGTTTAGCTACTGAGTTGCTTAACTGAACTTGTTACCCTGCAGGTTTTTGCATTAATTTTCCTGCATCGCTCCTCTTACAGTTAACTCTGATTATCAGTTAACTAATTTTTTTTTAGTTTTTTCAATAAAAGCATGTTATTTTTTCCTCTAGCAAAGTGAGATTAAGTTACACCAGAAGAGAATAGAGCATTATTTTGTTTACGTACCCAATATTGGGTTTCAATGTCTACACCCTCTGGGAGAAAAACAGCTTGCAGTTGTTTGCTTCAATCAATAAACTCCTGCTAATTTAATGAGGAACATGGTGTGTTACCAATATTTTCAAGTTTATCAGACGTGTACAGCACTTCAGTAAGGGAATGTACTGGAATTTATAATTCTTTCACAATTTTGAAGTAGTGCAATGATGTATGTGTGACTGTATGTCTTCAGTTTCCATCTGTGTTAATAGTCACCAACAGGAGCCTTTAATGTTTTGGGATAAAGACTGATGGGCATTTATCATACAGTAGCACTAGAGAAGGCAGTTCCTTTCTCATATAAATATCCACATCCTTTTATGGGGGCTCATTTTTCATTTACTTTTTAGAAGCAAAGCTCATTTTAGGGAATTTTTCAAGTAATATAAAAGAGCATAAATGCTGTGTAAGTTTTGGTGTTACAGAGCTCCTTTTGTTACTACAGAATTATTTTGCTGCCATAAAAATGTTGTAACTCTTGCAAAATTATTTATTTCCATGACAGCAATAGTAAGAACTGATGCCTTTGCAGTCTGAACATCAACTTTGAAATACAAAGTCTTTCTGGAGCTTTAGATTGAGGTCCCAGAAGGGATGATTCAAACCTCTATCTCTTGGCTGCTAAACTAAGGGGGTTTTGCAGTCTCTTGTGACAGATGTGTTGGCTGAGACCATGCAAAGTCAAGTGCAATCTGGTCTGTTTTGGACATCAGCATTAGTTGTCACAATGTGGAAATATCCATTGTCTTCACTTTTCCCACTAACCTAAATGGCTTTGTCTTCATATAATACCTTTCCAGTTTGTCTGTCTAGATTCCAATAACATGGGCTCTATACGGATCAAGTGGATTTCTTCCTCTAGTGAAAGGAACATCCAGTGTAAAAAGGAGCTCGCCAAATGTTACAGGATTGCAAAATAATTGTGTTACAAGCCTGGGAATAGCAATCCTCAAAAAGCTAACTTTGTGCTGGACTCCTCCAAGAAGAGCTACAGCAGTGCTTGGTGATGGATCAGCTTAAACAGGGTATTTTCTTCCCCTTCATACTTTTTGAACCATAAACCAGAGGTCCTGTAATTCTAGTGGTGAGTGCTTAATGAAATACATTTTATTCTGCTAAGAGAAAAAGCAGGTGACACTGTCTACCCCTGTGTGGCCTGTCACATGAACTTTCTCATCATTAATTTTTATGTCAAGCTTAGTAGGTCTGAACTTCTCTTTATCAAGATGCTGATACCTTGACAGTACAGAATTCTATCACTAAACTAGATTTTAATGACTAGAATTAGAATGAAAAATAAAGTTTTATTAAGAAACTGTAGTGCTTTTTCAAGAAAACAATATACTAGTATGCTGAATGTCTAGATGTGTTTACAGTGTTATCTTCAGAACATTTAATTATTTTCAGGGCTCTTCTATTTTCTGGTATCATCGTTGCCAGAATGTTTCGGATACTCATGGTAAAATACAGAAGCTGATATTTTGGTATCATACAGGAAAAATTTCTTGACATCTCAGTTGCATTACCTATGTGTGCTTATTTACAAGCTTATCTTGCACTATTTCAGGATACTTTTGGCAGAGCTGGCATTGGAAAGTTACTGCAAATTATTAATAAAAAAGGGGAGATTAAAAGAGGCTATATTGTGGATTGACCAAAGTTAGACAATTTTATAATGTAAACAAAGAGAAAAAACCCATTTTAATACCCAGTACAAATCTACCTACGGGAGATTTAATAGTTTAGTAGTAGTTTAATACCCAGTACAAATCTATATAGGTTGGCATTATACTCTGAAAGACTTGTGTAAGGTTTGCCTTTGATTTTGGTGGTTTGGAAGTGGTTTTATTTCCAAAAGATGAGATTATTCCAAGGAAAGTGTAAAATAGATGAAGACTGCAGGAGATGTTGAAAGCAAGAAAAATCCTCAGGCATAAAAGAATTCTCATTAACTAAAAATATAAATGAGTAGGGGATTGTTTCCTTTTCTTTTGCAATTACAAACAGCTGTTAGTAATCTAAAAATCAGTATAGCTAAGAGCAGTCACTGCAGTAATAATGGATTTCCTCGTTTAGCAAAAAGGAATGCTCCTAAGAAATTAAATAATTTTAGAATGCCTAATATACCTATAACTTGGAGCAATACATTTTTGCTGCTCATAAAAACTAAATTGAACAGCCTGTTAGACTTAGAATCACAATTTATAATGTGGGGATTCTGATTTGTGATGATAGCAGTACAAAATATCTTCTGGTTATTTCTGTACTTGTCACTGCTACATTTTCTTTTTCTGTATTTGCACAGCTCTGGTCTGGTCTTCAAAAGTTGACAGACTAGTGTGTGTTTTTGCAGAAGCTTCAGATTGCCAATACTTTGGATGTTTGGTGCAGGTTCTACACCATTTAAGATGTTGCTCTCTTTCTGGAACAGCAATTAAATTGTTGAATGGAATTAGAGTAGACTAGAACTTTAAAAAAGCAAATTTTGCCCAATGACAATCTTTTTTCGATAGTCTTTCATTGTGTATTGCCCTTCTACCTCAAGCATACCACTAGGAAAGGTCATATACCATCAGCCAGACAAGAAATCATTGTGCAAATGTGCCTGTAAATGTCAAAGACTGAAAAAATAACTGCAAGGGACTTCAAATTAGTCTTATGTCCATACACTGTATCCTGATGTGTCAGACCTACTGCACATTGACAGCTGGCTAGAGAGGACCCTTCAAACTGTGGCCTGAGGCTTCAGCTCTGTGGGCCTGGCCCTTGTTCAAAAATAACACTGGTTACTGGTTTTATCAGAGTTGGTCTCCACTGGAGCCTCTCATCACAGATCAGCTACTCTACTGAGTAATAATAAACTGTTGGAACTGTTCCAATAAACTGTTGGAACAAAGCTTCAATGTGGCAGGTTTTATATATTGAAAAAGCGTCTTTGCTGTGGAACATTCTGTTGCCATAAGAGAATAGGTACAGTAATTTCACTAGAAACCACTCAAACATGTAGTCTGGTTCTCTTTATTGCACCATTTAAACTTCAAAAATAAGTAATTTCAAAATTACTAGCACAATTATGTAATATTGCAATAATAAGTGCCAGGTATAGATTGTAATTTTTTAGTTGTGGGTTAAAATTCCTTCTACCAATTTGATTCACTGATCCAGTATCTTGTGGGGTTTATATTACAACAGAGTAATGAAAACTTAAACAAACTCCAACCCTTCAACACTCTGAACAGGACAGCAAGACAAGCTTTGAGAAAGAAACCCAGGTTTCCCAGACTGCTTCATGATAATGTCATGAAGATAAAGCCATAATAATAGCCGTGTACATTTATGGCTAAATGTCACTTCAGAAACTGGTGCCCCTAGATGGTGCTATAACTCAGAGCCTGGTTTCCCAGGAAGGAATTTTCCTGATCAATTTTGCTATCCCCAGATGATGCATGAGGTGCACAAGGAAATTAGTGTAAGCTGTATTGATTTAAGAGACAAGAATTAAGCATACAAAATGTTATGTAACGTCACTGATGTCGAGGACTCTTTAACACTACCAAAGGATTGAGCCATACATTTATGAGGGTTTCAGGGTGGGTATTTTTGTAAAAATGCAGTTTGTGCCCTACTAGGAAAGAGGGCTATAAGGAGCTGTCAGCCACACCTGTATATACACATGATGATTTTGCACCTGTATCATACCTTGGATAAATAAGAATTGTTTACATTCATTTAGTACAAAAGTAGACCTGATTTTTAAATAACATAGTGAATTTTGCAAAAATAATGTATAGGATTTTAACAATGTCATCATTTTAATGTTAGGCATGTGCATGTTGCAATATCAGTTAATCCCAAGGGAAGCAGCCTTATATTCTCTGAAGCTGGAAATTTGGCGAGATGTGGTCTTGTTATGTTTCCTCCATGTGAACTGATGTCTTATTAGATAATACCCTTTCTGCTTATTTTGCATACATTCTGTAGGAATAATTATAGTAAAATTATTTTTTCCTGAGCAGTGCTCTGGACACATTTTATAATACATTGCTGTTACAATATATTTGCTTTTTGTTTCATTTGTTCATTGATTTTATTTGTTTGAATAAGCAAAAGCAAAACATCATACCGATAGAAGTACTATGACATAAACAGAGAAACATTCTGACTAGATATCCCCAAGTAACCTCTCTAAGCTGTTTTCAGGCATTTTTGAAATTTGATATTTTCTACATGAAGAAAAACTTGTTTCTATTGGTATCTCTGTAAATTATCTTTTCCACACAAGTCAATTGCTGTCATTTAACATTGCTAAGCAGTTGAACAGATTGAGTAACATCTGTGAAGGAAGCCAGTTAAACATCTAAGTAGTGCTGGGATCAATGAGTTGGCTTCTGCATTTGCATCTAAAAATCAGTCCCAGTTCCTAACATCTATAGAATTCTTTATTGTAAATAAAATTCCATTTCCAAACATAGGTTCTGTGCTTAATTGTGCACAAATAAAACACAATTAAGAATAAAGAGATAAACTGCTTTTAAATTAAGGTAACTATTCCAAGTAGACCTCAGAAACTTCCAAATCAACTCTGTCAATTTGCAAGTATAGAAATGGTGAAATGTGATTAACTTTGTGAAGTTGATCTAGAATTGTATGAAGATACTCGTTCTGGAAATATTTGGAAATGTAAAGATGCACATCTGTGACATGCAGAGATGACTTAATACCTCCTCCTAATGCATCTCAAGGTGTCAGTAAACACCATGCAAGAAGTCAACCTAAAATCTGGATCCTAAACTGAAGTTACAGAGTCAGCTGTGACTGGAGGAAGGACTGGAATAAGAAGGGGTGATAGACCACTGTGCCGAATTAGCCACTGATTCTTGTGGAGGCTTCCCCCATTTTCCTCTTCTACTTTCCTATGCTGCCCTTGGCCTGAACTGTCTCTGCTCTGACTTCTTTGTGTCTAGTTCTGTGTAATCCTTCCATGACCACTTTTATCATGTTGAGTGCAAGGAATATTCCTTGGGTAGTTCAAAGATTCTGTTTAATTTTTTCCTAATATATCTTCATATTCTTTTTGGTCAAAAAAACAGTACAACTGAGTTTAAATATGGCTTTATCACAGAGAGAGTTTTTAAAATCCTACTCTGTTACACTGGTGCAAGTTCTTCATTGATAATGAACTGCTGAGATGTTACAGAGATCATAATTAGATCTGTAAATCTTTATTGCTTTTGATAGTGCATGAGAAGGGAGTAATGTGGCTTGACTGTAGGAGTTTTCATGGCAGCTGAAAAAATAGGTGTTACTGTAGATTGAACAAATGTCACTGCAAATATTGAGAAGTGGTCATTATGAAACCTCACAACTGCATGCTCAGAGGAATTATCTGAGTGATAAGCACGGTTCTTAAAACTATTCCCTTCTTTTTAAAGGATTGTTAATTCCTACATCTCTCCAGCTGAAGGCTACTGTGCAAAAAGGGGGGAAAGTCCAGAAAGGTCGCTAAACCCATGATGTGCATATTAAGTATCTATTTGTACAAACTCTTCTTCAGCAAAATGCTTGAGCCTTCTCTCTGTATGTCAGATTATGTCAGAGATTCTGATCAATAAAGAAGCTG